>NC_043004.1:89212193-89227193 GCF_006345805.1 Octopus sinensis
GTGCGTGTCCAAGAAGTAATTGTGCGACGCATATTCGGCCAGAAAAACCGAGCAGTGATTAGTTTGAGGGTGGCAGCGATGCCAGGATGTGATAAGGAGTGCAGTGCTTCAAACACTGAGCGTTGATGGGTCTCAGGCACCAGTGGCCTGGGAGATCCAGTTGAAGTGTCACAAAGAATGGTGCCTTCGGCTGACGGAAGCGGAAGGTAGGAAAACTGGCAACAGGAGAACTTGGGAGAAGTTAAATCTAACGACGCCAAAGGTGGCTGCTCCTGCGATATGGCAGCTAAGTCGATAGCAGCAGGAGACGAAAGGGCGCAAACTGGAAGGCGAGAGAGAGCGTCAGCAGGAACGTTCTCTTTTCCAGGTATGTGTCGAATGTTGCTAGTAAATTGAGAGATAAAATCCAGGTGCCGAAAAGCACGGGGTGAGAGTTTGTCCGTTTTTGAAAACAGGGCAAACGTAAGGGGCTTGTGATCCGTATAGATCACAAAATCTCGCCCTTCAAGTTGATGCTGGAAATGACGAACCGATAGATAGATCGCTAGGAGCTCACGATCAAAGGTGCTGTATCGTCGTTCAGCTGGTTGCAGTTGACGGGAAAAGAAGGCTAGAGGTCGAACATGGTCATCCACTGTGTGTTGTAACACAGCGCCAATCGCAGTGTCCGATGCGTCCACAGTCAAAGAGAGAGAAGCACCAGGAACTGGATGTGCAAGCAAAGAAACAGAAGCCAGCTCCTTCTTAATGGACTCAAAGGCTGTCACTGCCTCAACAGAGAGGGTGACTTGACTGTCCTTTCTAGGAGAGTCCTTTAACAGCCTGGTGAGAGGTAGCAGCTTATCTGCACAACCGGGAATGAAGCGTCGGTAGAAATTGACCATCCCTAGATAATGCCTGAGCTGGCGCAAGGAAGTGGGGGGTGCGATGCGTTGAATGGCATCGACTTTTGACGAGAGGGGGCTGATTCCAGTTGAATCAATATGATGCCCTAGAAAATCTAGGGAAGAGCGTCCGAAAACACACTTGTCGGGGTTTATGCGTATGCTATACGCGCGAAGACGCTGGAAGAGTTGAGAAAGGTGCCGGAGATGATTTTCTCGTGTGTCGCTCGCAATGAGTATGTCATCGACATAGGCAAACACAAAATCAAGACCGCGGACAACCTCATCAATGAAACGCTGGAAGGTGCTAGTAGCATTCCGCAAACCGAAACTCATGTACAAAAACTCAAAACACCCAAACGGGGTAGTGATTGCAGTTTTTGGAACGTCGGCTGGGTTGACCGGTATTTGGTGGTAAGCGCGTATCAGATCGACCTTCGAAAAAATGGTACAACCATGGAGATTTGCTGTAAAGTCCCGGAGATTTCTAATCGGATAGCGATCGGCTATTGTGACGGCATTGAGGCGTCGATAGTCTCCAACCGGGCGAAAATCAGACTCGCCCTTTCGCGCCAAATGAAGGGGAGATGCCCATGGGCTGGTGGAGGGGCGTATAAGGCCAAGTTGAAGCATGTGCTCAAACTCGGCTCTGGCCGTTTTAAGTCGGTCTGGCGCTAGGCGCCGGGGCGTGAGAATACAGGTGGCCCATTGGTGGTGATGAAATGGAGGGTCGAGTGGGTAGGTTTTCCGGTTTAAAGGCAATGTCCACTAGCTCCGGAAATGAAACCAAAAGAGAGTGAAAAGGGTCTCCAGAGGTGGCAACAAAGAATGTCGGGCTAAGGACCGCAGTGGTGGAACTCCCAGTCGGTGTAGAGAGCGACGTCGTGCTATCAAGAAGCCTCCGACGCCTGACATCCACCAATAGGTTAAACCTATCCAGGAAATCAGCGCCGAGAATAGGATGTGGGATGTCAGCGATGACGAAAACCCATCGAAAGTCTCGACGAAGGTTGAGGTTGAGGCGCAGCGAAATCTGACCGTAAGTGGTTATGGGAGACGAGTCAATAGCATGCAAGACAATCGAAGAGCGCTTGGGCTTGTCTGCAGCCAGACGAAGGGGCCAGATGCTGCAACAGGAGCCGGTGTCTACCATGAAGAATGTCTTCGACACCAGATCTTTTACATAGAATGCACGATGTTTGGGAAACGAGATGGAAGAAGGTGACGTGCTCACCTCCTCCGGATTTAGTTTTCCGAGGGCTTGAAAGTGCACGGCTGGGTACACCGATCTGCCTTTCGGCATATCTCGAATGGTACCAGCACCAGCCGGAACGAGAAACAGAGTCACCCCGACTGCGGGAAATAGAGCTACTGCGACTACGAGATTGGCGTCCGATCGCACGGCACAGATCATCGATCCTCCGCGTAAGCGCGTCGATGTTCTCGGCCAGTTTATCGTTCGTCGGAGGGGTCGGGGGGGGCTCTGTACATGCGTACAGGCCCCGCGAGGGAGATGGGCGCGAAAACTCCAACACTTTGTCGGCCATCGTGGCGATCTGGTCCACAGACACAGCATCCAGTGCCGTGGCCAACATTGTCTGCACGTGGGCAGGCAGCCTTGAGAAAAATATCTTGCGTAAGAGCGGCGCGTCAGCGGCGTTGCCGCTTAGCTCTCTTAGATGGCGCAGGAATTGGGATGGAGGTCTGTCCCCTAACTGCTCGTCGGCCATCAGTTCATTAAACTGACTTTCCTCTGAGCGCGTGTTGCGACGGAGGATCTCCGCCTTTACTGACGCATATGTGGCGTCAGGATGGGGACTCACAATGAGATCCCTGACCGATGTTGCGAGCCGGGAGGGCAAACTTGAAAACAGTAGATGTAACTGCTGTTGTGGCGGAATGGTATGCGCGGCAAAGTGTGATTCCACCTGTGCAAACCACAGCCCCGCATCCCCCGTAAATGAGGCAAACCTGAAGCCATGCCTTTGTCGGAAGGAGTCTTGTGAGAAGGGGGCAGAAGGTATGGTCGAGAACGGAGAGAGAACACGTGGAACCGAGAAGGCAATTCAAAACTGTGTTTGTGTGTGCACCTCGTGGGTAGCAAAAAAAAAAAAAAAAGGAATAAGTGTGTACAAGGAAAACAAAATACAGAAAGGAAAAATGAATGTGTGTGTGTTTTCTTTTTTTTTTTTTTTTTTTTGTACTGTGTGCGATGAATAAGGCTATTTGACCCACCTCGCCGTGCTGAAAAGGAGAAAATAGGAAAATAAATGTGAATTTCCGCGCTCTTCGGCCCCAAAAAAAAACCTGTTCGCTGTGTCTTCTTCTATCCTGTTCTTTTTCTCAACTAGGGGTCACCAATTGTAACGTGAAAGGATCTATCATCGAAACACTGGCAGGGTGTCGAGATCCTTTCTAGTCACATACAAAAATTCTTGTAGAAAACAAACAGACGAAACTCAGGTTAAAGGTGAACAGACAACTTGGTTTATTGATTCATGGTTGTACGTTGTCTGATGGGGGAATAGACAGCCTCTGATATATTGCTGGTGTTGGTCGTTGAGGTTGGTTGAAGTTGGTTGAAGCTGGTGTGTGGCTGTCAGAGCCAGGAAAACCGTGACCGATCGCAGTGCTGTCTTGAGCCGAAGAGAGCGATTTGAGGTTCGCGGGCTCGAGAGATGTTTTCCGCACATGCGCATGGGGAAGACTTCCGGTGGCCACCCGGAAGTAGTCCCATTCTGCGCATGCGCGCCGAACCCTACACAGTAGCATCACTACAACTGCTGTGATTTTTGCTAATAAGGTATAGGTTAAACTTTGATTAATCTACTACAAGATTATTCATCTTTCTATTTCACATATATATATATATATATATACATATATATATATATATACACACCACATTCACACGATATATTATTAATATATCTATATATATATATATATAATATATCAGGTCAATTTAATCGACTAAAAACTCTTCAAGCTGGTGCCCCAGCATGGCCACAGTTCAGTAGCTGAAGCAAGTAAAAGATAAAAGATATAAATTACACACTGTATTTTAAAAAATACTTCTTAATCTTCTCCACTGTTAACTGTGCTTGATTCTCTTCGTCACCTGAAGCCACAATCAATAAGAAAAGACCAGAAATTAGAATACAACTCATTAACAACATAATAATCTCTAGTTTGTATGAGGCTAAAATGATTTTTAATCCTTGTTAGGATTATCTTCTGACCTTAAAACAGCTGTATCAACAAGAGAGTTAAGGGTACTGCTATAATGAGATGATCTCAGTTAAAACTTGAGTGGTAAGACAATAACAACAAACAACAACAACAAAAGGGCAAAACAAACAAAAAGAAATGGATCTATTATTAGAACATGTCTTTAATCATTTGTCTTTTACTTTGGCCATGCTGAGGCAATGCCTGAAGAATTTTAGTCAAACAAATCAACCTCAGAACATTTTTTTTTCTTTTCTTTTTAAGCCTGTACTTATTCTGTCAGTCACTTTTGCTGAACTGCTAAGTTACGAGGGCATAAACACACCAACACTGGTTGTCAAGCAATAGTGGCAGACAAACATAGACACAAAGACACACACACATGTATGTATGTATGTGTGTATACATATATATATATCATCATCATCATCATCATCATCATCATTGTTTAACGTCCATTTCCCATGCTGGCATGGGTTGGATGGTTTAACTGAGGACTGGCAAGCCAGAAGGCTGCACCAGGCTCCAATCTAATCTGGCAAGGTTTCCACAGCCAGATGCCCTTCCTAACACCAATCACTCCAAGAGTGTAGCGGGTGCTTTTTACTTGCCACCAACACAGGAGTCAGTCAGAAGGCACTAGCATCGACCATGTTCAGATGGTGCTTTTTACATTCCACCATCATGGGGAGCCAGTCAGGCAACACTGGCAACAACCCACGCATGGTGCTAACTGCATGCCACCAGTACGAGAACCAATCAGGTGGCACTGGCATTGGCCACAACTACAATTTCCATTTGATTATGATTTGATTTTGATTTTACTTGACTCAATAGGTTTCCACAAGCACAGCATGTCACCCGACTATTCAATGGTACTTTTTTAATGGGCTGGTTATGCGGCACTGGTATAGGCTACGGCTGTGATCTCACTTTACTTGCTGGGTCTTCTCAATTACAGCATATCTCCAGAGGTCTCAGTCTTTCGTTATTGCCTCTGTGAGGCCCAACATTTGAAGGTCATGTTTTACCATATATATATATATATAGTTGATAAAGGAAACGAAAAATGGATTTAGAAGGATTTAGTACAAATCTTTATTCAGCATGATGATTGTTTTGACCCATCCTGCATCTGTCCCATAAGGGTAGGATACTGTGCATCAGGTTGTGTTGCATTAAAGTGTAAATATGAGAAAGGTGATGGGTCTGCTTGTGTATATATACACAACAGGCTTCTTTCAGTTTCTGTCAACCAAATCCACTTACAAGGCTTTGACTGGCCTGGGGCTATAGTAGAAGGCACCTGAGGAGCAACACAATGGAACTGAACCTTGAACCATGAGTTGGGAAGCAAACTTCTTACCATACAGTCACACTTGTGCCTATGCATTTTCTTTTTTTTTTTTTTTTTGGTGGGGGAAGTTTATACCTTTTTTTAATTTTCTCTCTATTACTGACCCTTTTTTATTTGTATCTTGTTATTGATATTCTACTTTTGGTGTATACTACAAATACTGGCTTCAAAATTTGGCACAGGGTCAACAATCTTGAAGGAAGGGGCAAGTTGATTACCTTAACTGATACATGACTGTAAAGATGGGTGAAATGCCTCTAAGCATTTTGCCCAGAGTGCTAACAATTCTACCAGCTCACCACCAACTTATATACTACAAATACTAGCTTCAAAATTTTGGCACAAGGTCAACAATCCTTAACTGATACATGAATGTAAAGATGGGTGTAATACCTCTAAACATTTCGCCCAGAGTGCTAACAATTTATACCAGCTCACCACCAACTTATATACTACAAATAATCAGAGGTAATATATACTTGATTGAAGGTGGTGAGCTGGCAGAAACATTCGTACACAGGGAATGCTTGGTGGTATTTCATCTGCCGTTACGTTCTGAGTTCAAATTCTGCCGAGGTCGATTTTGCCTTTCATCCTATTGAGGTCAATAAATTAAGTACCAGTTGCACACTGGTGTCGATGTAATCAACTTAATCCCTTTGTTTGTCCTTGTTTGTTCTCTCTATGTTTAGCCCCTTGTGGGCAATAAAGAAATAAGAAATGTTAACACACTGGGCAAAATGCTTGGCAATATTTTGTTTTTTAAGATACAAAGATGCCAAGAACAGGAAGTGTGTTGATTCTTAAACAATCTTTTCAAGAACAATAACCAAACTTTGAAACAGAAAATCCATTCATGGCACTATAAATGTTTTGTTGTCAATTTGCTCAACTAAATACAGTGCTCCAGCATGGCTGCAGTCAAATGACTGAAACAAGTAAAGGAATAAAGAACAGGTTTCCACACAGTTTCCATTGACCAAATTCATTCACAAGGAATTGGTTGGCTCAGGGCTATAGTAAAAACACTTGCCCAAGATGCTGCCATGCAGTTTGACTGAACCTGACACCTCATGTTTGCAAAGCAAGCTTCTTAACCACACAGCCATGCCAATACCTATTTAAATTTCCAAATATTATCAATCACAAATATTCATGAATGATAAACTATTTTGAATGGTTGGTATCATCATCATCATCATCATTTAGCGTCCGTTCTCCATGCTAGCATGGGTTGGACGGTTCAACTGGGGTCTGTGAAGCTGGAAGGCTTCATCAGGCCCAGTCAGATCTGGCAGTGTTTCTACGGCTGGATGCCCTTCCTAACGCCAACCACTCCGAGAGTGTAGTGGGTGCTTTTTACGTGCCACCTGCACAGGTGCCAGACAGAGCTGGCAAACGGCCACGAATGGATGGTGCTTTTACGTGTCACCGGCACGGGGCCAGGCGAGGCTGGCAACGGACACGAACGGATGGTGCTTTTATGTGCCACCAACACGGGGGCCAGACAGAGCTGGCAAACGGCCACGAAACAGATGGTGCTTTTACGTGTCACCGGCACGGGGGCCAGGCGAGGCTGGCAACGGGCACGAACGGATGGTGCTTTTACATGCCACTGACACGGGGGCCAGACAGGGCTGGCAAACGGCCACGAACGGATGGTGCTTTTACGTGTCACCGGCACGGGGGCCAGGCGAGGCTGAGGCGAGGCTGGCAATGGACACGAACGGATGGTGCTTTTACATGTCACCGACATGGGGGCCAGACAGAGCTGGCAATATCACAATATTAAAACACGTCCCCAGGCAATATTAAATCATGAGAAAATTTCATATGTAAAATACCTATTTGTAATTCAAAAGAAAAGAATAAATGTTTGGTCTAGAGACACATAGAGACAAGATTCTTGCTGTATTCTTTAGGGGAAGACGAATGTCCTATGAGAGTCTATCATAACATAAATGTCAGTGATAAGTGATGGCAAAGATATGTCACAGATGTAAAAACGATCAGGTGTTGTAACAGAGAAATTTAAGCTGAATCAATGGAAAAACCTCTTGAGTGTGACAAGATTAAAATAGAAAAATATAAATAGATATAAATACAGTTAAACTGATATTTAGTACATACACACTTAAATTTTTCACTGTATATCACAAACACATACATACTCACACACTTATACATACATTCAAATACATATGAGTGTGTGTGTGTGTGCATGTGTGTGTGTGTGTGTGTATATGTGTATAGATACATGTTTACATATATGTATATATATGTATATATGTGTATACATATATATATAATATATATATATATATATATATATATATATATATACACACACACACATTTGCACATGCAAGTATATAATGTATATATGTGTGTGTGTGTGTTGTATTCACACACGTTGTATATATGTATGTATATTTTATCATTGTTCTTACTTTTGTTGAGTTTTATCATCATTCTCAGGTAATGTTAAACAATTATTTTGTAAGCATATGGGAATATAACACATACATAAACGCATGTATTTGTTTATACACTAGACTTACTAGTCTCTCTCTCTCTCTCTCTCTATATATATATATATATATATATATATTCACATATATTATATATATAAAAATATCACATATGAGTTGAACAGGGCAGGACCAAAGCAATACCACAGAATATATGTAGATATATGTATATGTGTACATAGATACATATATATGTGTATATCATTATTATCATCATCATGGTTCTATATCCATTTTCCCATGTTTGCATGGGTCAGATAGAGTCAAGAAATTCCACTTGTCTAACACCCATGGACATATTTACAAAGTCAGAAAACAGCACAGCTCCCATGACTTTCAGAAACATTTTTTCATGCTAAGAATTGCTACAGCATGGAACAAACTGCCGCCATCAGTTGTTAGTTGTCGGAGCACTGCATCCTTCAAAACTTCCATGCTTTCTGAGATTCGCCAACACTACACCTGATTTTCTCCCCTCCATACACACTCAAGCATGTATCTGACTCATACACTGTTCGCTTTCCAGACATTTGTACATTACTGCATATACTTTATACGCACTTTTTGACAAGTTGTGGTGCACCTGAGCACTGTATACAATAATTTTATTATTATTATTATTATTATTTTAATGGCAAGACATATTCTTGCAGAATAGTGGTATATATTATTGTGTGTGTGTGTGTATGCACGTGTATATAGACAGATAAACCGATATTGATGTACATTATATATATATATACATTATATATTATGGATAAACAGATATTGATATACATTACATAAAATATATAGACAGATAAACAGATATCGATAAACATTATATAGATACACACACACGCGCACACACACACACACACACACACACACACACACACACGCACACATGCACAATCACACATGCACACACACACATGCACAAACACATATGCACACACACACACAGTGTGCATCAGTTTTCTGAGATCATTTGTATGTATTTAGAGTAAGACATGCAGTTCATCAAAGAAAATGAGTATTTGAAAATAAGTTGGTACAAATAATCTTGAGAATCCTTTTACTACACCTATTTAATGAATCCACCATTAGCATCAGAGGCTGCTTCAATACACAGCCAGAAGTGCTGACATGCCAAAATCAGATCTTTATCAATATTGGCAATAGTATTGGCTATAGCAGACCTGAGATTTTGTATGATGTTTTGGGGGCATTGACTGACCTCTCTCTCCATCTATACACCATATGCAATGGTCCAGTGGACTGAAGTCTGATGAGCTAGGAAGCCTATTTCTGGAAAAACACAATCATGCTGATAGAGCCATCGCTAAACCCCTGCAATCCCTGCAGTCACAGGGAGCCTCCGTGGTAAGGGGCCCCATGTTGAGATCAAAGTACACAGATGAGTCATCTATTTACTTTGGTTAAGATGTTGGACAAGAATTAAACTATGTTAACTGAAAATTTCAAAAAATAAAATGGTAATACATTGTACCTGCAAAAGTTCTTGTAAAAATATTACATTGTACCACAAACGTTCCTACCTAATACAGTCTTTAGGAAAATGTGAAATATTGAATTTCAGATAGAAAAAGTAAAATATAGTTATGAATAAAAGGTACATAGATCATAAATTTTGATTGAAGAAATGGGGCCTCAAAAAAAAAAGTATATATATATGTTTGTATATATAATTACATCAAGAATATCAAATCCTCTTAAAGGGATGTTACCATCCAAGTTCTATCAAAGGTCAACTAACATGGAATGTAGCCCTTTTCTAATAAATTCTCTCCCCTGATGAAATACCCAATTTACAATATTCAATATGAAAATTTAAATTAATTTAATTCTATTTAATTCCTCAAACTGAATAAATTGTGTATGGAATAGCCGTAGGTGTAAAGAATTTGATGTTATACTAAATGGAATTTGTTCAAATAGACTGATGTCTATATATTAATTTCTCCACTTCCTTTTTCTCAAATATATTATATATGAGAAGAAAATGGATGTAATAACAAGGGGGAACTCATGATTATCACTGGTATGCCTTTAATTTAATTAGATAACAAAGAAGAAGGAAGCAAAGATGAAGGTAGCATTTACAATTGTTTCAATTCACTGGTTTAAGTAAGTCTCTTCAGAATGTGAAGATAGATAGATGCATCAGTTAGGATGCGAAAATAATTGATACATATGTGATGGTAATAGAAGCAAAGGTAGTAAATCTTACATTAAATTTTGTTCTTGCGCTGGTAATTTTGCTGGGTAGAGGTTTCATTGTGATAGACTGGTTAGTTTCGTTGGGTAATATGAGCGGGGTGAATATTATATATATTATATATATATTATATATATATATAGATGATGATGATATGTATACACTTCGTTTTTGTATTTGGTTTGCGATATTGTTGATGTGAATCCAAGTGTTGAAGCAAATCTTGTGTCTATGGAAGGCAATAAAGAAGTGGTAGTGAACCAGTACGTGTGTTTATTTTAATCTTTATTGGCATAATGAACCTCCCCAGACACAACAATATTTATATATATAGTGTATAAAAGCATTTTAATACAAGCTGTGTTCACATGAAGTACATCTGTGAATTCCAGCTATCAATTGTATGTATGCAGATGTTTTATTTTTAAGGAGAAAAATTACCATACAAGTTAAAATTTTTGGTCAAGTATATTAGTCACAGAGTATTTAGAGATTAAAATAAAGATTTGAATCTTTGGTATTAATTTTAGTTCTGTAGTTACAAGCGTTTCATTAAAACGTGGAAAATGCACTTTTATGAATGTAAATATTAATATTTATGTTCACAGGCACAGTGTTGTTGTGTGGTAAGAAGCTTGCTTCCCAACCACATGGTTCTGGGTTCAGTTCCACTGTGTGACACCTAGGACAAATGTCTTCTACTATAGCTTCAGGCCAGCCAAAGCTTTGTGAGTGGATTTGGTAGACGGAAACTGAAAGAAGCCCGTCACATATATATATATATATATATATATATGTATATGTATATATTTGTGTGTGCCTGTGCTTGACCCCACCATCGCTTGACAACCAATGTTAGTGAGTTTACATGCCCGTAACTTAGTGGTTCAGCAAAAGAGCCCAATAGAATAGATACTATGCTTACAAAGAATAAGTCCTGGGGTCGATTTGTTCAACTAAAGGTGGCTGCAGTCACCATGACTGAAACAAGTAAATGAAAAAATGAATAAATGAATCAATAATAATATTATAAGCACCAGTTGAGTCCTGGGTCAATGTAATCAACTTATCCCCACTTTCAAAATTGTTGGCCTTGTACCAAAATCGGAAACCAATATTAAAAACAAGAGCACTCAGAAAGCACAAACCACAGCCAACAAAACACCAACGTCCTCTCAATGATTAGCCAGAGATGATTTTTAAAATGAGAATATCTGAAACAAACGAGAATATTAAAATGAATCCAACTGCTCTCAAAAGTTAAGTAAAAGAACAAGAAAAATAATCCAGAATCCTTGTCTGGTAACGGATCGATCCCAAAATCTAATCAGTTTGTGCCAGTCACGAGGCCAAATATCCCTGAAAGTTTCATCTGAATCCATCCAGTAGTTCTTGAGATATTTTGTCCACAAACAAATAAACATGACTGAAAACAATATCTCCACCTACACTAAGGCGGAGGTGATATTATGAATATAATGAATTTGCAATATATATAATATATATATATATATATATAATATATATATATATATATATACATACATACATACATACATTTCATTCATTTCCCATGTGCAATTCATTGGATTTAGTCTCAAAAGTATTATTTTACACTAAGTCCAATGAATTACACATAGATCCTGATGATGATGATATGTTTTTATATATATATTCTTTCACTTGTTTCAGTCATTTTACTGTGCCCAACATCACCTGTCAAGCGAATACGGGGAGGATAAATACAGGCACACAAACACACACGCGCAAACACATATATATATGACAGGCTTCTTTCAGTTTCCATCTACCAAATCCACTCACAAGGCTCTGGTCTCCCCAAGACTATAGTAGTAGACACTTGACCAATGTACCACACAGTGAGACTGAACCTGGAACCATGTGGTTGCAAAGGAAACTTCTTACCACATAACCACGCCTGCACCTATAAATATTATCTATATTGCATATTCATCATATTAATATAATTATTAATATTTATATCAAGGTGGTTAGCAAGCAGAATTGTTAACAGATTGGACAAAATGCTAAGTGGCATTTCATCTGTCTTTACGTTCTAAGTTCAAATCCTGCCATGGTTAACTTTGTCTTTCATCCTTTTAGGGTTGATAAAACAAGTACCAGTTGAGCAATGGGGTTGGTGTAATCGACTTAACCCCTCCCACAAAATTACTGGCCTTGTGCCAAAATTTGAAACCAATATTAATATTTATGTCAAGGTGACAAGCTGGCAGAATCATTAGCCAGGGAAAATGGTAAGCAGCATTTTGTCAATCTTTACATTCTGAGTTCAAATTCCATCATGGTCATCTTTGCCTTTCATCCTTCAGGGTTGATAAAATAAGTATCTCTTGAGCACTGGGGTAGATGTAATCAACTGAACCTGCTTCCTTGAAATTACTGGCCTTGTGCCAAAATTTGAACTAGTATTAACACTGATGTCCATAAAATGTATTTCCCATGTTGTAATGAAACAATTGTAACTACAGAATTAAAATAGTACTATAAATTCCACACACTCACACATACATACATATAATCATACACACACATGCCTACATAAATAATCACACTCACACACATATATTTATACTATCATACAAAATATCGTACATAATTATATACATGCACAGACACACACAAACATTTACACACATAAACTCATACACACACACCACACACACACACACACACACACACACATACACATGTCCACATATACAGAGAAATGCCCAAATTTATACTTATGAACATACATACATGCATATATTTATATGTGCACATCTCCACACAAATAATTAGATACATACACACATAACACTCATACATATACACATATGTCAACATAAAATCAAACACAGATACACAAATTCACACTTACAAAAGCACATACATATAATCATACAAGCACATTCCCAAAAGAATAATCACACACACACACAAACAGGTATTATCATACACATATACCCACATAAATAATCATAAACACACACACATACATACATTCATTTATATAGATGTGCCCACAAAAATTATCTTACACACACACATCAATATAATCATACACACACATATAAATAACCACACACACACACACATACATATAATCAATCACACACACATGCCCACAAAAATAATCATGCATATACACACATACAAACATGTAGTCATACACATATACAAATATGTATTTATACACATACATGCTTACACAAATAATCAGATACACATGCCCACCCACACGCACATACACATGAACACACACCACATACACACACACACACACACACACAATACACACATACACATGAACACACACCAAACACACACACAAAAATACAAACATATATATGCACATACACTTACACATACATCCACAAACGCTTAATCCATCAGTAAAAAAGATGAGAGAATATATAATCCAAAAGATTAATTCACACACACACACACACACACATGCACACCTGATAGTAGTGGGTGTTTTAACAAAGGTGTTCTTTTATAAATTGCATATCACCATTTCCATTAACGCATATAATTTATAGTGTTGTTGACCTTCTTGGCAAAATGAAACATTCTCAGAACCTCTCAAATATTCCACCTTTATTCTTTGTTTGGTCAGCAGACTCTGTGAAACAGCGAAACATTTTTCACTGACTTCATTTGCTTGCATCTTCTAGTCCTTACATTTGTTGTTGTGCTCTTTGCTTTTTGTTGTTGTTTGTTTTTTTTTTTTTTTTTTTTTTTTTTGCTTTGATCGGAATTGTTAGTTGTTATTATTGTTAACTTTGTTTGCTTTCTGTTGCTCTGATTGGAATTGTTAAAATTATTGTTATTAATATTGTTATTGTTACTGTTGCTCTGGTTGTTGTTGTTGTTGTTGTTGTTGTTGTTGTTGTTCGTAGTTTGTACTTTATTTTTAGTCAGTGATTTTTGGGGGGTTTTTTTAAGTAAAAGAAACTTAAATAGTGGCAGTTCTTTATGTTATATTGTTTTGTTTTTTCTGCTTTTGTTGTTGGTACGTGTATTTCTCTAGTGATTGTCTTGGCATGATGTAATTATTGTTTTAGAAAGATTCCCTCATCCTTCTTCTCTTCCTCCTTCTTTTTCTTCTTCAGAAATATCTTCCAAAAATCACACACACACCCCACCCAAAACCCTACCCTTTACATAAACAAAAATAGAGAATTTAATATTTCCTATAAAATTTTCTAATCATTCTTCCTTTTACCATTGTTGTCATTTATATTGCTATTGTTGTTGTTGTTGTTGCTGCTGCTGTTTATGTTACATTTGCCCTTGTCCTTCATCTCATCCTCCTCCTCGTCATCATCATCATCATCATCATTACTGCAATATTGAAGCAAGCAGAAAGAAACAAAAACCAACAAGCAGAAAAAGAAAATAAAACACACAAAAAAAAATAACCACAACTAACAATTAACTTTAAGCTTCATCATCCATTTATGTTATTATTTACAAGGGAATTATTTTAAAAACGATTATGCTATATTTTCCTTTGCTTCATTTTGGGTGAAAACAAAAGCGAAATTCACCTTTCTCTGCCACCCAAACTAATTGCCATAGTAACCTGACTTAGTAAACTCATTTGCCTAATCCAGCCCGATCTATCTTCTTTAAACACCTGTAACATCCTTCAAAAACATTCAATCAAATTTTCACTCTACCATGATGGAAACGGAATATTTGGGACAACATTTCTGATTTTGGGTTACTATTTTAGGGTGTTTACCC
>NC_043004.1:89232193-89234693 GCF_006345805.1 Octopus sinensis
GCTGTTTTCATTCTGGGTTCAAATCTCATCAAGGTCACGTTACCATAACATAACATTGAATGGTTATGAGGGTCACTCTGAGTACAATAGAAATGAAAGGGGTCCATAGGTAAAAAAATTATTGTGAACCGCAAATCAAGAGGCTGTCAACCCCTTCTCATAAAAGATCATAACATTTACATGCTACAGAAATTATTTATTAAATCCTCAGAAAATCTTTGCTATGCAAAGGCAGATCTGGTGGGTCATATAGATTAATGTCCAATGCAGGATGTGGAGACACATGGCTTATTAGTTAGGGGATTTTGGACTCATGAAAGTAAGATTATGGTTTTCATTCTTGGACCAGGTGAGGTGTTGTGTTCTTGAGCAAAACACTTCATTTCATGCTGCCCCGGTCCACCCAGCTGGAAAAAATGAGTGATGCTGTAATGGACTGGTGTCCCATCCAGGGTGGGGAATTTATACACAATGGAAACTGGCCCTTTTGAGTCAGTATGACTCAAGAAGATAACCTTTACCAAACTTTTTTACCTATGCAGGATGGAATAGACTAAGGACTAAAGTTTAATGCTTGCTTACTTGCTGTATGCTCCAGCTTGATGAGGCTGGGATCATCCCAGGTTAGTGGTCTCAGAGGCATCATCATGTGTAGAGACAGCCAGGTCTGCCAGTGCTTTCCATTACTGGTAGTCCCATGCTAGCCCCGCTGCCTCCTCCAAGGTAACAGTGAGCCTCTGGAGATCTTCCTCAATTATGTCCAGCTATCAAAGGAGCTCCCTATACCAGCAGTTCTTGACCACAGCTCTCAAAGCATCATGTGGCCTCAACAGTCTTCCCTCTATAAATTTTTTATTGAATTGTGCTTTTTTTTCTTTTTGGTAAGGCCCCCTAAATAAATCCGGGTTTTGGATTTGGCCCAGATATTAAAAAGGTTGAGAGCCACTGGTCAATACAACCATTTGATTTGCTAAAAATAGCAGCAAAATTTCCCTCAGCTCATCTTAAATAAGGAAACATATAGAGTACAATGGATTCCCTAATATATACAAAAATCAATGGAATGATCACAGCTAGAACACTTTTGGTCATGAGGCTGTCCAATCACACCTGACCAGGGGGTTAAACACTTATAACGGAAAAAACAACAATGGCAGACAAATCACACACCATCCTGCAATTCAGTGCAGTTATAATTATTAACATAGTTCAATTTAATATTTTTGGTTTTCATAAATTAGACAGTGAGTTCATCATCATTTAACATCCATATTCCATGTTTACAAGGATTGGACAGTTAGACAAGTATCTAACGAGTCCAAGGACAGCGTTGTACTCTACTATCTGTTTTGGCTTGGCTTCTATCGCTAGATACCCTTCATAACTGCAACTACTTTACAGTATGTACTGGGCCCCTCTTTTTTGTTTTGTTCCACTGGCACTATTGAGGTCATCATGTAGCTTGTGTGCCAACAAACCCAAAGAGGGAATGGATGCTGTATGTATTATGGGTCCATTTTATTAATTAGTAACTCGTTCAGACTAAATTCTGGTTAATCCACTCATATATATATATATGTATGTATATGTATATATATAAATAGGTGTAGGAGTGGCTGTGTGGTAAGAAGTTGCTTCCCAACCACATGGTTCTGGGTTCAGCCTCGCTGCGTGGCACCTTGGGCAAGTGTCTAAGTGTCTTCTATAGCTTTGGGTTGGCCAAAACTTTGTGAGTAGATTTGGTAGACGGAAACTGAAAGAAACCCATCATGTATGTATGTATGTATGTATGTATGCATGCATGTATGTATGCATGCATGCATGCATGTATGATGTATGTATGTATGTATGTATGAATGAATGTATGTATGTGCAGATTTGTATGTTTTATGTATGTATTCTCATGCACACAGTTGCATATCTAGACATGCTCATATATATTTAAATGATAAACTTCCAGAAAGTTTTACAGATTTTTACAGTTCCAGTGATGAATTGGATCTGTAGTATTCAAATTAGCTTTCTCCTTTCTGGTTTTGAGAAGCCTAATTTCTCAAGATTGGTATTTTGGCAGTGTGTTACATATCCCAGGGCCCCAATAATTACAGGTATAAACCTGAACTTGCAATCTGAATAGAGTACTGCAGATTTTTCAATAATTCAGCATAGGTGTTCTCTTTTTCACTGATCTTCAGCTTTATGTTAACATCCACTGGGCAGCTAATTTCCACAACTGTGCACAGTTTCTCTTCTCTATCCCAAATTTGTTATGCTTACATTTTATTTTGAGATCTTCACTGGTACATTCCACCAGTATTCCTTTTTATTATGAGTGGCCATGGTTTCTACCGTATTGTGGGTTCTTATTTCTTTGTCTTTGGGATTATCCTTCCGATGGATTTCATTATAGTGTGCCCTAGCTACAACATCATGACTCATCAGTAGATAATACTGTGATGACATTTTCGGACAACTGCTCATTATGTGCATGATGCATGTA
>NC_043004.1:89242193-89257193 GCF_006345805.1 Octopus sinensis
TACTCTCTTAACAAGCAAACTAGACACTGATGGCCTGATTATGTGACATGTTATACTAGAATATATGTTACCAGTAGCACTAAGAGTGATCTGACATAATATATATGTGTGTGTGTATATATTTATATTTTTTTAGTTGTTTCCATCATTTCATGCTGGAACACTGCCTTAAAAGGGTTTTAGTTGAAGAAATCAACCCCACCAACAGGATTTATTTTTTATAAGCCTAGTACTTATTTCCTCAGTTACTTTTGCTGAACCGCTAAGTTATGGGGACATAAACACACCAGCATCGATTGTCAAGTGATGTCAGGGAAAACACATACACATACACACAAACGTGTATATATATATAATATATATACAATGGGCTCACTCACAAGGCTTTGGTGGGCCCAAGGCTATAGTAGAAGACACCCAAGTTTTAAGACGCTGTATCTTGAGTAGTTTATGTGAAGTGGTCGAAAACTTTTACACGGTTATTTTTGGTGATCATCTTGCATCTTCCCCTCTCATTCAGAACCCCTACAAAATATAATGATTAGGTATAGAAATGGCTCCAACAGGGCCAATATTTCATCTGTAAAAAAGGCAATGCAAAACATCCACTTTTAAGTTAGCAATTGCTAGAAATTTACAATAGTTTAAAGTGGCCAAAGACTTTTGCATGGCACCGTATGTATATTCAAGGTGAACAGCTGCTACTCACCAGTTGTAGCGAAAAACCATCCTCTTTAACAAGCAAGCTAAGTAGGGTTGCTGGATTAGTCAGTGACGGCCTGACCATGTAACAGGTCATACTGGATTACATGTTACCAGTAGCACTAAGAGTGATCTGACATAGAATATATATATTCAAGGGTAGATGGTGCTCAGAAGTTGTAATAAAGACAATCTATCTAGATGAAGGAAATCTCTGAAATAAAAACTGTTTAGTGAGGACTTGCAACCAGTTGATACTATTGTACAAAGAAATAATTATGACTTAAAGATGTTATAGTTTTGTCTAGTGATCAGCCAGAATTTGAGAGGTGCAGTGTTCAATTCCCTATATATATATATATATATATATATATGCTGAAAAGAGACACTAAATCATCCAAATACTTTAAATCTTTTTTAATGCTGGCCACTGATAATTTTTAAAGATTTTATCCTTTGTGATTATATATACATAGGTACAGGAGTGGCTGTGTGGTAACTAACTTGCTTACCAACCACATGGGCAAGTGCCTTCAACTATAGCCTCGGGTCGACCAAAGCCTTGTGAGTGGATTTGGTAGACGGAAACTGAAAGAAGCTCGTCGTATATATGTATATATATATGTGTGTGTGTGTGTGTGTGTTTGTTTGTGTGTGTGTGTGCGTGTGTGTGTGTATGTTTGTATGTCTGTGTTTGTCCCCCCAACATCGCTTGACAACCAATGTTTGTGTGTTTAGGTCCCCGTATCTTAGCAGTTCGGCAAAAGAGACCAATAGAATAAGTACTAGGCTTCCAAAGAATAAGTCCTGGGGTCGATTTGCTCGACTAAAGGCAGTGCTCCAGCATGGCTGCAGTCAAGTGACTGAAACAAGTAAAGGATAAAAGAGTAAAAGAGATATGTGTATATATATATATATATATATATATATATATATATATATATACATATGTATATGCTGCTTCTAATTTAAATATGAATAAAAAGTAGCTTGAGGTATACAAACAAAATCAAAAACATTTACACAAGGTGTGTGTGTTGTTAGTTTATGGGTCAGCTGCATTTTTAGGTGCAAGAGAATGTTTTCTCAATGCACCTGGTGTTAAAACATTTGAAAGTAAGCCATTGGCAAATGAAACAACTCAGCTCAGGTCCCTTCTCAAAACAACAGACATTCATGTTTCATCATTGCTGTGACTTTTCAATACCATGTACCGAACAAGGCCTGCTGCAAGATATATCACTAAATATGACTATATGCTAAACGGTTTGAAAACCATCAGCTGGCATGTCCCAATATTTCATGCTATGGAAAAAATTCAAGTACAAATTAGAAGCAGTTTGAGGTGTATAAACAAAATTGAGCACAAATAAACAAGGTTAGTTCGTGGGTCAGCTGTGTTTTTAGGCATAAGAGAATATTTGCTCAATGAACGTGGTATTAAAACACCTGAAAGTAAGCCATAAGCAAACAATTCCAATATGAATTCAATACATGTGTGTGTGTCTTCGTGTATGTGTTTGTCCCCCACCACCACTTGACAGCCGGTGTTGGTGTGTTTACATCTCTTAATTTAGTAGTTCAGCAAAAGAGACCCATAGAATAAGTACCAGGATGTAAAAAATATATATATAAGTACTGCTGTCGATTCATTTGACAAAAAATTCTTCAAGGCAATGCCCCAGCATGGCCACGGTCTAACAGACTGAAACAAGTAAAGATACGAGCTAAAAGATAAATGACATGAAAAGAGAAAAGTGGAGAGGAGGTAGAGTATGACTTGGATAAACAGACGCCCACCACCACCACCACCACATCCCTCACTTCCATCCCCACACGTACACAGGTACATAGAAAGAAAATTAAATCACCCCTAATTAGCCACTAATACAGAAAACAAAGCAAACAATAATAATAAATAATATAATAATAATAATAATAATAATAATAGATTATTTACATATGTTACTGGAGGGGGAAAAGAAAAGGAAAACGACTGTAGAGGTCATTTAGTTCAATTCTAAAATAAGTACACCACCACCACCGCTCCTGACACCGCCAACGCTACCCCACTATTTACACGGTAAATATGTAGTAAGTATGATTTGCATGTGTGTCATAGCCTTATACATTCGTGCCAGATATAAACGTAGATATTAGAAGAGAAAGACAAACAGCCGCAATCAATTTTATTCGTTGATAATAATTAATGACCATAATGATGATAATGATTATTATTATTATTATTATTATTATTATTATTATTATTATTATTATTAATATTATTATTATTAATATTATTATTATTATTATTATGGTGAGCAGTAGTGGCATAATCAGCATCATCATCACAATCATAATTACCACCCACTATCACTACCGCCCACCATCATCATCATCATTCTCATTATCCGCATCATCATCATCAGTATCATCACTACCATCACCCCTACCATTTATCATCATCACCATCATAATCACCATCACCCATCATCATCATCATTTTTATCATCATCATCATCATCATCATCATCATCATCATCACCACCACCATCACCACCACCATTTATCATCATCATTATCGTCCTTAATATCATCATTATTACTATGGCTGTTATCATCATCATCATCATCATTTGTCCTAATCATCAGCATCATCACCACCATCAACCCTACCATTTATCATCATCACCATCATAATCACCTCCAGCCATTATCATCGCCATTTTCTTCATCATCATCATCGTCATCACCACCATCATCAACACTCCATTTATCATCATCATTATCGTCCTTATCATCATTATCACGACGGCTGTTATCATCATCATCATCATCATTATCACCGTCTTCTTCATTGTCATTGTCCTAATCACAATCATCATCATCGTCGTCGTCGTCGTCGTTGTCCACAGCAGTGGTTCCCAACCAATTTTTGCCTATGGAACCCTTTGATTCCTACTTTACTTAAATGGATCCACATAACCATGCAATTATTCTTTTATGTTTCAGTCATTTGACTGCGGCCATGCTGGAGCACTGCCTTTGTCTATAATGCAATGTTTATAAAATCCTATTATATTCTTATAATTAAATATTATTAGAAATTGTATTTTATTCTTTTATTTTTATTTCTACTTGTTCCAGTCATTTGACTGCGGTCATGCTGGAGCACCACCTTGAAGGGTTTTAGTCAAACAAATCAACCCCAGGACTTATTTTTTTAAAGCCTAGGACTTGTTCTATCAGTCTCTTTTGCAGAACCGCTAAGTTACAGGGATGTAAACACACCAACGCAGTGATGGGGAAACAAACACACACACACACACACATGACATGCTTCTTTCATTTTCTGTCTACCAAATTCATTCAAAAGGCTTTCATCAGTCCAAGATTATAATATAAGACACATGCCCGAGGTACCACACATTGGGACTGAACCCAGGACCATGTGGTTGGGAAGTAAGCTTCTTACCAGACAGTCATGTCTGCGCCTACAAAAAAAATGTTAAAATATTTTGTGCATTGTAGAAATATTGTAACCAATCTCTTGCACATAAAATTTTATATGGACACCCAAGGGCCAAATGGATCCTGGCTGGGAACCACTGATCTACAGCAACATCATCATCATCATCATCATCATTTTACATCTATTTTTTTCCTTTTCGCATGTATTGTGCTCTTCTCAAGCACACCATTCCACTGCTCATTGCAATCTTTTGTCGTCTCCTTTGTAAGATTCGACCTTTGAAGATCAGCTTTCAAACGAATTTTTTCCATGTCTTCCTCACTCTTCATCTTCTGCAGACTGTCACCATTATGCCACTACCAGCAAGAACTACCATATTTTAACATGTATAAGGAACCCTTTTTTGTCAAAAATTAGGCTAAAAAATATGGGGGATTCTTATACATGGATAGTATTATAATCCCTTACAAAACCCTAAGTTCTTATCACTCTCTATTGCCTACGTTCTTTCACTTCTGATTACACTGCCCAGGAGATGGGAGAAATTGATCACATATAAGCTGGATTGAAGTTGTGGTTTTCTCTGGCCACCTACTTGGTAGCAAGGTTGTGAAGGAAAGCAGTTTGTTTTGTTCATCATCCTTTAAATCCTAAGGTTTTGCAGGTTTTTATAATCCCAGGTATCGTAACCATTTATAGCATATGAATTAAAGATTTGTGTGTGTGTGTCTGTCCTTGTCTTGACATCATGTGATAGTTGTAAATGAGTGTCACTGTTATACAAGCAGTATCATTCATTTCCAATATTCTGTGTAAACATGTCTGGCCAAGGGGAAATATTACCTAGCTTAGAAAACAAGTGAGGGTTCATGACAGGTAAGGCATCCAGTTGTAAAAAATCTGCTTCAGTAAACTCCATCCAACCCATACAAGCATGGAAAAATAAATGTTAAAATAAAGATTATCTCTAAAACACCAGCATTTTCCTTTTTTTTTCTTACATTTCTTTTTCTTTTAATTTAGTTTTTCCGTATATCACAAACTGCAAAAGATAAAGATCTAGTGACTTACATAATATATGTTTTGACTACTTCGTCTTAATTTCTCCATAACAAGAAAGCGTTATATAGCATTGGTGAGGGTTGGGGGACATAATTTCATTTCATTGATTCAAATATGTTGTAGCAGATTCCTAGAAATAACATCTTCAACAATTGTGCAATCAAGCATTATTGAATTAAATTAAAAGTCTATTAAGACACTAATATCACAGAGACATACACTTTTCTCCCTCACTGACCAAGTAAACCCACTGTAGATTCTTCGCCCCCTTTTCTTCTCTCTCTCTCTCTCTCTCTCTCTCTCTCTCTCTCTCTCTCTCTCTCTCTCTCTCTCTCTCTCTCTCTCTCTCTCTTTCTCTCTATCTATCTATCTCTGACTAATTAAAACTTTGTAGTCTTGTACTTCCTGCTCACACTGACTAAGAAAATTGACACAACGTGCACTAATGGAAGAGAGTCAAAAGCAACAGTGGCGTATGTACTGACTCATAACTATACTAAAATACTGTTGCACTAGATATTATTATATCGTTATTGAAGTCACTTCAATTGCTTAATTAATTCCTTTCGAAAAGATATAAACACCACCGTCTTATTTCCTGCCCTGCCAAAATATCAAGACTCAAACTGGTGGAAGAGATTTTTGTTATCCTTTAATAATAAAATAATAATAAATGGTTTCTTATATAAATATAAAAAGATTGAGATTTTTGAAAGGAAGGAGAAGGGAATGGAAGGAGAAAGTTTTGAAATGAAGTGAAACTGGGTCAAGAGATCAAGTGTCAATTTTACAAAAACTCACTGCTACATTAGCTACGTAATTACAACACTGACAAGGACAAGAATTAATCCTGACGAGACTAAGATTTTAAATCCTGATTGAAAGATCTAAACTCAAAGACATTACTATCAAATCTACCACCACCACCACCACCACTGTCATCATTGCTATCATTGTCGTCATCATCATTATCATCATCATCAATTGACATTCATTGTTATCGTCGTCATCACCATCGTCATCGTCGTCATCATCGACATCCATTTTTTTCCATGCTTGCATAGATCAGACAGAATTTGTTGAAGCAGATTTTGTATGGCTACATGGATGCCCTTCCCGTTGCCAACCCTCACCTGTTTCCAAGCAGAGTAATATTTCCTCTGTGAAGGTGCATGGCTCAGTGATTAGAGCATTGGGCTCACGATTATGAGGTCATGAGATTGATTCCCAGACCAAGATGTGTGTTGTGTTCTTGAGCAAGACACTTTATTTCATGTTGCTCCAGTTAACTCAGCTGTTGAAATTGCATCATCACTGATGCCAAACTTTATCAGCCTTTGCCTTTCCCTTGGATAACATCAGTAATGTGGAGAAGGGAAGCTGGTATGCATGGGTGAATGCTGGTTTCCTATAAACAACCTTACCCAGACTTGTGCCTCGGAGGGGAAATTTCTAGGTGCAATCCCATGGTCATTCATGACTGAAGGGGATCTTTATCCAATATTTCCTCATGGTCAGGCATGTTCTTCATGGAAGATTGGAAACAAGCATCATTGCTTGTATGCTGGTCGTGCTCATTTACATCTATCACATGATGTCTAGACAAGGGTACATACAGACACACACATACTATTCTGGTTTCAAATTTTGGCACAAGGCCAGCAATTTCAAGGGCAGGAATAAGTCAATTACATCAACCCCAGTGCTCAACTGGTACTTCTTTTATTGACCCCGAATGAATGAAAGGCAAGGTCAACCTTGGTAGGATTTGAACTCAAAACATAAAGGTGGAAAAAATGCCACTAAGCATTTGGCCCAGCATGGTAACAATTATTCCAGTTCATCACTTTCTCTGATAATCATAATAATGATTTCAAATTTTGGCACAAGGCCAGCAATTTCAAAGGAAGGTGTAAATCACTTACACTGACCCCAGTAGTGCTCAACTGGTATTTAATTTATCGAACCTAAAAGATGAAAGGTAAAGTCAACCTCAACAGAATTTAAACTTAGAATGTAAAGATGGAGAAATACCACTTCGTACCAGCTTTCCATCACACACACACACACACACACACACACACACATACACACTAATATATACAATGGACTTTTTTCATTTTCCATCTACCAAATCCACTCACAAGGCTCTGGTCAGTTTGGGTCTAGAGTAGGTGACACTTGCCCAAGGTGCCATGCAGTGGGAGACTGAACCCAAGACCAAATGGTTGGGAAGCAAGCTTTTTAACCCCGCAGCCATGTCTGAGCTTATCCATGGTCATCCTTATTACAAATATTAACCTATGTTTCTTTACCTTTTTAACCCTTTCGTTAATGTATTTCTGTTAAGATGCTCTGTGTTTCTTTCAATTACTTTGAATATAACAAAGAATTTAGTAAAATAACTTAGTTATCATTTAGCTACTGTTAAGAACATAAATTTTGACTAAGGTTTGGTGGAAGATTTTAATTCAAAACTTATGAAAACAAGACATTTGTACTCAGAGCAAGAGCCAGTTTCAGCCAGGTTGTTAATGAAAGGGTTAAAGGCAATGAGATGTGATTTGAGGAAGATTTGGCTACTATTTCTAACAAAGCATTTTTAAACAGCCATTTTTTAAAGAAACCATATTTTTGAAGCCAGTTTCTTTTAAAAGGCCATTTTTTACAAAGTTTTTTATAAAATATATTTTACAAAGGTATTGTTTATAAATCTCATTTTTTTATAAAGATTGAAAAGTTCACTTTCCAGCTACATAGTTTCAGATTTAGTCCTGCTGTATGGCACCTTGGGCAAGTTTTCCCTACTTATAGTTCCTGGCCAACCAAGTCTTCTTAGTAAATTTGATGAAAACTGAAAGAAATCTATCACATTTGTGTGTGCATGTGTGTGTGTGTCTGCTTGCCTTGATATCACATGACAGTTGCGAGTGAATCCCCTGCCATCATTTCCAGTCTTCCTTAGAAAACATGTCTGACCAAGGGGAAGTTTTACATTGCATGGTAACAGGATGAAGATTGGCAACAGGAAGGACATCTGACTGTAGAAAATCCACCTCAAAGAATTGTTATTTCTTTATTGCCCACAAGTGGCTAAACATAGAGAGGACAAACAAGGACAGACAAAGGGATTAAGTCGATTTCATTGACCCTAGTGCATAACTGGTACTTAATTTATCAACCCCAAAAGGATGAAAGGCAAAGTCAACCTCGGTGGAATTTGAACACAGAATGTATCAGCAAACGAAATACCGCTAAGCATTTCGCCTGGCACGCTAACGATTCTGCCAGCTCTCCACCTTTCTGCCTCAAAGAATTCTGATTGATTCATGCAAGCATGTGCAAATGAACATCCAAAGCCCATCCAAAGTACCTTGGATCACAGGACAGTCTGCTGTGCTTACCTTGGATCGTAGGGCAACCTGCTGTGCTTGAGGAGACCTATTGAGTCAAGTACATCAACATCAAAATAAAAATCAAATGGAAATTGTAGTTGTGATACCCATGCCGATGGCACGTAAAAAGCACCATCCAAACGTGGCTGATGCCAGCGTCACCTTGACTGGCTTCTGTGACGGTGGCACATAAAAAGCACCAACCGATTGTGGCCATTTGCCAGCCTCCATTGGCACCTGGGCTGAGTCACTCATTACACTCACAGAGTGGTTGGCGTTAGGAAGGGCATCCAGCTGTAGAAACACTGCCAGATCAGACTGGAGCCTGGTGCAGCCTCCTGGCTTCCCAGACTCAGGTCGAACCATCCAACCCATGCTAGCATGGAAAACGGATGTTAAACGATGATGATGATGATGAATGGCAGAATTACTATGATGATAGTGGTGATGACAATGATGACGGAAGCAATGACAATGATGACGGAAGCAACAACAGTGATTGGTTTGTTTACATTGCCATAACTTGGCAAAAGAGACCAGCCAACAGTATAAGTTCCAGGCTTTAAAAAATAAGAACTGGGGTCAATCTGTTAAATTAAAACCCTTCAAGATTGTGATCCAGCATGGCCACAGTCCAAAGGCTGAAGCAAATAAATGTTAAAAGACAAAAATAATAAAACTTTGTCCAAATATGAGACATTTTTAGAATTAATATTTAATATTTATAGGCGCAGGAGTGGCTGTGTGGTAAGTAGCTTGTTTACCAACCACATGGTTCCGGGTTCAGTCCCACTACATGGCACCTTGGGCAAGTGTCTTCTACTATAACCTCGGGCCAACCAAAGCCTTGTGAGTGGATTTGGTAGACGGAAACTGAAAGAAGCCCATCGTATATATGTACATATATATATATATATATATATATATATGCGTGTGTGTGTGCGTGCTTGTGTGTCTGTGTTTGTCCCCCTAGCATTGCTTGACAACCAATGCTGGTGTGTTTATGTCCCCGTTACTTAGCGGTTCGGCAAAAGAGACCGATAGAATAAGTACTGGGCTTACAAAAGAATAAGTCCCGGGGTCGAGTTGCTCAATTAAAGGCGGTGCTCCAGCATGGCCACAGTCAAATGACTGAAACAAGTAAAAGAGTAAAAGAGTAATCATTAACTTTGCAGTTCTGTAGACATTGTTATATTCTAGGCACTAATTTAAAATATATACTCATGTTTCATAGAGACCCCTTTTAAATTTTCAAATAAAAAACACCAATTTATGTTTTGTTTGCTTTTTAAGCATGTAACGTTTTAAGTGAATACTAAGAGAGAGAGAAGGGTGGAGAGAGAGGGAGAGGGAAAGGAGAGAGGAAGAGAGAGGAGGGAGAGAGAGGAGGGAGAGAAAGATAACATGTGTGTCTGTGTGAGAAAGTGTGTACATTTGTGTAAGAGAGAAAGTATGTGTGTGTGTGTGTATGTGTGTAAGAGAGTGTATATGTGTCTGCAGATAAGAGAGAAAGAGAACATGTTTGTATGCATGTGTGTATGTGTGTATGTGTGTGAGTCAGTGAATGTGAGAGAGAGTATTGTATCTATGTGTGCAAAAGTGCATGTGTGTGTATGTGTGTGTGTGTGGGTAGGTGTAGCGGTGTGTAAGAGACAGAACATGTGTGTGTGAGAGAGAGAAAGAGAGTGTGTATGTGTGTGTATAAGTATGTTGGAAAGTGTGAGTGAAAAGTATGTGTGTTGGTGTGTGTAGTTGTGTGTAAGAGAAAGTGTGTGTGTGTGTGTGTGTGTAAGAGAGAGACAGAGAAATAGAGAGTAAGAGAGAGAAAGAGGGAGTAAGAGAGAGAAATAGAGAGTAAGAGAGAGAAATAGAGAGTAAGGGAGGGAAATAGAGTAAGAGAGAGAAATAGAGAGTAAGAGAGAGAAATAGAGTAAGAGAGAGAAATAGAGAGTAAGAGAGAGAAATAGAGAGTAAGAGAGGGAAAAAGAGAGTAAGAGAGAGAATAGAGAGTAAGAGAGAGAAATAGAGAGGTAAGAGAGAGAAATAGAGTAGAGAGAGAGAGAAATAGAGTAAGAAGAGAAATAGAGAGAGAGAGAGAGAAATAGAGTAAGAGAGAGAAATAGAGAGTAAGAGAGAGAAATAGAGAGTAAGAGAGGGAAATAGAGTAAGAGAGAGAAATAGAGAGTAAGAGAGAGAAATAGAGTAAGAGAGAGAAATAGAGAGTAAGAGAGGGAAATAGAGTAAGAGAGAGAAATAGAGAGTAAGAGAGAGAAATAGAGTAAGAGAGAGAAATAGAGAGTAAGAGAGAGAAATAGAGAGTAAGAGAGGGAAATAGAGTAAGAGAGAGAAAGAGAGAGAAATAGAGAGTAAGAGAGAAATAGAGAGTAAGAGAGAGAAATAGAGAGTAAGAGAGAGAAATAGAGAGTAAGAGAGAAATAGAGTAGAGAGAGAGAAATAGAGTAAGAGAGAGAAATAGAGAGTAAGAGAGAGAAATAGAGTAAGAGAGAGAAATAGAGAGTAAGAGAGAGAAATAGAGTAAGAGAGAGAAATAGAGAGTAAGAGAGAGAAATAGAGAGTAAGAGAGGGAAATAGAGTAAGAGAGAGAAATAGAGAGTAAGAGAGAGAAATAGAGTAAGAGAGAGAAATAGAGAGTAAGAGAGGGAAATAGAGAGTAAGAGAGGGAAAAAGAGAGTAAGAGAGAGAAATAGAGAGTAAGAGAGGGAAATAGAGTAAGAGAGAGAAATAGAGAGTAAGAGAGAGAAATAGAGAGTAAGAGAGGGAAAAAGAGAGTAAGAGAGAGAAATAGAGAGTAAGAGAGGGAAATAGAGTAAGAGAGAGAAATAGAGAGTAAGAGAGAAATAAGAGGAAGAGAGAGAAAGAGGAGTAAGAGAGAGAAATAGAGAGAGTAAGAGAGAGAAATAGAGAGTAAGAGAGAGAGAATAGAGTAAGAGAGAGAAATAGAGAGTAGAGAGGAGAAATAGAGAGTAAGAGGAGAGAAAATAGAGAGTAGAGAGAGAAATAGAGAGTAAGAGAGGGAAAAAGAGAGTAAGAGAGAGAAATAGAGAGTAAGAGAGGGAAATAGAGAGTAAGAGAGAGAAATAGAGAGTAAGAGAGAGAAATAGAGAGTAAGAGAGAGAAAGAGGGAGTAAGAGAGAGAAATAGAGAGTAAGAGAGAGAAATAGAGAGTAAGGGAGGGAAATAGAGTAAGAGAGAGAAATAGAGAGTAAGAGAGAGAAATAGAGTAAGAGAGAGAAATAGAGAGTAAGAGAGAGAAATAGAGAGTAAGAGAGGGAAAAAGAGAGATTATAATAGCCACAACAGATACATAAACAAAGGCTGCTACGAAATGGCAGTTTTTATTTGTAAAAGAAATATATTTATTAAACTCCATGGTAACAAAACTGATTTGGTCACCTCTGGAGAATATCACTCCATACTAGACGGCATTAAGAGGCCAGAAAACTAATGGAAGCAATACAGACAAGATAAATATTAATTAAAAACTTATTAATTAAAAATTATTATTTGTATTATTGTTAATGTGGTAAGCTAGCTGAATCATTAGCACTCCGGATAAACTGCTCGGTTGCATTTCTTTTGACTCTACATTCTGAGTTCAAATCCTACCAAGGTCAAATTTGCTTTTCGTCCTTTCGGTTTTAATAAAGTAAATCCCAGTTGAGCACTGGGGTCAATGTAATCGACTTACCCATCGCCCCTGAAATTGCTGGCCTTGTGCCCAAAATTTGAAACCATTATTATTAGTATTATTTTTTTTATTATTATTCTCTTACTCTTTACTCTTTTACTCGTTTCAGTCATGTGACTATGGCCATGCTGGAGCACCAACTTTAGTCGAACAAATCGAACCCAGGGCTTATTCTTTGTAAGCCTAGAACTTAATCTATCGGTCTCTTTTGCCGAACTGCTAAGTTACAGGGACGTAAATACACCACCATCGGTTGTCAAGCGATGTTGGGGGGACAAACACAGACACACACAACACACACACCACACACACACACACACACAACACACACACACACACACACCAACACACACACCACACACACACATATATATATATATATATTATATATATATATATACATATATACGACGAGCTTCTTTCAGTTTCCGTCTACCAAATTCACTCACAAGGCTTTGGTCGGCCTGAGGCTATAGTAGAAGACACTTGCCCCAGGTGCCATGCAGTGGGACTGAACCCGGAACCATGTAGTTGGTAAGCAAGCTACTTACCACACAGCCACTCCTGCGCCTATTATTATTGTTATTATTATTATTATTATTTGGCACACGGCCAGAAGTTCAGAGGAGGGGATAAGTTGATTACACCAACCGCAGTACTCAGTTGGTACTTATTTTATTGACCTCAAAAGGATGAAAGGCAAAATCAACCCCAGCAGAATTTGAACCCAGAAGGTAAAAACAGATGAAATGCTGCTAAGTATGTTGCCCAGCATACTAATGACTCCGCCAGATCACCATCTTAATAATAATATAATTCTTTCTATAGACACAAAGCCTGAGATTTGGGGGAGGGGACTAGTTGACTATATCGACCCCAGTGTTTCACTGGTACTTAATTCTGCCAGCTCACTACCTTCACCACTTTAATAATAATAATTATGGTTTCGAATTTTGGCACAAGGCCAGCAGTTTTGGGGGATGGAGTAAGCTGATTACATCAACCCCAGTGTTTAACCGGTACTTATTTTATCAACCCCAAAAGTCGACCTTGGTGGAATTTGCTTAATAATAATAATAATAATAATAATAATTCCAATAAAAAAAATAAGGTGATGAACAGGCAGAATAGTTAGCATGTTGGACAAATTGCTTAGCAACATTCTGAGTTCAAATTCAACCTAAATCAACTTTACCTTTCAGCCTTTAAGGGTCAATAAAATAAGTAAGTGGAGCACTGAGAATGATGGTATATTGAACATTACAATTGATTAGTTCTGCTACATCACTGCTTTGCAAAATATAATAATAATATAATGTATAGGCGCATGAGTGGCTGTGTGGTAAGTAGCTTGCTTACTAACCACATGGTTCTGGGTTCATTCCCACTGCATGGCACCTTGGGCAAGTGTCTTCTACTATAGCCTCGGGCCGACCAAAGCCTTGTGAGTGGATTTGGTAGATGGAAAACTGAAAGAAGCCCGTTGCATATATGTATATATGTATGTGTTTGTGTGTCTGTGTTTGTGCCCCCAACATTGCTTGATAACCAATGGTGGTGTGTTTACATACCCGTAACTTATTGGTTCAGCATAAGAGAATGATAGAATAAGTACTAGACTTACAAAGAATAAGTCCTGGAGTCGATTTGCTCGACTAAAGGCAGTGCTCCAGCATGGCCGCAGTCAAATGACTGAACAAGTAAAAGATAGAAGATAAAAGATATAAAATAATACTATAATCATCATCAACATCTTCTTTTTATGTCCACACAATGGGACTGAACTCGGAACCATGTGGTCACAAAGCAAGCTTCTCAACCACAAAGTCACAGCTTACAAAAAAAAGATATCCTTAAAAAAGAATGGTGTGGACATGTGTAATGTCTTTTTTTTTCCTGACTAAGCAGTAAGCACTACACACACACACACACACAAATTGATCACAGAATTTGGGAAATATGACCAAAATATATGGAAGATTAAATAAATCTAATGCTATATGGTTGTTATCAATGTAATGTATGTCTTTCCAAGTCACTTTTACCTTCAACAGAAATATTTCTTCCATTTTGTCTCAAATACTATGGTAGAAAATAGACAAGTTGAAAACATGAAGACTATTTTTATCAACTTCATATTAAATTTAGCCATTGTCCTTTAGCTTCAATACACCACCAAGACACTTGTATATCAAGACAAATATTTCCAGCTTCTGTATCTTCATGGAAATGCATTTATTTCATTTAGACAAAAGTCATATTGACAGGCTAGACAAAATGGAGACAATTTCTCTCATTGTAAGAAATATGGAGATTTAGAAAAGAAGGCTGGGAAAAAAATTGCTTGAGAATTAATAAATGTATTGAAAAATGATAAATGGTACTAAAGAGATTCCTTGACTATTTCTTTCTTGCTTGATTTAATTCAATTTATTGTAACATAAGAAGAGAGAGAAGTTCGTTTTTAACTTGCAGCAGTTAATTTCAACTTAATGGAAGAATATTATAAAGAAATGAATAACATATTTATGTTTTCACTTCAAGCAGGGAATTTGAAACCAGTTGAATTTTTTCTTCAACAATATTGTTAAATGTCACTTTACATCCCTAGTTTTTTTCGTTGCTTTTTTTGTATGCACACACACACACACACACACACA
>NC_043004.1:89262193-89269693 GCF_006345805.1 Octopus sinensis
GAACCGCTAAGTTACAGGGATGTAAACACACCAGCATCAGTTGTCAAGCGTTGTCGGGGGGGGACAAACACAGACACACACACACACACACAAACATTCACATATCTTCCATTTACATACATACACATATACTCACACAGAGTTGAAATGCTGTTTGATTTTTTTTTAACAAAAGAATTTCCATCCTCCCACTACCAGTTTGCCATTACCCCTTCCTTCCTAATTCATCTATCACCCTTTCCTTTCTCATTCATATGTTGTGACGGAGAAAACCACAAGAGTATTATTATAGTAAATCATATTATACTGTATATTATATTGTATTATATTATATCATATCATATTATATTATATTGTTTTGTGTGATACAGACATGGTTGTTTAGTTAAGAAGTTTGTTTCTCAAGCATGTGAATTTTGGGTTCAGTCCCACCGTGTGACACCTTGAGGAAGTGTCTTCTGCTTTAACCCTGGGTGAACCAAAGCCTTGTGAGTGAATTCAGAGGGTGGAAACTGTATGAAGTCTGTCACACATATTCATAGACAGGTACGTAGATAAAGATGTGTGTGTGTGTGTGTGTGTGTGTGCACATGCATGTGTCCCCTTGTCAGATTGTGCGACAGTTGTAAATGAGTGTCACTGTCATACAAGCAGTGTCACACATTATCAATATTCTGCAGAAACATTTCTGGTCATGGGAAAATTTTACATTACTTGGAAACAAGAAAGAGTTTGCATCAGAGAGGACTTCAGATCATAACAAAATCTGCCTCGGTGAAGTCCATATGTTCCATGCAAGCATGGAAAAGGGGACAATACAACAACAGTGATGATGATGATGATGATATCTAAACAAACATACATGAATATATGTAAGTTACTACACACACACACACACATATACACATTGTTACAAAAATAGGATCAGCCTCAAATCATTCACTTGTATCCCAACAACTTAATTTATTATTATTATTATTATTATTATTATTATTATTATTATTATTATTATTATTATTATTATATGTGTGACACATAAAGTAACCCTAGAAGATTTTTAACCAAGCTGACAATTTAAAGGCAATGCAAGCAAGTGCTTAATCATAACTATATTATATTAGAGTTAAAAGCTAAGGACAAAATAAATAATACTAGAAAAATACAGTAAGTACCTGCTTCATAATTATCGCTTTATAATTATAACAATTAAAGCAAGAACTCTTGACTTCCTTTTAATTCTGTTGTTTCCAACAATACAATATTACTTTGAAAACAAAATATAAAAATTATTTTTATTTGTGTGTTTGTTTGTATGTTTCTCTAACAAATCTTTGTTCCCTAAATATTTTACATCCACCTTAACACACATTAACATTTTCTTTCTTTCAATGCTTAACCTTTAAGCATTTAGATCACTCTGTCAAATGTAATGCTTATTTATTCACCACTGTTTTGAATTAATCATGCATTATCTTGTAGCTTCGAGATTTCAATGATATGTTTGTTTATCTTTAGAATGACATTGTAGGGCAGGTGCGAGATGCTGGATCTGCCCAGTTTGAACCTTAAACAAATAGAATACCTGGGCTGGATATGACCAACTAAAATGCTAGCAAGTTAAGGCATGAAAATTAGGTCAAATATTTAGATCAACTTAAAACACAAAAATAACAATCTTTATTTCTATTTTGTTTATATTTCCGAAGTGGAAGTTAACCTAAATATGATTTCCTGCAATGCATTGTATATGAAATGTTAACTTAAATGCTTAGATCAACTTCCACATATACTATCAACTACTTCACAACAATGTAAAGAGGGGTCCTCTATACAGTGCCATCTTAGGGCATGGAGATCCTAGGTAGTCGTCCAGGGCAGAGTCATGAGTCCAAGGAATCATCTCTTAATCTATGTATAGTATGGTTGTATATGTTAAAGGTCCCAGAGCATTGCTTTGCACAGAAGTCTGTAAATCTGTGAAGTCAGACCTACCTCTATCTTATTTTCCTTCTTCTTCTTTTACTTATTTCAGTGATCAGACTGTGGCCATGCTGGGGCACTGCCTTGAAGAATTTTTCTTTTTTTAGTCAAATGAATGACTCGACCCCAGTACCTTTTCTTTTTTAAGTCTGGTACTTATTCTATTGGCCCCTTCTGCCAAACTGCTGAGTTATACGGATGCAAACACATCAACACCAGTTGTCAAGCAGCAGTGGGGGACAAATACAAACACAAAGACATACATACAGATATGTATGTATGTATGTATGTATGTATGTATGTATGTATGTATGTATGTATGTATGTATGTATGCATGTATAGATATATATATATATGGCAAGCTTCTTTCAGTTTCCATCAACTAAATCCACTCACAAGGCTTTGGTTGGTCTCAAGCTACAGTAGAAGACACTGGCCCAAGGTGCCATGAAGTGGGACTGAACCCAGAATCATATGGTTGGGAAGCAAACTTCTTACCACACAGCCTTTGTCAAAGATTTCCAACCTTCTATATGTACCAAACCCTCAAAAAACATTTGATTAATTTTGGCATTCCTTACAAAAGTTATATCATATTCAAAGAGGAAAAAAATGCTTTCAGGAGTATTTGGATAATTATCAGAAATCCCTGACCTGGCAGTGTTACAGGAATGCTTTACCTGTTCGTGATAAGTTATCCAGGCACAGAATGTCAGTGCCACCAACATGTCCAAGATGTGGGCTGGACGATGAAACTGTCCCGCACGCTTTTGTACATTGTCAGAAGCTTTCGGGCTTGATAGTTTACATTGAACACGTGTTGTCACACCTAGGCAGAGTACAGCTATCAGCTGAATCTATGATAAAGATTGTGCTGCCCACTGGACTCTCAAAGGAAGGTGAGGCATGTTTTCTTCTGACAGTGGCAGTGTTGAAAGAGTGAGTTTAGAAGACTAGACTGCAAGGACTCATGACGGGAACCTTCATCTCTGACCCCGGATTGCTCACATTTTTCAGATATCATCTGAAAAGCAAGATAGAGCTGGAGAGGAGGCAACTGTCGCGAGGTGTGCTTGACAAAAGATGGAAGGCTGTGGTAAGAAAGGTGGGTGCAAGTGACCCTGCTTAATCTTCATGGAAAAGGAAAAGGTGTAGTCGCTGGACTCTTTAGCCCATCAAGTTTTACCCCCAAAACTGTCAAATTATATCATCCTAAATTTTTAAAATTCAAGTATTATTCAAACTCATAACAATAATTGTTTGTATTGTCCTGTTTTGTCCCCTCTGTGTACGATAATAATTATCTTAATAAAAAATTCACCTCTAGCCTAGCAATTATTCTGTGCTGATGAAAGGAAATAACCCAGAAATCATGATACACAGATATTGTTTTGAGCTGAGTGGAGTTGCTAGATTCCCTTGTTTAAAAATATAAGGACACAGATCACATCATATAGCCAGCTGGAGACGATGTTTCCTGGGGCTAAATTACAGCAACATTAGTCCTAGACCAGGACTGCCATGTTATGTTGGTAAAGAATCTTTATCTCAGTAGAACTCTTGATTGATGGTCTGGCACTGAAGGAGGGATTTTCAATGCACAATACCACATTTCTGGGGGTTTCACTCATAGCAGGTTTTCTAGATCACACATCGTTTCCAGGGAAGTTCTTCCACTTTTAAAACACCTGTGCCACTCAAAACATTGTGTATGAGCTCATTGCCTCATTGCCATAAGCTTGCTGAAGCATACTCAATATCTCTGTAACAGACTTCCCAAGTTTAACGCAAAATTTCACATTGGCTCTTTGTTCCAACCACCTGACCAGGGTGCCACGAGACATTATCATCATCATCATCATTTTTTCAATCATCATCATCATAATTACCAAGAGTAGGTTAATTTTTTTATGAAAAACATTTTAAGCACTTTCCCTGTATGCTGTACCCCACCCCCTATGGTATATGGGCATCTCAGTCAGGGGATGCCTGCTCTATGCAGCCAACCCTTCAAATTACATCCAGTTTTCAAAAAAAAGGTAGGTTGGTCATGGCAGGAATGCTTTTAATTAAAAATCTGTTCACTCATGATTGACAGGGGTCAAACAGAAACTGCTCCATTAACTAACAAGAAAGCCTTTATGCTAAAAACATCAACAAAATCTCATTGAAATCATGCTCAAAAATTTTTTCAAAACAAAGGACCTCGTTGGATCATGAAATCCTGATTAAATCAACCAGTGGAGCCCTTCCTTTTTCTACGTTTGAGGAAAAAACGGTCAGGAGTAGGCATAGGTGTGGATGTGTGGTAAGTAGCTTGCTTATGAACCACATGGATCCGGGTTCAGCCCCATTGTGAGGCACCTTGGGTAAGAGTCTTCTACTATAGCCTCAGGCCAACCAAAGCCCTGTGAGTGGATTTGGTAGATGGAAACTGAAAGAAGCCCATCATATATATGTGTATATATATATATATATGTATGTGTTTGTGTATCTGTCTTTGTCCACCCCAACATCGCTTGACAACTGATGCTGGTGTGTCTATGTCCCTGTAACTTAGCGGTTCAGCAAAAAGAAACCGATAGAATAAGTACTAGGCTTACAAAGAATAAGTCCTGATGTTGATTTGCTCAACTAAAGGTGGTGCTCCAGCATGGCCACAGTCAAATGACTGAAACAAGTAAAAGAGTCGGATGATTATGGCCAGATTGTCTTTAATTACAGGACTGTTTGTTTTCAACCAGGACTGACCTGGAACCAGATAACAACAACTTTGCTACACACATGTAAACATTGGTGTAAACATACAGATAAACATCTATACATATTAGCCTCACAGTTATAATCAACAGGATGAAAAATTAGCCTAAATATTTTAATTAACTTTCAGACCCTCTAATAATCTCACCACCACATCTGACATGTGAACATTAGCCTAATTTTCTTTAATTAACTTTCACACATATTAAAACATCTTCAAATATTTCTACTATGTTTAGATCAGCTTTCACACATAATGCTCTTTTCGTACGTTTGTAGCTAGGCTCAAATTTGTTATGAGATTAACCCAACAATGGAATCTTTTACATGATCATTCCATGTAAGAAATAGCAGCCAAGTCTCTACTGAATTGTACTCTGCTATCTTAAAAATGGAAGAACACAAGAGTTAAATTGATCCCTGTGATGCAAAAAAATTAGACAGTCATAGGAATGGCTGTGTAGTAAGTAGCTTGCTTACGAACCACATTGTTCCAGGTTCAGTCCCACTGTGTGGTACCTCGGGCAAGTGTCTTCTTCTATAGCCTCGGGCCAACCAAAGCCTTGTGGTCAGATTTGGTAGACGGAAACTGAAAGAAGCCCATTGTATATATGTATGTATGTATGTATATATATAACATCATCATCATCATCATCGTTTAATGTCCACTTTCCATGCTAGCATATATATATGTGTGTGTGTGTGTATGTATGTGTGTGTGTATATGTATGTGTGTCTGTGTTTCTCCCCCCCCCCACCAACATTACTTGACAACCAATGCTGGTGTGTTTATGTCCCTTTAACTAAAGGCAGTGCTCCAGCATGGCCACAGTCAAATGACTGAAACAAGTAAAAGAGAGTCATGGCAAGTATCCTCATCACTAACAATGCCACTAGTATATCTCATAGTTGTAGCAACACCATCCTCACTACCAAAGTCACAAAAATTAACGACAAAATCATTGCTATTATGACAATGACAGAACCCATACATTGTTGATTTCTATGCAAGAAATAACAACCAAATCTTTGGCAAATCACAACTTACTAACTTTAAAAAAAGATGAATATATCGCATAAAGTAGTTTGAGATAAAATATATCTGAAAAGACAAGATGGTCAAGGCTAGGATGTCTTTGACCAAAGGTCAGTTTGATGAGGACTGACCCAGGGCTTAACATCAACAACAACAAAATCCATATCACTGCAACTTACATTGCTAAAAATTAACATTATCAACACTTAATAAAAATTACTATTATTAGCATTACCCAAAAAAACTTAGCAACTGTCATTGTCCCTACTGCTAGCTTTACTAAGCACTAACATTAGTAAAGACACCATCATCACAGCCAAGATTAGCAACAAGCACCGTCACCACTACTGATATTACTAAAATCCAACATTAGCAACAACCATTATCATTACCATTAAGAATATTACTATAAAAATTATTAGCAACTATCATTATTACTGCTGTAAGCATTATTAAAAATCAACATTTGCAACAACACCTCCACAACTGAGATTAGCAACACCTATTATCCCTACTACTAACATTACTAAAAACCAACATCAACAACAATTACTGTCACCATTACTAACATTTCAAACAAACATTAGCAATAACCATCACCGCTACTAACTTTACTAAAAAAGAAAACATTAGCAACAACAACCATCACCCCTATTTACATTACTAAAAACCAACATTAGCAATAACAAGCTTCACCGCTATTAAAATTACTAAAAGACCAACATTAGCAGCAACAACTATCACCTCTATTTGCATTACTAAAAATCAATATTAGCAACAACAGTCATCACCACCATTAACATTACTAAAAAAGAACGGCATTTGCAACAACAACCATCATCCTTTTAAACTGGTACTCCATTACGAGGACAAAGGTTACGAGGACAAAGGTTCCTGTTGATCCACAGCCTGCTTGTGGAATTAATGTGCAAGTGGCTACAGTCAAGTGCAAGTAGGTGCAGGAGTGACTATGTGGTAAGTAGCTTGCTTACCAACCACATGGTTCCAGGTTCATTCCCATTGTGTGGCACCTTGGGCAAGTGTCTTCTACTATAGCCTCGGGCCGACCAAAGCCTTGTGAGTGGATTTGGTAGACAGAAACTGAAGGAAGCCCGTCATAAATATGTATATATGTATGTGTGTATATGTTGTGTGACTGTGTTTGTCCCCCCAACATCGCTTGACAACCGATGCTGGTGTGTTTACATCCCCGTAACTTAGCAGTTTGGCAAAAGAGACCAATAGAATAAGTACTAGGCTTACAAAGAATAAGTCCTGGGGTCGATTTGCTTGACTAAAGGCAGTGCTCCAGCATAGCCACAGTCAAATGACTGAAACAAGAGAGTAAAAGGAGTAAAAGAGAGTAAAAGGAAAAGTGGCTGAGCACTCCACTGACACATGTACCCTTATTGTAGTTCTTAGGGAGATCCAGCATGACAAAGAATGTGACAAGGCTGGCCCCTTTTGAATTACAGGTACTACTCATTTTTGCTAGCTGATTGGACTGGAGTAACGTGAAATAAAGTGTCTTATGCAATGGCACAACACTTTACCAGGAATTGAACTCTCAGCCTTACAAACATGAACTGATTACCTTAACCACTAAACCACGTAACTTTATTAACATTACCGACACTACCAACACTAAATAAACACTATCAACAACCACAATCACCAGCACTATCATCACTAAAAAAACATTAGCAACATCACTATCACACTA
>NC_043004.1:89274693-89277193 GCF_006345805.1 Octopus sinensis
ATGTATATATATTCTAAATATCCATAAAACTTATCTACTTTTTCTATCCAGCGTTTATATCATCCATAAAGTCATAAAGTATTTTGATTTCACAATATCCATCAATTTCTACTATCGTATAAAATCTATCGATGGGTGCCATCACCACCAGCACTACCATCCGCCATCAATACTACACCTATCACTATCATCAACACCACCACCATCACCACTGCCACCACCACCACCATCACCACTGGCACCACCACCACCATCACCACTGCCGCCACCACCACCACCATCACCACTGCCGCCGACACCGATGGTCTGTGTCAGAAAGTGAAGTTTTTTTTTTTTTTTTATATATTCATAGCCAAATCATAGCAGATTTTTCAGGGGTCTTTTTTATATTTCTGTTATTTTTTTTTTCTCCAGATTCCAACCACATTCAACTATCGACATGTTAAAAATAAATAAAGAAGAAAATAAAGCATTTTTTTGAGAAAGAAAAGACAAAAACAAATATTTCAGTTCAGGGAGGAATCTTTTTGTTGGTATGGCTACATTTATCAATAGATGGAATGTTTATTGATGTAGTAGGAAAATTGATTCCTAAAGTAAATGGATATTTGTAGAAAAGAGGCGAATGAGCAGGGGGGGGGGCGAGAAGCAGAAGAAAAGAAAAAGAAAAAGAAAACGTTAAGAACAAATGTGTCAAACAAAATAACAGTAAACAATAAAGAAAATACACTACGGTGAAAGAAATTCTAGCTTTATGGTATTTCTTTGCCTTTATTGTACTTGTGAAATTAAAAGACCCATTCAAATGATACTATCATCTGCATCATCATCACCATCATCGCCATCGTCATTGTCATCATCATCATCGTCATCATCATTGTCATCACTATTGTCATTGTTGCCATCATCATCTGCATTGATATCATCATCATCATCATCATCTGCATTAATATCTCTATTGTCTTTGTTGTCGTCATCGTCATCAGCAACAGCATCAACAGTAGTGTTAGCATCATCATAATCATTGTCTCTGCTACCATTATCTGCATTGTTGCTAGTGTCACCATCATCATCATCATCGTCATCACTACAGCCATCATCAACAACAGAGCCATAACTTCATCATCCTCATCATCATCATCATCATCATCATCATCTCTGCTACCACAACCTTTGAATTGAAAGATCCTTTCAAATGATATCACCATCATCATCATCATCATCATCCTTGTTGTCACATTCAGTATCTATTCATCCACTCAAGTGAAAAGGTGATCTGTGTTTGACGTCTGTAAACATGTAAACAAATAACCAAAGAGTGGGTTGTGTTATATAAACCAAAGTTCTTGTTTGATTTGGGTGACTGTTGCTTTTTTTTTTGTATCCCGTTCTTATTTTTTTCGGTTTTTTTTTCTTTTACTTGTTTCAATTATTGGACTGCGACCAAGCCGAGGAACCATCTTGAAGGGTTTAGTTGAAAAAATCATCCCCAGTAGTTATTTTTTTAAAATCAGGTACTTATTACATCATTTCTTTTGCTGAACTGCTAAGTTACAGGGCATAAACAAACCACCATTCAGTTATTAAGCAGTTTGAGCACAAACACAAATACACACATATACATGTGCAAACACACACACGTACACACATGCACACACACACACACAACAGGCTTTCATACAGTTTCCGTTTACCAGATTCACTTGCAAAACATTGGTCAACCTTTACGCCATACGGCCATAGGCATAGTGGTTAAGAGTGCGGGCTACTAACCCCAAGATTCTGAGTTTGATGCCAAGCAGTGACCTGAACAATAATAATAATAATAATAATAATAATAATAATAACATCGAAAAATACCTTAGGAATGAGAACCCAGGTTCGAAATTTCCTCAAGACACCTGAAGAAGGCTTGGAGGGTATATCAGCTGAAACGTTGTGTTAACAACAAACAAGATGAGGACAAATATCCATTGAATGTAAATAATGTACATAATTCCTCATCTCTTAAATATAGAACTGTATTGGTCAACTCGACCCTATATATATATATATATATATATATATATATATACCAGAGAAAGCACATAAATGTGAAACAAGGTTGAAAAAAATAGTACTTGAATACCAGAGGTAGAGTAATATGTTTTATTAAAAAGTAGCAAAAATATAACAACAACTCTTAGTCAGAGTTTCATAAACAAAACTCTGACAAACGGGAATGTGAAACTCTGAGTAACAGGCTTTTTGCAATACCCTTTAGGGTATTCACCAGGGACTTTTCAGCACTCCCTCATACAGCTGGATGCTCTTTCTAATGCCAGCCACTCTACAAAATGTACTGGATACTTTTTATGTAGCACCAACACCCACACCAATTTTTTTTTTGCAAGGCATCTTGTCCACAAAATGGATTTCATTGGTTCATGTTTGTCAGATGGTGAATTAGCAGAATTGTTTGTGCATTGGACATGATGCTCGGTAGCGTTTATTTCAGCAC
>NC_043004.1:89282193-89312193 GCF_006345805.1 Octopus sinensis
ACTTTCTTCTTGAACCAGTGTTTTACTCATAAGTTAGTGTTTTCCTCTTGAACTAGTATTTATCTCTTGATCCAGTGTTTTCTCATAAGTTAGTGGTGTCCTCTTGAACCAGTATTTATTTCTTGAGCTAGTGTTTTTCTCATAAGTTAGTGTCTTCCTCTTGAACCAGCATCTATCTCTTGAGCCAATATTTTTCTCTTAAGCTAGTACTTTCTTCTTAAACCAGTGTTTTCTCATAAGTTAGTGATGTCCTCTCAAGCTAATGTTTATATCTCTTGAGCTATTGCTTTTCTCTTAAACCAATGTTTTTTTTTTCTTAAGCTAATGATTATCTCATTATTTCTTGAGACAGCATTTATCTCTTGAGCCAGTGTTTATCTCTTGAGCCAGTATTTTTCACTTAGGCCAGTATTTTCCTCTTGAGTCGGTGTTTTTCTCTTGAACCAAATGATTTCTTCCAGAAGACAAACAAAATTGTAAGAGAAAGAAGAACTGACTCCGGTTTCAGGATTGATTATTCATTGATTCTGAAAAGATGAAAGGTGATGACGGCAGTGGCAATGACTATGACAATGAAAACAACAATGATAACGATGATGACATAATCTCTTCATCTCTCTGCCTCAGACCTGATATTTCTCAATTTTCATACTTCCTTTGATATTCACTCTATTATCATTCTGGATTGCAAAATCAATGCTCTTACACTGTTTGTTCTTTCTCTCCTTCACAATCATATCTATTTTCCCTGCTTCAATAGTTTGGTCAGTCACAATGCAGAAATTATTATTATTATTATTATTATTATTATTATTATTATTATTATTATTATTATTATTGTTATTATATTTTATTATTATTGTTGTTATTATTTTTAATTTTATTCACTCAACTTCTCGTTTATCTATGTTTATGTCACGTCATTGCTCCATCCCACAGTTTTGACACGCAACTCTTTCCTTGACACATGAGCTGGTTTCAAGTACTGCTGCCACCTGAATGCTTTCTAAGAAGTTTGATATGGCAGCTTTTGATAGCAGAATATTAACTCTTTTTAAGATGGTCCCAAGTGCACCGATCACAATAGGTACCGCAATCAATTTTGAAGCTGTATGGATTCTTTTCACTTTTTCTTCTTCTTCTTCATCATCATCACCACCACCATCATCATCATCATCATCATCACCACCACCACCACCACCACCACCACCATCACCATCATCATCATCATCATAAGGCAAGCAATGAGTTGGCAGAATTGTAAGTGCGCTGGACAAAATGCTATGTTCTGAGTTCAAATTCCACCAAAGTCGACTTTGCCTTTAATCTCTTACTTGCTTCAGTCACTGGATTTGGACTATGGTCATACTGAGACACTGCCTTGAAAGGTTTTAAGTGAACAAATTGACCTCAGTTGTTCTTGTTGTTGTTGGCATCCTTTTTGTCTCGGGAGACAATGGAGTTGCGCATAAACTAATCCAGTCTGGTTTTTACATTTCATGTCCTCTCCAGTTTCCCCTCCAGTTTTGCACTGGCCTGAGCTAGATGTAAGAAAATCCTGGGTAGCCCAATCTTCAGGATTCCTCTCTTGACCTTGCTGACGTAGTCCAAAGAAGTGCAGAGCATTATGTTTGGCACCAGCTTGGTTGCAGGAGCTGCCAGAAGAGTGTCCAGTTGAACACTAAATTGCCTATGGGGCTCCACTGAGGATTTCTCTGAAGGTTGTCTCCTTTCTGTAACCCTGGATAGGAGTCCATACCAGATACTGTCAGCCGGGGCCAGCTGAGCCCGGGACTTGTGTCAGGCAGGTTCATCACTCCCTGAAGTAGTAAAGAAAATCACTACCCACTACCTATACTTATTGACCTCAGTACTCTTGCATTTTCATTGGAGTTATTTTGGTGGGGGGAGGGAGTTAGTCTGACACTTATTCTATTGATCTCTTACACCAAACTGCTAAGATACATCAATGTAAACAAACTAACACCAGTGTCTGGTACATATGCTATCATTCTCTTTTTGCTGGACTAATAAGTTACAGAGATGAGTGGCTGTGCAGTAAGTAGCTTGCTTACCAACCACATGGTTCCGGGTTCAGTCCCACTGCGTGGCATCTTGGGCAAGTGTATTTTACTATAGCCTTGTTTGCGTGTCTGTGTTCATCCCTCCAACATTGCTTGACTACTGATGCTGGTGTGTTTATATCCCCGTAAAATAGCAGTTCAACAAAAGAGACTGACTGAATAAGTACTAGGCTTACAAAGAATAAGTCCTGGGGTCGATTTGCTCAACTAAGAGGCGATGCTCCAGCATGGCCACAGTCAAATGACTGGAACAAGTAAAAGAGTAAAAGAGTAAATCGTCAAGCAGTGAGGGAAAACACAAAGGCAAAGGAAAAGCACACACACACACATACACACACATGACATACTTCCATACAGTTTCTATGTACCAAATTCACTGACATGGCTTTGATGGGCTTAAGGTTATAAAGTATATTGATATATAATAAAAGAATAATCAAAAAAGTAAAGTTCCTGGCTTTGGGTAAAAGAAAATACAGGAAGATCAGTTAATTATGATTTTATTCAACATATTCCCCTCTCACATTCACACACACTTTTGCAGTGACCCTTCAGTTTATGTAGTTTTCCCAGATGGCATCTACAACACACCTTTGATTGACATAAATGAAATAGTGGTAATGGATGGATCATATCTGCTTTCATTTGTCTTCCCACAAACCAACTAAACGGATCCCAAAAGTTTATCTATAGAATTTGTTAGCAAAAGGTGAAATGTTATCAAATCTTAACTGAATATATATGAGAGAATGTTGAAATGTTCTTGGCTCTGGATAAAAGAAAATACAGGAAAATCAGTTAATTATGATTTTATTCAACATATTCCCCTCTCAGATTCACACACTTATTGCAGCAGTCCTTCAGTTTTTCCAAGCCCTTCAAAAGAACTCAGAAGGTTGGGCTTCCAACAAGGCCTATCACAAAACCCTTAAAGCTAGAAACTTTTCAACACCCCTTTTAAGTGCTTTTTAAATATGGTGGGGAAGGGATTTGTTGTTTAAAACCATATATTAAATGCACCCCTAATTTTAATCTTAGAGTATTACAAATGGCAACAATGTTTTATAATGCATTACTGTTCAGTTACAGCTGGCCAGAACCCTAACTCATATAATTCTTATCTAAGATAAAATATATAACAATGCACTATCTTTAATGTTATTGTAAAGTCACAGATGGCCAGAGACAGTTTTATCTAAGATAGAATAGGCAACAGAAATTAATTATATTTTTTCTTATACATTACTCCACCCCTGTTTGCTTCTTCGATATTCTTATCTGGACTTATTTATACAACAGTCAGTGAGGCAAATATTGATCTTTGAATCAATTGCATCTTGTCTTCTCAAGAATTAACAAATTACCTTTTCACCTGGCAAGAAATTAATGTATGTCGACAGGAAAGTTGGTCAAAGTGATTATAAATCCTTTAACCAGGTGATATATAGGTGATACATCAATATTTATTGGTTACTTTTTATAGTTTCTACTGACAGACAATGAGTCTATGTGGCTGCCTTATCATGGTGGCTTCACCTGAATGAAATAGCAGCTAAAAATCTTCCATAAATTACACTATATTGTCTTTAAGAAAAGAAAAACTGGGGCTACTTCTCCATGGGGATTTGATTAGAACATTTTATAAGACACAAAATATTCAAAATATTAAGTCGGCAAGCTGGCAGAAATGTTAGCGCACCGGATGAAATGCATAACGGTATTTCATCTGCTGTTACGTTCTGTGTTCAAATTCTGCTGAGGTCGACTTTGTCTTTCATCCTTTCGGAGTCAATAAATTAAGTACCAGTTACGCACTGGAGTCGATGTAATCAACTTAATCCCTTTGTCTGTCCTTGTTTGTCCCCTCTATGTTTAGCCCCTTGTGGGCAATAAAGAAATAACAAAATATTCAGAAAAAGAGAGGAAGTTGAAATCAGTCTTTCAGACTCTATTCTGCAGGAAAAGAAACAGGTTTCTTTGAACGTGGCATAAAAAGAAATTACTTTCCTGTTGGAGAGCCAAATCTTCCTCAATTTACACCATATTCTCTTTAAAAATAGGGGAAAATGTAATGAGCCAATGAAGGTGCCCCTCCATGGTGGATTGATCTGCATGAAATAAGAACCAAATCTTTCTCCAATTACACCTTACTGCCTTTAAAAGTAATTAGAAATGCCTTTGATAATTTAGCCTCAGATCTATATCTAGAAAAAAAGGACAGAGTGGTTATAACTGGAATGTTTTTATAATATGTCATCTCAACCAAGGATGATTTCAGGATAAACAACTAATACACACACACATACACACACAAAATGTGAAATTATTACAACTGGGAATTGAAACAACTATGAATTCAACACCTCACTAGAAAACTCTTCCTCTCTCTATCTATCTATCTCTCTTGCTGTCTCTCTCTCACACACACACATACACTTTCTTTTTTTCCCTTTCTGCCTCTCTCCCTTTCTCTCTCTCTATTTCACTCTCTCTCACTCTCTCTCTCTTTGTCATTCTTTCTCTTACTATCTCTTTTCTCTTTCTCTCTCTTTCTATCAGTTTCTTTGTATCTCTTTCTCTCTCTTTCTCACTCTCAGTTTCTTTGCATCTCTTTCTCTTTCTCACTCCCACTTTCTTTTTGCTTTTCTCTCTCTCTCTCACACACACACAAACACATACACACTCTCTCCATTTCTCTTTCTCACATTCTCAGTCTGTCTCTCATTCTCTCTCTTTCTCTGTCACTTTCTCTTTGCTCCTCTCTCTCTCTCACATACACACACACACACACTCCATTTCTCTTTCTCACATTCTCACTTTGTTTCTCATTCTCCTCTCTCTCTCTCTCTCTCTCTCTCCTCTCTCTCTCTCTCTCTCTCTCCTCTCTCTCTCTCTCTCCCCACTCAGCTACTACATTAAGCACCTATTACAGAAATTTAATACCCCACAATGACCTTAGCTCTACACACTGACCTTAATTAACACACTGAACTTAATTATCCCATTGTAATATTGATCTTTTTCGGTGGTGACTATTGTAGAGCAAAATACTAAACTCTCATCAAGTCAAAACTAGGAATCAACCTCAATCCCTGCTTAACCCTTCAGTATTCAGACGACTCTGTCAAATGCAATACTTATTTATTCATATTGTTTTGAATTAATCATGTATTATCTCATAACTTTGAGATTGCAATGATGATTGCTTATTGTTAGAATGACATTGTAGGGTAGGTGTGAGAGGCCAAATCTTGCCAATTTGAACATAAAATGTGTAGAATATTTTTAGGCTGGATATGGCCAGTTTAAATGCTAAAGGGTTGACAATCGACAAGTCCTTTAACCCCTTGGGAATATGTTGTTTTATAAAGTTCTTATCCTCCATGGGGTTAATTACCAAAATAAATATGAATGACACACTACCGGATAGGAGAGATGATATACTATTTCTAGATGGTTCCTGCTTGTTTGACCTTGCCTCTGACATGATTGGTTGATTTATATTTCATAGTGGTGAGAAACCCCGATTATTTTCTGAACACCAAAATATGTTCCAAATCCTAGCTTAATAATAATGAATTTATTTTCCTAAATTCTTCATTTTCAAAATTAATCAAAACACAGGCACAGAAGTGGATGTGTGGTAAGTAGCTTGCTTACCAACCACATGGTTCCGGGTTCAGTCCCACTTCGTGGCACCTTGGGCAAATGTTTTCTACTATAGCCTTGGGCCAACCAAAGCCTTGTGAGTGAATTTGGTAGACGGAAACTGAAAGAAGCCCATCGTATATATGTGTGTATGTGTGTTTGTGTTTGTCCCTACCCATCATCACTTGACAACCAATGTTGATGTGTTTATGTCCCCATAACTCAGCGGTTTGGCAAAAGAGGTCGATAGAATAAGTACTGGGGTCGATTTGCTTGACTAAAGGTGGTGCTCCAGCATGGCCGCAGTCAAATGACTGAAACAAGTAAAGAAAAAAAAGGCCATTTATTTCAACAGAAAATTGGTTACAAAAAGATTAAAGTAATCCAAATCAAAACCTTCCACCAAAATTTCTTGTGAATATACGTTCCAAGCACTAGCTTAAAAATGACAAAATTATTTTACTAAACTCATTATTTTCAAAATTAATTGAAACAAAAACAGAGTATTTCAACAAAAATATACTAACAAAAGGATTAAAGTAATCCGAATTAAAACTTTCCATCAAAATTTCATATTAATCTAAGCTCCAAACACTAGCTTAAGAATGAAGTTATTTTACCAAATTCTTCATTACATACTAAGGTTATCTCTACAGATTTTATATAGAAATTATAGCCATTTTTCATCTTTAGTCTCATTGTTTTCTTTATATCAGGCTTCTCGGATACAAGATATAACAAAATTAGTGCTGGCTATAATTTCTATAGATGTAATAGCACTGCTAACACAGTAGAACATGATATTGACTTATAAAGACATTTAATATACTTTGTAGTATATCATGGTTGCATAACGAGATACTGTGTCCCTACATGTAATTAAAATTCTCCATTATTTTCAATATTAATTGAAACAAAGGCAGTGAATTTCAACAGAAATATGGTAACAAATGGGTTAAAGCCATTTATTCCACATAGTCTCATGTAGGGCCCTTGTTAAACATATGCACACAAGAACCACATTATTGCTTTGGTCCATCGTCTAGAATATCTGACCATTGTGTCTAACCCAAAAAACAATTTCTTATGACAAAGCAAAAGGTCAGGATTTACTATTAGAATATAGAGTTTATTGAAGTATTCCCATGTATATTACTGTTATAGGTGAAAACATGGCTGTGTGATTGACAAGTTTGTTTCCCAAACACATGGTTTCAGGTTCAGTCCCACTGAGTGCCACTTTTACTATAGCCTCACTCCAGTCAAATCCTTGTGACTGGATTTAGTAGATGGAAAATGAAAGAAGACTGTTGTGTGTGTATGTGACCGCATGTGTATCATTGGCGATTTTTTTTCCCTCCGTCTTCCCTTCCTTGGATCTTTCCTTTTCCTATGTTTCTGATGAAGAGCTCCGCTCCAAACGTTAAATCCTCCTTCTTTCTTTCCTTTCCTGAGCGTCCAATAACACATTACTTGTTCCACGTCCTCATGTTGTTGTGTTTACATGCTGTAATGATTATGGTACAGATGATGATGATGATGATAATGACAATGATGATGACGATGATGCCTATAAGTGAGGATGACAAGGGTGATGATAGCGATCACATGATTGTAGTGATGCTGATGACGATGACGACGATGATGACGGCGATGGTGATGATGATGATAGCGATGTTCATGATAACAATATTCACATGATGGTGATGATGATGATGTTAATGATGATGATGTCAATGATGATGATAATGATCATGGCAGTAATAATAGCGTTAATTAATTTGACAACTTGGAACTGGTACGGACTGTGGGGTAGTCCGACTGTCCAACTAAAATGGAGCATTGCATAGCCGGATGAGCCTCACAGACACAGAAAACTAAATAAAAGAAGGTTTTTTTTTAGATTTTTAGCATGTATCCAAAGTTTTAGGTGAATGTTTCACAGGTGTATCCACATCTGAGCCAATTAGCGTTCTGTTTATCATTTATGCAGTCATCAAAATTGTTATAATGTCTTGTTGTTGAGATAAGTTCTCTTTCTTTCCTGATGAGAAGACTACATCATTTTACACCGTTTATTCCTTTGGAATAAAACCAATGTTGTCTTCGAAACATATGTCGAAAGTAAAAGAATTTGAATAACACCTGCGTTCAGAAATTGTAATGATTTTTGCACCATAACTAACGAGGAAAGAGCACATCTATGACTTGTTCATTCCTTTGTCGAGGTTCTGTTTTCATTTTTTAAACTTGTGTGTGTGTGTATGTGTTATGTTGTGTCTCCTTGTTTTGACATAATGAGATTCTTGTAAACAAGTGTCACCGTCATACAAGCAGTGTTCTTCATTTCGAATATTCGGCAAAAACATGTCTGCCCATGGAGATATTATTACCTTGCTTGAAATTATGTGACATTTGGCAAGTGGAAGGGCATCCCGCAGAAGAAAATCTGCCTCAATAAACTTCATTTGAGCCATACAAACATGGAAAAGTGGATGTTAACATCATGATGATGATGATGATGATGATCAAGCGTTAAAAATTCCTCACAATACTGTAACTAAATACTGTATAAGTCTAGCAATTTACCATTTTTTCTTTCTCAATCGATAGCCTTACTGCACAGAAATATTAAAAATTTCTTAGTAACTCTACATTTTTCTCTACTGACGTCAAATAACAAACATTTATCTTAAATACCTCCTCAGAGATTTTATAATACTCGATACTGTTCCAGAAGAAACCAGTGACCTGAAGTAGTTCTCATTAACCTTAACTAGTCCATAACAAAGTTAAATATCTCTTGTGTATGTGACCTTAACTGTCTGTCCACAATTTTTGTTTTTTGGTCTAGAGTCTAGACTGTATAGAAGTGTGTAGTATGGTATAGTAGGAAGAGGATGGGAGGAAGGGAAGTGATGGTGGTGGTGAAGAAGAAGAAGAAGAAGAAGAAGAAGAAGAAGAAGAAGAAGAAGAAGAAGAAGAAGAAGAAGAAGAAGAAGAGAGTAAGAAAGAAAGAGAGAGAACAAAAGACGGGAAGAGGGAGGAGAAAGGAAGAAGAGGAGAAAAAAGAGAAAAGAAGGGGAAATGAGTAGGAGAAAGAAAGAAAGAAAGAAAAAAAGAAAGAAAGAAAGAAAGAAAAACGGTGAAAGGAGAAAGGATATGTGGGAAAAGAAAGAGAAGGGGAAGAAAGAGAAGAAAAGAACAAGAACAAGAACAAGAAGAACAAGAACAAGAAGAACAAGAAGAACAAGAACAAGAATGAGAAGAACAAGAAGAAGAAGAAGAACAAGAAGAAGAAGAAGAAGAACAAGAACAAGAACAAGAACAAGAACAAGAACAAGAACAAGAAGAAGAAGAAGAAGGGAAGATATTAACTAATGACATCGGTGTAAAAAGTAGGAGGGAAAAGTATGTAGTAGTGGTGGTGTGAGTGAATGAGAGAGAGAGAGAGAGAGAAAAGGGGGAGCAGGAGATAATGGTGAAGATTATACGGTGGGAAGATTAAATGGATAAAAAGATTTATAAAAGGTGTCTTGTACGTGAATGTATTATTTCTTATCTTGATGTGTTTCAATTACTGGACTGCGGCCACGCTGGGGCATCGTCTTGAAAAGTCTAGTCGAATAAATCAATCCCGGTACTTTTTTTTTTTAAGTCTGGTAAAGATTTTAAAGTTTTTGAAGACTTAGAAAGTCTGGGACTTGTTCTTAGCCGAATCGCTAAGTTCCAGAGACGTAAACAAACAAACGTTGGTTATCAAGCGGTGGGGGAGGACAAACATAAACACATACATACATACATACACACTACCTTAGCTAGAGTCTGTACCACCCGGGACGGCCCTTTTGTTTGTCACCCCAGGATTCCACAAAAAACACATATTGCCTACAGGAGACCCTTTAAAAGTGCCGCCCGGGGAAGACCGCCCCCTCCCAGTACATACATACATACATTCATAGAACGGGCTTCCGCGCAGTCCCCACTTACAAGGCATTGGTCAGTTTAGGGCGGACGTAAAGAATGTGGAGTGCACCCCACCCCCCACCCCCACTGTATTTATTTATTTTTTTACCGAATCCCCCATTTTCGAGCACAGAGATTCTGATTCTGCAAAAAGAAAAAAAAGAAGCATTTTAAACTATGGAGATTATTTCCGTATTTATCTATGTATTTCGCAAAAAAAAATTACTGAAAAAGTTAAAATTTAAGAATGAGGTGGAACCGAAATTAAAATTTTAAAATACCGTTTTTTTATAGAATCAGAATCTCCGTACTCGAAAATGGGGGATTCTGTAAAAAATAAAAAAAGAACCCAAAAGATATGCGGTCCACATTCTTTACGTCCGCCCAGTTTGGGGCTATAGGAGAGGTGGTGTGCAATGAGTGGGACTGAACCCGAATCCACGTGGTTAAAAAGCAAGGTGTATTTACAAAAGCAATAGTTAAGTTCGCTTCCCAGTCATGAAGTTTTGCGTTCGATCTCAGTGAGCTGCACCTTGGACAAGTCTCTTTTATCATAACTTATAGAGCTGAATTAAGCCTTTGTGAAATGAAAACTGTGGGAAAACGTATCGGATGGAAACATTTTTCGGAAAGATTTCCCTCCACCCGAAGGAAATAAATAATGAATAGGAAACATTTTTTTAAATTCATAACTACAGATGTGTGCCATCCGATTATGCTTCATTATAATTTTCTTAAGAATGCACATTTTTTAATGAAATTTTCCAAAGATACGTGTAAATTCGGGTTACATCGGAATTTCTTGTGGGAAAAGTTTTCTAAAGGAGTTTAGAATATTTCAAACACTTTGAATTGTTTCCGCATAATTACCTGAAAATGAATATTTTTTAAATAAAATTTTATACAAATACTTATCACATGCTGTAAATTGTGATTATGTCGGAAGAATCAAAGTTGTTAAGAGCACAGTTGTGCTTACATCGGAATTTGCTTTGAAAAATGTACGAGGAAACAAAATCGAGAAGTTTGATTTATCTGACCCCATCCCCAGTTTTTTTTTTTTTTTTTGCTACATTTGAAATATTTGTAAAAATAATTGTAAAAACATATTCGTTTTTGAGAAAATTATGAAGCATTATCAAGAAGTGTGAATTATCCGAAATTCCTCTCCAACTCTCCGAGAAAATTTTTCACAATTTCCAATATAAACTTAAACTTCCCCATCTAAAATGCATCTCTGAATATTTTCAACATCAAAAATTTGCAATATTTTGAAAGTTAGAGCAAATCAAGTTGGGGCACAAGTCTGTAGATATGTCTTTTGCATACCTACACAAGTGTGCCCCATCCATGACTTTTTTTTCTTTTCTCATGATTTTCATAGAAATTTGGGGTGAGGTGTTAATGAAATTTTCTAAAAAATACTTATCGGGTAGAGATTGTGATTACATATATCTTAAACTTCCCCATCTAAAATGCATCTCTAAAATTTTTCAGCAAAAAAATCCAATTTTCAGAAAGTTAGAGCAAATCAAGTTGGGGCACAATTCTGTAGATATGTCTTTCGTATACCTACACAAGTGTGCCCCATCCATGACTTTTTGTTTATTTATGACTTCCATAGAAATTTGGAGGGAACTGTTAATGAAATTTTCTACAACTACTTATCGGGTGGAGATCGTGATTATATTGGAACTTGTGAAAATTTTCGGAACTGGATAAGAGGAGTTTCAGATAATTCACAAGAGCCTCGTAATTTTCTGAAAAATTAGACGTATTTGCAGAAAATTTCAATTTAAAATATTCATATTTCAGGAAAGTTATGAAGCCACAAAGTCGGTGTGGCACACTTGTGTAGTTATGCCCACACATCTGTGGTTATGCCGAGGAAAAGAAGAAATAGAAAGAAATACCGTTTTGCTTAGGACAAGGTGCTGAGAAGGGAAAGCATAAGCGTTTGTTTCCTTCTACTTTTCTTCAATTAAAAATAGTCTTTTCTACATTTCAATCAAATGAAATTATCATTTTACAGATATTTCTTTCAAAATTCTTATTTTGTTTTTCAAATAATCACCTGTATAGGTAAATCGTAGTTTGTGGGATCATGGATGAGCAGCTTAATAAATTTAATTAATTTTCGTGTCGTATGATGGGCAGGAGAGGGTGAAGAAATTTGAAAAACATGGATTTTTTTAAACATTTTTCTTCAAAAAATGTGAATTACAAGTGTTTCAAAATGTATAGTATTATAGAATAAAAAAAAGTACCGCAAAAAAATTTCACTTTAATTGTGACAGCTGTTCCGAAGGAACAATAAAGTGATGGGGGGGGGACAGAAAATATGTATTTTTAGCAAATTTTTTCTTTAAAAAATGTGAATTACAAGTATTTCAGAACATTTGATAACATAGAATGACAGAAAATACTGAAATCAAAAACTTTGAAAAATCATTTTAATTCTGATAGCTATTCCCAAATGTATTGAGGAGTGGGGGAGACGTTTGAGAAACATGGATTTTTGAGAATTTTTCTTATGAAAATACCTTGTGGCCATAAACTGAGGGGTCACTCGTAAACAGAGCTGGATAACAAAACCGTTCCCTCTTTAGTGTCCACCCATAATTATGACCCTAGTATCGATCTATAGCATTTCAATCTGTTTTAGGGTTGGGGTTAGGGTTAGGGTTAGGGTTAGGGGTGGGGGAAGGGTATATTTTTTCTTCAGAAATGTAAATAAACCCAATCTGTTTCTTAAACGAATATATAAAATGGGAATTACAAGCGTTTCAGAATGAGTAGTTTTATAAAATAATAATAATAATAATAATAATAATGATAATAAATGCACTGATGCAGTGGCTCTCATGGCTTCTGATCTTAACTGATTGGAAGTGTTATCATGTACATTGTTTTGTGTTGGTATAAAAGATGGCCTACAGCAAATATTCTGCTCAATACCACAGATTTGCTTGTCAGTTGTTTGACCTTAACCAGTTGACCATGTCCCTTAGTGGCAGACGATATGTGCATCTCTGATCACGAGCAGAAGTAGTGGGGGAGCATCATAACCATGTGTTGAGAGGGATTCTTTGGGGTTTGAATAATTCACTTTTGGAAACATGGGTGGTTCGTTCAACATCCTTAAACAATCCTTTTTCAGGGACCTTTTGAGTGGAATGGGTTACTCAACCTCAAGAAAATTCTAACTGAGCCCTACCTGCAAGGTCATGTGCTATTTATCTTGATATGAGATCACCATGTCGCGCACATATGTTTGTGATGCATGTGCCTAGTGTACCCTTATCAGACGGGTAGTATGGTGGGTATTTGAACTCAGAACGTAGCGGCAGACGAAAAACTGCTAAGCATTTCGCCCGGCATGCTAACGTTTCCGCCAACTCGCCGCCTTTAAAATAATAATAATTCATTTTAACTGTGACAGCTATTCCGAAGGGACTATAACGGGGCGGAGTGAGGCACTCTCAGAAAATGTGAATTAAAATTGCTTTAGAATGTGTGAAAGGATCCTGTGTGGTATTATAAAATGACAAAAAATACCGCAAAATAAAATAAAATTCATTTTAATTGTAAAGGCTATTCCAACGGTATGATGAAAGAATAGGGGTGGGTGAAAGGGTGGAAACGTAGATTTAAAAAAAAAAAAGACTTTGTTTCATTTTTAAAAATGTGAATCACACTTATTTCAGAATGTATAGTAACATAAATTGACGGAAAATTCTCAAAGGAAAAGAACTCCAAAAAGTGGGAGACATCGTCAATATCGGAGGAAAGTGCGATCATTGTCGCTAACTGGTCTAAGAGTAGACAACTCTTGCAGCGAAGATGCGAATATCTAATCATGTTGTAATAACGTTGCGTGTGTGTGTGCACGCGCCTGTGTGTGTGTGCACGCGCCTGTGTGTGTGTGCACGCACCTATGTGTGTGCACGCGCCTGTGTGCGTGTATCTGTCTATATGTGCGTGTGTGTATCTGAATCTCTGTCTGTGTATGTGTGTGTCTGAATCTGTCTGTGTGTGTGTGTGAATGTGCATGTGTGTGTTTGCCTCTTTGATTTGTGTACGTGTGAATGGGCTTCGCTGTATCGGAAGCAAAATTGGTCTAAGGGAGACAATTATGGGATTGGTTTCGAAATGTGATAGGACACGCACGCGCACATATGCACACGAGCACACGCACACATATAGTTTTTGCATTTGGCTTAAGGTAATTGATATGAACTCGCTCTCTGTCCCTTTTTTTTTCTTCTCAATCCTTTCTATCGGAGAGCGTATTAAAACATCAAAGACTTTTCCACTCTTCCCGTGTGATAATAATAATAATAATAATAATAATAAAGATCAAAGCCTATTAACCCGGAACTACCAGGCCAAATGTGATAAAAAATGGAGCAGACCCAAAATGACGATTCTGCAACGACATGATTGAAACAGTGGACCATCTAATCTCTGGATGTAAAGTCTTAGCACCAGTGGAGTATAAATTAAGACATGACAGAGTTGGCCAATATCTCCACTGGCTAATAAGTCGGCATTACAATATCAAAACTGCCGACAAGTGGTATAATCACCACCCTGAGGCTGTAACTGAAGGAGGAAATGTAACCATTCTGTGGGACTTTCCAGTACATACAGACCGAACCATCAAGGCCAATAAACCAGATATTGTTGTGAAAGACCAAAACAATAAAGTTTGCTTATTGATCGACATGAGCATCCCCTGTGATCATGATATCTCAGCGAAAGAGTTTGACAAGCTCAGAAAATATAAAGACCTACTCATTGAAATTGAGAAAATGTGGCAACTCAAGGCGGTTACAATACCAGTGATCGTAGGAGCACTAGGAATGATCAAGAAGGGAACCGAAAATTATATGAGAATGATCCCTGGCTTACCATCCCTGCAAGAAGTGCAAAAGATTGTCTTAACTGGTACATCACACGTATTGAGAAGAGCATTGTCGATGTGAGAACTGTTGCTGCTCATGTATTTTAATTTAACTTAAAAAAAAAAATTAAAAAATAAAAAAATGAACGAACTATTGAGTTTGGTGTAATGGCCTACCAATGTATACTATGAGTTTCTTTGCCCTAGGAGTCGGGCAAATTTGAAAGAAGAAAAAAAAAAAAAAATAATAATAATAATAATAATGAACTTATTGTATACAGTGCTCAGGTGCACCACAACTTGTCAAAAGTGCATATAAAGCATATGCAGTAATGTAAAAATGTCTGGAAAGCAAACAGTGTATGAGTCAGATACATGCTTGTGTGTGTATGGAGCGGGGGAAATCATGTGTAGTGTTGGCGAATCTCAGGAAGCATGGAAGTTTTGAAGGATGCTGTGCTCCGACAACTAACAACTGATGCTGGCAGTTTGTTCCATGCTTCTGCTTGTTGTTCCCTCACTTGTCTTCGTCTTTTGTTTTCTATAAAGTTGAACTGTACACACACACAGACACACACACACAGACACACACACACATACACACATACACGCACATATATATCAAGCACATGCCGTCAGTAATTACTCTGGGTAGGCAGTTGGTGACGTTTTTGTAGTAAAACACACAAAAATAAGCGAAACACAGGCGCATGACTGAGTTGTAGGCAGATTTACTTCTGCCTTTATAGCACATAAAGAAAACGTTGTTGTAGGAATGTACGCAGCAAGTGTACTACAGCAGTACTATGCATAGCTTTAATACTGCAAATTATGCCTACCTAATATACAAAAACATAAAATATTTTGTATTTTATGCATAGTAGTCAGAGTAACCTTCATAATTTTATTGAATTAGGTGCATATTTTGCCATAAAAGGAAAATGTTGCTATCAATCTATTTTATTCAGGGTAGGCACTGCCTACCTTGCCTACCCAGACGGCACATCTCTGATATATATGTGTGTCTGTGTGTATACCTGTAAATATAATATGAGACAATTATTCGGTAGCCATGATGAAACTCCGAGTTTCGGATGTCAGGGCAGAAACCCAATCCGCCATCTCTTCAGTTATCGAGCCATCAAAAAAATGCTATGAAAATTACCCCTTTTTCATAGCATTTTTTCGATGGCCTGATAACTGAAGAGAGGGCGGCATGGGTTCCCGCCCCGACATCTGAAACTCAAAGTTTTATCATGGCTACCAAATAATATTCAGGTTTAATAATAATTTATTGGTGTCGAAGGTTGTTGGCCTTTCCCATATCAATTCCCATAAACTGAAAAACAGATTTTTTAGCTTACAGTTAGAAACATGAGTTGCTATGAATGTGGATAAAAATATATACATGCACGAAATGCATGCATTTATTTTAGCATTTTTTTTTTAGTTTCAGAGGAATCTGTTATGGATGATGAAGAACTTTTGTACAGAGTTTATGAGGTAAGTCACAGAACTTGTCCGAAATTCTTTCTCCTCAGCATGCATGCATGCACACGCACACACACACACACACACACATGCATGCACAAAACACACAAACACACAAAAACACACCCACAGTCTCACACATGCACAACCACACACACACAAAAACACACATACACACACATACATGCACACACACACCCACAGTCTCACACATGCACAACCACACACACACAAAAACACACATACACACACATACATGCACACACACACACACATGCACAAAAACGCACAAACACACATGCACACACACACACACACAAACACACACACATGTGCGCACGTGTGCACACACACATGCGACCCTTGATCCCCCACCAAAAAACAATGCTTGTGACACTACACATTGTATGTCAGTCCTTAATAGACAACACATAGTCAGCACAAATACATGCTAAATAGATGTTAGGCAACCACTACAAGGTCTGGTCCTTGCTGCAATATGGCAGCTTGTGTACCTCAATGACTCTGAGAGCTATTCCAGTTGAGTGTAAGCTTCTGGTAATGCTTCCCATACTGGACAGGTCTATGTAGGGCCAACATCTCTACCTTGAATATGGCAGTTACAAAAGCATTGCTGCCAAACTATAATCAGCAAAACCTGGGAAAAGAAAAGGCAGCCCAGGGTCAAGAATGGAAGAGATACATCATCGGTGGCCTATGCTCCATAAAAAGTGAAGGGCTCTTAATTAAGTAATTATGTTTCATTAACCACACAGGGCTGAATACAGAGGGGATAAATTACAAAGTAGAGCTTTTCTTTTTGGGGAGATAAAAACAAGTGGGGCAGGTTTTCGATCAAAAGGGATCTTAAAAAGGAAAGAAAAAAAAAGAAAAATACAATCAATAGGAATCGTGTATCACAAATGTCATGATGTAAAGTGTAAAGGGGGAAGCAGATAAGGTTAATCCGTGGAAAGAAAAGCCTACGGAAAAGACCACGGTAACCTCGGTCAATAATGTCACATGTTAACACATTTATTTGCAAGTAAGTAACTCTGTTTTAAATTTTTCCAGGTTCATAGGATTATGCTCAAGGTGGCTTCGTTGTTCACACGTGCCATCCTTGCTACATACACCCATCTTTTTTTGAAACATTCGCTAGACAAAACTTGCCTCTCTACTCTCAATTAAGTAATTAAAAAGCTAGGTAGAACTCTTTTGCCATCAGCAGAAACAGGGATGATGATCCCATGTACTCTTTTTTCCCTTCTTCTTTCTTTGGGCCAGGTGACAAACAGCATGTCTTCAGTACTTTAACCCTAACAAATCATATCCCCATCCAAGTGGTATAGCAAGACTGTGTATCACTCAGCCCTTGAATTTGCTCCACTTTTTCCATAGGGATTCTGAGAAGCTCTACTTTGTAATTAATACCAGTTCAAGACTGCTACTTTAGCGACCTCAAAAGGCTAAATACCAAAGTTAACCTTGATGGAATTTGAACTCAGAGCTTAAGAGAGCAAGAATGATTACAACATAGAAATCCATCCAGCATCTTAGCAACGCTGACACACCTATTTAGATAATCATAAATATATGAAGTTTATCATTTTTGTGGATAATTATAGGATTTATGCTGATTATGTATTTATAATTATATATTTATGTTGCATTTTTAATATTGCTTCGTATCTTAAAAAATATATCTTTCATAATAATATTGTTATTAGGTTTCATGATGCAAACAAGAAAATAGGACACAAAACAAGAGTTCATATATATGTATATGTGTGTGTATGCGTGTGTGTATATATGTGTGGTATGTGTGTGTATATATATATATATATATATATAATATATATATATATATATATATATATATATATATATATATATATATATATATATATATATATATATATAGTGTGTGTGTATGTATATTATATATATATACATATTTTTTTAATAATATATCATTATTATTAATATAAGGAAATTAATATCCAAACTCATCATAAAGATATACCCGTGTGGAAGAACTTATTTGGTCCAACCAAAGCCTTGTGAGTGGATTTGGTAGATGGAAACTGAAAGAAGCCCATCGTATATGTATATGTGTTGTGTGTGTGTGTGTGTGTGTGTTTGTGTGTATGTGTGTGTATATATGTTTGTGTGCCTGTGTTTGTCCCCCCACCATCGCTTGACAACCAATGCTGGTGTGTTTACATCCCTGTAACTTAGTGATTCAGCAAAAGAGACTGATAAAATAAGTACTAGGCTTACAAAGAATAAGTTCTGGGGTCGATTTGCTCGACTAAAAGTGGTGCTCCAGCATGGCCGCAGTCGAATGACTGAAACAAGTAAAAGAAAAGAAAAACAGACTGATGTGGAGATGGCAAACTTGAAATGCATCTCCTTCTGCCTTATGAGGCAAGCCTGTGGAAAACCTCCATCTAAGAGTCAAATATTCTCAATGTCCTGTTGTGTTGGAGATGCACCCCTGTGTCCTGATCTGCCATTATGTGTGTCCAATGTAACCTATGGATTTTATGCCAATATTGTCTAATAAGCCATCTCAGGCCCACAAAGAGTAAAGCTTCTAACCTGGTCATCTTCAGAGAAATGAAGGACAAATGTCAGACATAGTAGAAGGCTAAAAGAAAAAACTCTTAACAGACATATCAGAATGAAATCCCCACTTATGTTTTTCATCAAATTCTACTAAGATTCTTGCAGGTTCTGCATCAAGTCTCAACTCCAGCTCACCTGACCATGTCACTCCATTGTATCCAAATGACTCAGGACAATCACATACAGATGATACTGCTCCAGTTCTCTCCACTTACAACTGGGTCGCAGCTTTGGGCCCAAACTGATACAAGCTTCTTGAGACCCCCAACAGATGAGAAAGGACAACTTAACAGGGTTTGATATATCAATATCAATCTTCTATTGCAGAGGCTGCCCTTAAAAGACTTTTCCCAAGAGATCCGTGCACACCGTGACGTGGATAACTATTTGTGTAACACATTGCTGTTGCTAGATATAGAGGAGAGCAATATGGAAGATATTGTCCAGTTGATGATTGATAAAGTTTTGGAAACACAAACGAAGCAAAATCTCAATATGGCTGACCTCATGAAAACCATATTTGCAATGCAAAGAGGTAAGTTATTTTAAAAGCTATAATATTAGTTTGTTCATTTTATTAATTTTATGTGTGTTTTTTCCCTGTTAGCACAGGTTGAATGGCCACCATATGATTCAGTCCTTGTTGCAGTTGGTGGCTTGTGTGCCTCTATGACCCTGAGAGCTATGCCTGCTGGTAGGCCCTTCCATGCAGGACAGATCAAAGGATAGAGGTCGGACTAATACCTACAACCTCTTCATCACCATCACCATCACCACCACCACCATCATCATCATCATCATCATCATCATCATCAATCATCGCCGTCAATCATCAATCATCTTCATTGATCATCAATCATCATCAATCATCATCATCGTCATCGTTGTCATCATTCAGCATCTGCTTTCCATGCTGGTGGAGCTAAACAACAGCAACATTCATTCCATCCATGACTGCCACATTATGTTGGCAAATAGTCTTTACTTTAAAGCACTGTTACTGAATACCTCTCTTTGAGAGATTTAAAAATAATGTTTCTATTTATGGGTTAGATCGCTTGATTTGACTGAAACTGATAAGCCAGAGAACTGCATCAGGTTCCAATCTGATTTGGCATGGTTTCCACAGCCGGATGCCCTTCCTAATGCCAACCACTCCAAGAATGTAATGGGTGCTTTTTATGTGCCACTGGTATGGTGCCAGTTACGTGACATTGGCAATGACCACAACTATGATTTCACTTGGCTTGAAGGGTCTTCTCAAGCACAGCATATCGCCAAAGGTCTCAGTCACTTATCATTGTCTCCGTGAGACCTTCCAAAGTATCAAAAACAGATTTTTGTAGTACCAAGAACATATTAAAGAAGAACACTCATAAAAATGCTCATTTTTAAAAAACCAAAACATGTGTGACAGCCAAAGTTATCATATATACAAACATATTATCAAGAACATATTAAAGAAGAACACTCATAAAGATTTTTGCAGTGCCAACACCCCTACCTAGAAAAAGTAAGCAAAGTTACAGTAGCACCAATGATAATTGAAAGTCAACAAGACCTGAGAGAGGAAGACCTTTTCTTAGGGAAACATGAAGCATTAGAGAAAAATCTGAAAGGCAGAAAAACAGATCCTAATGTGCAAGTGGGGATGGATAGGCAACACCTTAAATAAAACAACATCCTCCGTTATATGCTGGGCCCAGACTTGGAACATACAAGGGAGGCAAAAGAGAGAACTCCCTAAAAGGAGCTGGGGGTAGATTAATGATGCAAAGCTGAAAAATCATGGATACAACAGGAAAAAATCAGAAAGGATGTCCTAAACTCAAGATCAATGGAGAAAATGAGACATAGGCCCATGTTCCATAGGGAACAAAGGCTTTAGGGATCTTTTCGGTTTGAATGGCAGTTTTTTCTATCGGTGTCATATGAAATTGTCACCCATAATTATGACCCTAGTATCGATCTATTGCATTTCAATCTATTTTAGGGTTAGGGTTAGAGTTAGGGTTAGTTAAGGTTAGTTAGGGTTAGGGGTGGGGAGAAGGGTATCTTTTTTCTTCACAAATGTAAATAAACCCAATCTGTTTCTTAAACGAGGGACATATTCATATGGCACAGAATGTTTTCACCTCAATAGACGGTCATTGATTGGTTGAAATTGCAGAAATTGAAAAAAAAAAACAACAAATATCTTATAAACTATAGAATTTTCTTAATAAAGCCAAGAGAAAAAGATATTTTATAAACACATTCTACCAGTATACGAAGTTTAAAATTTTTTAGTTACCTAGAAATTATGTTAAAAACTGCCATTCAAACCGAAAAGATCCGGCTTTAGGTATGTAAGTAATAGTATCAAGGAAAATTCTTGCTAAGAACCCACAACCCTTAAATTTCTTCTTCCTTGTTTTTTTTCCTTCTTTTCTCCCAACCTTTCTTCTGTTTTTTGTTGTTTTCTTGCTATTTTTTCTTTCTTTCTATCTTGCAGTGGACCTCCTCAGCAGAACCATTCAAGGAGTGAAGTTTTCTCAGCTGAACACACTTCAATATGACCATACTTGGCTCTGTATGTTGTGAGTAGTATTATAGTGAGGTTGTATCATTAAATATTGAATATACAGTGTACTGGATGCTTTTTTTTACCCCCATAGAACCAACACTAAATATGATGGTCTTCTAGCCTTGGAAGTCACAAAGCAATCATCACTAGTGCTGGTGCCATGAAAAAAGAAAAGGACCCAGAACACTCTGTAAACTAGTTGGTATTAGGAATGGCATCTTATTTCTTATTTTTTATTGCCCACAAGGGGTTAAACACAGAGGGGACAAACAAGGACAGACACACGGATTAAGTCGATTACATCGACCCCAGTGTGTAACTGATACTTAATTTATCGCTCCCGAAAGGATGAAAGGCAAAGTCGACCTCAGCGGAATTTGAACTCAGAACGTAGTGGCAGACAAAATACCGCTAAGCATTTTGTCCAGTGCACTAACGATTCTGCAAGCATTAGGAAGGGCATCTAGCAGTAGAAAGCATGCCAAAGCAGATACTGGAATATGATGCAAACCTCGAACTTGTCATATTTTCTCAAATCATCCAACTCATAAAAGCATAGAAAAGCAGACATAAAATAGTGGTGGTGGTGGTGGTGGCGGTGGCGGCAGCGGCAGCCATTGTGGTGGTGGTGATGGAGAACTGGTGGTGTTTCTGTTGTAGTTGGTATTGTCATAACTGTGCCATTGTCACTATTCAGGAGTTCAAATCCTCTTGTCATAATATCAAGTGGAATTCTAGCTATGACCATCCTGTCTTTCTTGAGGTTGAGTAAAATAAGTGCTAGCACACTTCAAGTGGCAAGCAAGAAATTTTTAATTACTCAGATTCTCTCCAATGCTTAAATACTTTCAACATGAGACATCTATTGTAAAGACAGACAAGACAGGAATTTGCTGAAAGAAATGTGGTTACCACTCTCTCTCTTTACTTGTTTCAGTCATTTGACTGTGGCCATGCTGGAGCACTGCCTTTAGTCGAGCAAATCGACCCCGGGACTTATTCTTTGTAAGCCTAGTACTTATTCTATTGGTCTCTTTTGCCAAACCGCTAAGTTATGGGGATGTAAACACACCAGCATTGCTTGTCAAGCAATGTTAGGGGGGAAAATACAGACACAAACATAGACACACACATACATATATATACATATATACGACGGGCTTCTTTCAGTTTCTGTCTACCAAATCCACTCACAAGGCTGTGGTCGGTCCGAAGCTATAGTAGAAGACACTTGCCCAAGGTGCCACACAGTGGGACTGAACCCAGAACCATGTGGTTGGTAAGCAAGCTACTTACCACACAGCCACTCCTGTGCCTATATATTATATATTATTTATTATATATATATATGAGGTGCATTCAAAATATTCAACTTTGCTTTCCTGCCAAAACTATTGCTGTGTGAGCAAAATCCTTTGGGCTGGAGGTGATGTCACCCTTCCTGCACACACATGAAAACTTTTGCACCAGTAGGCCACATCAGTTCCCAACTGATATGCCTAGAGTACAGACATGTAGTGCACACTCATCAGATTTTCGTTTTCATGCAAGATGACCAAACACATTGAGCAAAAACCATAAGTCCATGTCTCATCAGAAGTGATAATGGTCTTCATGAAGTCTAGATCATGGTTTCAACACTCCAGTAGGTCTTGAGTGATTTCCATGTGAAGTTGCTTCTGCCGCTGTTGCTGTTGAGCGGTCCGGTCCTAGTAGTCTGAACCATGGTCCTTTGCTATTCGTAAGACCCACAGAAGAGAAAACAGGTCAACCCCTGACACCAAGAGCATCGACGGATGGATGAATGTGCATCCAGGCTCAGTGGTTGCGTAGGAAGTCGGGGACAAGAAACAGGAAGAAAGAGTGAGAGAAAGTTGGGGCAAAAGAGTACAACAGGGGTCGCCACCACCCCCTGCCGGAACCTCGTGGAGCTTTAGGTGTTTTTGCTCAATAAACACACACAACACCCGGTCTGAGAATCGAAACCGCGAGTCCACTGCCCTAACCATTGGGCCGTTGCGCCTCCACTTGCTTCTGCTGCTCCACCAGCACCTTGGAAACTAATTTCACTGACACTCTCCACATTCACAAATCCTCCATCAAAATGGAATGCACTAATCCTCTGCTTATTCCCACTTCTTGACCAATTTCCTGGATTATTACATGATGGTCTTCCATAACTATTCACTGAACCTTCACAATCAGCTCCTCATTTCAGCTTGTGGATGGCCTACTTGAGTATGCATCACTCTCCTCTGAGGGTCATGTTTGAAGCAGATATATCACTCCTCGTTCTGAGTTTTGCCTGTGGTATCACCACCACAAGACTGCTGAATTTGGATGGCTTGAGTTTGAGTGTCACTAATCTTTTGCATAATGTGATGCCACTGTTCAATGCATTCAGTGAAAATGAAAATTTGACAAACGCACATTACACGTCTGCACTCTACGTGTAACAGCTTGGAACTGATGCAGCCTACAGGAGCAAAACTTTTCACACATGCACAGGAAGGGTAGGGTCACCTCTCATCTAAAGGATTTTACATATGCGGCATTAGTTTTAATGGGAAAAAATAAAGTTGGTTATTTTTTTAACACACTTTGTACACAAACACTCATGCACACAAATATATAAGTACAATTCCTACTTTCAAATCATCATTTTTAATACTACAGTCCTTGTTCAAGATGAAAAATGGGTGCCAACAATCAGCATTTAGGGGGCAGGTTTACCATTTGCCTAATCCCCTTTTCACAACCTAATGAAGAATCAAAGCTTAGTATTCAAGTAATGACAGGTGCATCGGCTTATATCTGAATAAAACATGAGATAAGATGGAATGGGATAGTCACAAGTGGAGTGTCTTTGAACAGAGATCTCCTCAATGAGAACCAACCTGTGTACTACATAACACCAACAATCTGTGTGTGAGTGTTTTTGCGTGCGTGTATGTGTTTGTGTGTAGTTTACATATTTGCACATACATATGTGCATATATACATATATATATATACACATACATGCACATACACACACACACATATATACACATACATGTATGTATACACATATATTTACAAATATATAATATATATATATATATATATAGGTACATACATATACATGTGCATATATGTATACATATATAGATCTACACACACACACATACACACATACATAATCTTTTATATTTAATCACCAACCAAAATATAGTTGCCCTACTTTTTTTTAATAACTATGTGTCAGTGCAATATCTGTGTGTGTGTGTGTGTGTGTGTGTGTGTGTGTGTGTGTGTGTGTTTGTGTGTGGGTTTGTTTCTTTTTAAGTGTGTGGGACAAAGAGAGTGAAAAGCTATGAAAGAGATAGAGGGACAGAGAGGTAGAAAGAAAAAGAGGGAGAGAAAGTGAGAGAGAGAGAGAGAAGACAGAGGGGGGAGAAGGGTGAACCCATCAGACTACAAGGTAAATACGTCCATATACAGTAAACTTCTGTTATCAGATTTACTTGGAATGTATATGACTTACTTCCCTTCGCATTTATTGTTTATCTTAAACCAAAGAAAAGTCAGAAACTCTCCAACACACGGATTGTTTATTACGTTCAACTATTTTTTTTTTTTTTATGCTTCACAATTATGTTTATCACACATATTTTCTATTGTAAAATACACCTAAAAAGAATTTGTTGTCTTTTCTGGTCTTGAATTAATGTAATATATGATATCTGGTATTTAAAATACCAACCAATAAAAGAGATCCCTAAGTCAGCAAGACCCCCAACCAGGAGCATAGCTAGGGTGGGGCAAGCAGGGCACATGCCACTTTGAGTAGGGTGCACAATTTTGGCCAAGATCATTTTCTAATTAAGCTATTAAAAAAATTCTTTAACCTTTTCAGGCATGGTTTGTTTTGCATATCGCCATGCAAATTTTTAAAACCAGTTATTCAATTTTCTATGCAAATTCCTACTTTTTGGTTGTGGAATGGGAGGAGCATAATTTTGATGCTTGTCCTAGGCACTTTTTACCCTAGCTGTGCCCCTGCCCCCAACATTTTACCATTGCAACCCATTTCAGTAAATTGCTAATCCTCTGAAATCCCCACATTTTTTTTTTAATCCTTTATCTCTTATTGTTTTAGTCATTAGACTGAAATCATGCCAGGACACTACCTTGAACGGTTTTAGCCTGGAGCTTATTATATCAATCACTTTTACCAAACTGCTAAGTTACAGAAACTGCGTAAGAAGCCCACTGTATGTTTGTGTGTGTGTGTGCATGTGTGTGTATACATACATATATATAATCATCATCATCGTCATTGTTGTTTAACATCTGCTCTCTATACTGGCATGGGTTGGACGGTTTGACTCCAGCTGTCTGTTGAGGTATGGTTTCTATGGCTGGATGCTCTTCCTAACACCAACCACTCAATAGAGTGTGCTGGGTGCTTTTCATGTGCCACCAGCACAGGTGAATTTATACAGCACTGGAGTGGGTGCGTTAACACAGCATTGGTACAGGTGCTTTTTATGTTGCACCAGCACCTGAGAGGACAAGCCTGTGTGTGGAAGACAGTGATTTCACTTACCTTGAGGTGTCTTATCAAGTACAGCAAATTACCACCTCTCCTGGTCCCTTGTCATTTCCTCAGCAAGGCCTAGCATCAGAAGATCCTTTCACACCACTCCATCTCACGTTTTCCTGGGTCTACCCCTTCCACTGGTTCTCTCCACAATTAGAGCTCAGCACTTCTTTATGCAGCTGTCCTCATGACCAAACCAGCACAGCCTTTTCTCTTACACACAACATCTAATGCCTCTTATACAAAGTTTTCCTCTTAAATCATTTACACTTGCATGCACACTGACATTACCCATCCAGTGGAGCATGCTAACTTCATTTCTTTCAAACCTTCACAAGTCCTCTGTAGTCAAAGCCTATATTTCACTGCCAAGTAACATAGCTGTATGTACACAGGCATCATACAATCTGCTTTTCACTCTGAGGAAGAGGTCCTTAATTACCAACAAAGGTAGAAGCTCTCTGAACTTCACCCAGCCCATTCTTATCCTAGCAACTACACTTTCAGAACTCCCCCACTGCTAACTTGGTCTCCTAGATAACAAATGATTCACCTGAGCATTTGAGGGAGCCTATTGTCTGCGTATTTTTACTGCTTATTGTACCTGCACATTTGTCACACACAAAGACTATATTCTCCTTCTTTTGATACCACTGCACCTCTTACGTGTTCAAAGCTTGCACTGGGTACAACACATGGAGTTTCTACCAACACCCTTCTTACACACTGAGCAGGGCCATCTCCCAGAAGGGATTTGTGACTTGTCTGTTTTCCTACTTAATAGGACTTTAGTTTTTGCTGGATTAACGCTAAAGCCCTTATATTCCAAACCTTGTTTCCACACCTGAAGTTTCTTCTCTAGGTCAGATAGTAATTCAGGTATAAGAACAAAGTCATCAGTGTAGATGTAGATGAGTTCCCAGGGACAGCTGATCTTGAATTCTTCTGTTAAGGCCTAGAGGACTAAGATAAACAGGAGGGGGCTGAGAACTGAGTCTTGGTGGAGTCCTACCTGTACACTGAATTCATTGCTATACTCATTGCCAAACTTCACCTTACTGGCAGCATCCCTGTACATGGCTTGTACAGCTCTTACTAACCACTCATCTACCCCTAGCTTCCACATTGACCACCAGATAAGGGAGTAGGGGACCCTGTCAAAGGCTTTCTCCATGTCAACAAAAGCCAGGTACAGAGGTTTATTTTTGGCTAGATATTTCTCCTGCAGTTGCCTAACGAGGAGTATAGCATCTCTTGTGCTTCTACTTGGCACAAATCCGAACTGCACCTCATCTACACTACATACATACCTACACACATACATACATACGCACATACATACACACACACATGCACACACACACATACATACATATATATATATATATATAATATATATATATATATTATAATAATAATAATATTGTGTGTGTGTGTGTGTATGTGCAATTGTGTGTGTCTTCATGTATGTTTGTCCCCATTCAACAGCTGGTGTTGATTTGTTAACATTCCCATAATTTAGCAGTTCAGAGAAAATGATAGACAGAATAAGCACCAGACTTAGAAAAAACTAAGTATCAAAGTCAATTTATTCAGCTAAATACTTCGAGAGAGTGCCCCAGCATGGCCTTAGTCCAATGACTGAAACAAGCAAAAATAAAATAAAAGATATTTTAAAATAGGTGCAGGAGTGGCTGTGTGGTAAGTAGCTTGTTTACCAACCACATGGTTCCGGGTTCAGTCCCAATGCATGGCACCTTGGGCAAGTGTCTTCTACTATAGCCTTGGGCCGACCAAAGCCTTGTGAGTGGATTTGGTAGACGGAAACTGAAAGAAGCCCGTCGTATATATGTATATATATATATATATATATATATATATATGTATATATATGCGTGTGTGTGTTTGTGTGTTTGTGTTTGTCCCCCTAGCATTGCTTGACAACCGATGCTGGTGTGTTTATGTCCCCGTTACTTAGCGGTTCGGCAAAAGAGACCGATAGAATAAGTACTGGGCTTACAAAAGAATAAGTCCCAGGGTCGAGTTGCTCGATTAAAGGCGGTGCTCCAGCATGGCCTTAGTCCAAATGACTGAAACAAGCAAAAATAAAATAAAAGAGTATATTCCAAACCCCATCACCAACAGACTAGACTAGATGCTATTTCCGCCTCCTTTCTCCAAGATATTCCATTGATATTGTCTTTCTTGCCTTAATTTAGATGTGAGTGGCCAACGGTGATAAAAAGACATACAGTGATAGCCAGACTTCTTCATCCGGTCAATATGGGCTGCACCAGTCAAGAAGTCGTCTTTGTGATTTTGGTTGTGGCTTCCAACAAAGAGGTGGGTACATGTATTTTGTCACTAACGAAACATTCTTTGTTCTTAACACTTGATTTATTCATATCTGAAAATAAGGGTAATAGTAATAATGATAATCCTTTCTACAATAGGCACAAGGCCTAGAATTTTGGGGGAGGGAGCAAGTTGATTACATCAACCCCAGTATGCGACCGGTACCTATTTAATCAACCCCACAAGGATGAAAGGCGAAGTCGACCTCAACAGAATTTGAACTCAGAATGTAAAGACAGACCAAATGCTGCTAAGCATTTTGCCCAGTGGGCTAACGATTCTAGTAGCTAGCCACCTTTAATAATAATAATAATAATAATGATAATAAATGCCTATTTCTTTATTACCCACAAGGGGCGAAACACAGAGGGGACAAACAAGGACAGGCATAGGTATTAAGTCGATTACATCGACCCCAGTGCGTAACTGGTACTTAATTTATCGACCCCGAAAGGATGAAAGGCAAAGTCGACCTCGGCGGAATTTGAACTCACAACGTAACGCAGACGAAATACTGCTAAGCATTTCGCCCGGCGTGCTAACATTTCTGCCAGCTCGCCACCTTAATAATAATAATAAATGCCGTGATGCAGTACCAGGCAGTGGGTCTCATGGCTTCTGATCCTAACTGATTGGGAGTGTTATCATGTACATTGTTTTGTCTTGGTATAAAAGATGGGCTACAGCAAATATTCTGCTCAATACCACAGATTTGCTTGTCAGTTGTTTGACCTTAACCAGTTGACCATGTCCCTTGGTGGCTGATGATATGTGCATCTCTGATCATGAGCAGAAGTAGTGGTGGAGCATCATAGCCATGTGTTGAGAGGGATTCTTTAGGGTTTGAATAATTCACCTCTGGATACATGGGTGTTTCATTCAACATCCTTAAACAACCCTTATTCAGGGACCTTTTGAGTGGGATGGGTTACTCGACCAGAAGAAAATTCTAATTGGGCCCCACCTACAAGGTCATGTGCTGTTTATCTTGATATGAGATCACCATGTCACACACATATGGTTGTGGTGCTTGTGCCTGATGTACCCTTATCAGACGGGTAGTCATAATGGGTATATTGGGCTTCGTATATTTTACCCCAGCGTCACTTTGATGGCATGCACTGCTCTCTCACTCAATGATAATGATGATGATGATGATCATGGTTTCAACTTTTGGCACAAGGTCTGCAAGTTCAGGGAAGGGAATAAGTTGATAACATTGGCCCTATTTGCATGACACCGCTATCTGCCATGACCATGATTTTGCTCAGCTTGGGTTTTCTTCTCAAACACGACATAATGGCAAATCTCTTTTACTCTTTTACTTGTTTCAATCATTTGACTGCAGCCATGCTGGAGCACTGCCTTTAGTTGAGCAAGTCGACCCCAGGACTTATTCTTTGTAAGCCTAGTACTTATTCTATCGGTCTCTCTTGCCGAACCGCTAAGCTACATGGACATAAACACACCAGCATCGGTTGTCAAGCAATGTTGGGGGGGGGGATGAACACAGACACACAAATACACACACATATATATATATATACATAATATACATATACATATATACGGCAGGCTTCTTTCAGTTTCCATCTACCAAATCAACTCACAAGGCTTTGGTCAGCCTGAGGCCATAGTAGAAGACACTTGCCCAAGGTGCCTCGCAGTGGGACTGAACCCGGAAACATGTGGTTGGTAAGCAAGCTACTTACCACACAGCCAAAACAAAAATTAGTACAGGGGTCAATCTGTATAACAAAAACTCTTT
>NC_043004.1:89314693-89354693 GCF_006345805.1 Octopus sinensis
CTTAAGCAGTTTGCTTCCTGACTACACGTGTTCAGGTTCAGTCCCACTGCGTGGCACCTTGGGCAAGTGTCTTCTACTATATTCTCAAGTCAACCAGAGCCTCATAAGTGGAAACTGAAAGAAGCCCATCATGTATATCTGACACTTCATCAGTATCATCTTCTCCCATTTTTCAGCCAGGTAGCCATGCATTTCCTCTAGAGTAGGGTACCTGTTCATGTCCCTTCTGTCGTATTTTAACCTATCATCACCTGATATAAAAACACCTCCCTCAAAGCTACACCCATTTCAATCAAGGGATGCTACTTGCTATCCTTACTAGTGCTAGTGACATGAAAAGGGTCCCAATGCACCCTGTAACATGGTTAGCATTAGGAAGGACATCAAATCCATAGAAACCATACCAAACCAGACACTGGAGCACAATGCAGTCCCTTGGACTTGTTGAATTCTGTGGTGGTGGTGTTGGTAGTGATGATGATGATGATGATGATGATGAAGATGATGATGAAGATGATGATGAAGATGATGATGAAGATGATAATGATGATGATAATGATGATGATGATGATGATGGAGGTGATAATGATGATGATAATGATGATTATGGTGTTGTTGTTGATGGTGGTGGTGATAGTGGTGGTGGTGTTGGTGGTGGTGGTTGAGGTGGTGGTCATCATGGAGGTAGTCGTAGCGGTGAAAGTGGAGTTGATGATGGTGATGATGGTGATGATGATGATGATGATGGCTATGATGATGAGAACACTCTGGTGCCATGTTATTAAGAAATCATAACCCAAGCTTCCAAAATTAAACCAAAACTTCTCTTTCTTCATGGAATCTTAGGCAATCCTACCGTGCTCTGCAGTCACACTTAGATTGGTAAACATGGTAACAACTGTGTGAAATAAATATTTTATTATCATCATCATCATCATCATTAAATACAACATCATCATCAGCAGCAGCATTTTCCCCTAGGTATTTAAAATAAGCAAAGACTTCATCATCATCATCATCATCGTTTAAGATCCGTTTTCCATGCTGGCATGGGTTGGACGGTTTAAATGGGGACTGGCAAGCCAAGAGGTCGCACCAGGCTCCAGTCTGATCTGGCAATGCTTCTACAGCTTGATGCCCTTCCTAACACCAACCACTCCAAGAGTGTAGTGGGTGCTTTTTGTGTGCCACCAGCACAGAAGCCAGTCAGGCGGCACTGGCATCGGCCACGTTCGGATGGTACTTTTTACGTGCTACTAGCACAGGAGTCAGTTGGGGTGGGAGGTGGGGGGACCTGGCATCAACCACATTCAGATGGTGCTTTTTACATGCCACTGGCATGGGGAGCCAGTCAGGTGGCATTGGCAACGACCCATGCGTGAATGGTGCTTATTGCATGCTACCAGCAAAAGAGTATCATTTTTGCATTTGTTTTCTAAGGTTTGTCTTATTTTTTCTTTCACACCTATCTTTTTTTTGTCCTTCTATATTGTACTTGACCCAAGCACTTGTATTAGGTTAACAAGTTCTGTAAGTTTGTCAGCAGAGATTCATATTATTACAATCCTATACAATTTAGGACAAAAACAGGTTTTTTGCTGTCTGTTGAGCTCCCTGTAGTGCATTAATTGTATGAACTAACAAAGGATCTTTTTAAATATGGTAAAATATTCAGTATACAAAACAAGGTAATCTAAATGTCACCCCAAGTACACATATATTAAACATACATACATACATATATATATATATATATATATATATATATATATATATATATATATATATATATATATATATATACATACAAATGCATGCACACACACATACATACGTACATACATATACATTTATATATATATATATAAATAAGAATAAGATTGTTATTTAAAATACCAATCATATCAGGTGACTAGCACGGGAATAAAAACTTCATAGGTAATAATTATTAAAATTATAATTAAGGGTATCTAAGAGATACCACCATGCTAGATATAGCAGCCAAAACATGGCTCTAAAATCACATTAAATGTACATACATAATACATACATACATATGCATATATATATATATATATATATATATATATATATATATAATATATATATATATATGCATACATATATACATACATATATATCCATACATATGTATATGCATTAAAGTAGACATACATATATATATATATATATATATATATATATGTACATGTACATAAGTGCACACACATTACACACTCATGCATGCATACCTAGCAAACATACCTGTGTGCATGTGTATGCGTGTGTGCATGTGTATGCATGTGTGTGGATACGTGTGTGTGTGTGTGTGTGTGTGTGTGTGTGCATCTTTTGCCAGAACACATTTGCAAAGAAATATATAAACATCATTGCAGAGACAAACTGACAAACCAGTGGTTTATTTTTAACCAAAGTAACTCATGGTGTGTATTCCATCCTGGTTACACAGAAACTCGCTGATCATTATTGTTGTAAGCAAATCAAAACAGGTTTAACACAGAATAAACATCACATTTGTGGTTATTTTTACATGTAGCTTAACAAAAAATATTATTAATTTAAAGATTAACTGAAGCAAGGGCAATGCATTTCAATAGAAATATGGTGATAAAGGGTTAAATGAATGAATGGATTTGTACAGTTCTATATTTAAGAGATGAGGAATTATGTACATTACTTACATTATTTACATTTGACCTCATCTCCACAGCACCTTGGACAAATATATTCTACTATAGCCCAAGGCCAACTAAAACCCTGTCAATGGATTTAATAGATAGAAACTATGTGGAAACCTAGCATATATCTGTGTGTGTGTGTGTGTGTGCACGCGCACATGTGTGTGTGTGTGTGCACGCGCACATGTGTGTGTGTGAGTGTGTGCACACGCGCGTTTCATTCTCCCGCCACTGCTTGACAACCAGTGTTTGTTTGTTGATGTCCTCATAACTTAGCAGTTTGGCAAAGGGGATCTGATAGACTAAGTACCAACCTTAAATTAGTTCTGTGGTCAATTTGTTCAACTTAACGCCAGCACGACCACAGGTGGAAAAGATGGATGGATGAAGAATTAAAGTAATTTTCTTCTAAAGTAATTTACTTACCCTCGTTATGTCTTATCTTTTCTCAAGTAACAATGATTTTTCCTTGTTTCTTCTTGAAATATTTCATTAGAAAATGTTTCTAATTCTATTTTATTTAAAGAAAAGTACAAAATCTGTGGTGGAAACTGCACGTACATTTTGTACTTTGTTTGCTGATATGGACTGCCGATGTCGCCTGCTTGAAGCTAAGAATGATGAAGATTTCCGGAATATCTTGAAAGAAGAAACACGCATGCTGTTTAGTAAGTTCATCAGAAACTCGAAAATAACCCTAAAAACTTGTTTAACAAAAACTGAACCAGAAGAGGTAAGAATAGGTAAAAGTATTTTTAAATATAAAAGCACAGGCATAGAGGTGTGGTTAAGAAGCTCACTTTGTGATCATATGGTTTCAAGTTCGGTCCCACTATATGGCACCATGGGTGTGTGTGTCTTCTACTTTGGCCCTGGGTTGACCAATGCCTTGTGAGAGAATTTCGTATACAGAAATTGTGTGGAAGCCCATCATATGTATTGTAATGTAATGTAATGTAATGTAATGTATGTATGTATGTATGTATGTATGTATGTATGTATGTATGTATGTATGTATGTATGTATGTATGTATGTATGTATGTATGTATGTATGTATGTGTGTATGTATGTATGTATGCATGTATGTGTGTGTGTATGTATGTATGTATGTATTTATGTATGTATGCATGTATGTATGTGTCTTTGTTTGTCACACCCCACCCTTCACTTGACAAACTGTGTTGGTTTATTTATGTTTGTGTGAGTTAGCAGTTCAGCAAAAAAGACCAATAAAATAAATACCAAACTTTAAAAAAATAAATATTGGGGTCAATTTGTCCAACTGAACCCTTCAAAGCAGGCCCCAGATGAACCTCACAAATCTGGAACCCACTACCCAGCAGCTTCTATGGTTTCTGATGGCGATTTGAATCTGACAGTCATTACTTTGCCCATTGGCCGTTTGACCGCCTGCAGTACCGCATAATGTGTAATTGCCAATGTCCACCACAGCTGACTTATGGTACTTGTTGCTGCTATATGACTGGACTCTCTCATCACTTCAAGAAATGAGGTTTGAGCAAGACACAGCTGAGACAAAACAGCTATCACCTTATGACCGACTCATGCAGGGTCAAGGCTGAAGATTTCCAGTAGTATCGTCTGCCTGTCCCTATCATCCTCTTCCCTATTGCCTCTGGACTTATGAAGAAAGTATGATGATGTTGGTACTGGTGTCTTGGTTTATAGAACAGCCAGCATGATGGATAATTATTATAAGTAGACTGGTTTGTGCAGAGCCAGTCCCACTTTCATGTCCTTCATTCAGTTTCCGCCTACCAAATCCACTCACTAGGCCTTGGTTGGCCCGTGGCTATAGTAGAAGACACTTGCCCAAGGTGCCATGCAGTGGGACTGAACCCGGAACCATGTGGTTGGTAAGCAAGCTACTTACCACTTCCCAAATAAATTGAAACAAAGGCAGTTTATTTTGTATTTTGACAGAAATATGGCTATAAAAGGTTTAAAAAAGGAACCATATTAAAACCCTATCAATCCAGGATTGTGAGATCCAGGATTTTGAGGAATACGGAATCACCTCTGAGCCAAGGTATTACTGCTCTGACACAGAGCAGAAATACCCACCAAAGTCCCAGCTATGGCTTAATTAGCATTGCACATGATTACTTTTAGAAGACGGTCAGTCACAGATAAATCTGTAAAGGTACAGATATTACCCATTTTTACAGATGTTTCACCATTGAATACGCATACTAAGTAACCAAGGAAACAGCAAAAGTGATTACAATGCAGTAAAATATCTTCTTCTTAATCCTTTTTGCCCCTTGTGGAGCATAGGGCCGGTTTCCCAGTTTCCTTGGCATTTAGGTTCCCCACCTGGATGGTACACTGGTCCGTCACAGGTGAGCTGCAAGATGCAGGAGGAAAGAGTGAGAGAAAGTTGTGGCAAAAGAGTCAGCAGAAGTTCGCCATTGCCTTCTGCCGGAGCCGCGTGGAGCTTAGGTGTTTCACTCATAAACACACACATCGCCCGGTCTGAGATTCAAACCCATGATCCCTCGACTGTGAATCCACTGCTCTAACCACTAAGCCATGTGCCTCCACACAGGAAAATATAGACATATAATATTAACTCTTGTTATGAAAGAAGGTGTCATAACTGGAAAAAACAAGAACGTGATGCTTCAGTGAGAACTTTGTGGGCAGAGAATATGATGTAGGTTCATTAAGTAGGTATATGCATTTTTTTGCCATTTTTCACCAAAGCTTCACAGGTTTGGAAAATCTGCAGCTGTTATAGTTATTCCTGTTCTTGTTGTTGCTAAAATTTCACACACACACACACACACACATACATGAATATATACTGCCTCCTTTATTGTAGTTGCCATTTTTCACCAAAGCTTCTCAGGTTTGGAAAATCTGCAGCTGTTTTAGTTAATCTTATTCTTGTTGTTGCTACTGTTTCAAACACACGCACACACACATGCATACATATGCACATACATGTATGTATACATCCTTTATTGTTTTGTGCAAGCTATTTTGTTTTTGCCCTTTTCTTATTACACTCTGAATTGGCCAGTTGTCTGTTGCAGATATGGTAATACACAGGATGTTTGGGCTAAATTTGACAGTTTGTATAAAAAGAAAAAGAAAACACAATATTCCATAAAAAAAAAAATATTAAAAAAAAATATCTATTTGATTATGACTAAGAAATAACAATTTACTCAATGTAGTCACCCTCATCTTCCACCAAAGACTCAAGTCATCTCTGGAACTAGGCCCATACGTTCCTCATTGTGTCCCTGGGAAGATCTTCAAAAACCTCATTGATCTTGGCCACCTGCTCAGCCTTGGTATTGCAGACAGAGTGTCTGGTGTCTTTCTCAACCATTCTCCATACATAGTAATACTTAGGATTAGAATTGGAGGAATTAGGATGCCAGCTTCTGACACTTGCCAGAGGTATGGCAAGGAAGTGAACCCTGCTGCCATACATATGGCCTTCCAGCAGCAACTCGCTCCAGCCAGAGATTGACCACAGTGTCCAGCAGCTTTACATAGCCATCTGAATTGAGCTTAAGTCCCCGTTCAAAGATGTGAGTATGAATTCTGGTGTGCAGACACAGCCAAAATGCCTGCTGTGTCCCTTCAAGCTGGCCACACCTTAGTGGTCCCTATTGCAGCTGTCCATGTATGTCTTTCAGCCTTTACAATGTTCACAGAGCATCGAACAACAGTCATGATGTCGGCATTTTGATACCCAGCACAAATCATAATGATACAGGAAAGTCTTTCCCAATATTCAGATGGCTTCTGGCATGGCTTCCCAGTCCTCCATGTCTACTAACTTATTTTCAATTCCAACTTTAATTATTTACATTCGACGGATATTTGTCCTCATCTTGTTTTTTGTTAACACATTTTGGCTGATATACCCTCCAGCCTTCTTGGGGAAATTTCAAACCTGGGTTCTCATCCCTAAGGTATTTTTCAGTGTTGTTGTTGTTGTTGTTTGAACTCGGACATGCAGTCTTTAGTCATATTCTCTTCTATTGGTGGTTTTACTCGAAGGAGATATTTGCAAAGTGTTGTATTACTCTTGAATACTCTCCTGATGTCATATGGGCCACATATCTTTTGTATCTTTTTGGAGGGGCCTTTCACATAGGGTAGACAGACTGTGGGCAGTTTTTTGGCCTCATCTTCTCTCTTCTTCATAATTGGAGTAGATAGTATCCAACTTTAATCTTTATGCTCTCCAACAGCATTGGCTGTTCACCAATACAACACTTGCCCAAGGTGCCACACAGTGGGACTGAACCCAGAACCATGTGGTTAGTAAGCAAGCTACTTACCACACAGCCACTCTTGCGCCTATTCCTGAAAAAAAAGGAAACATAAAACATTATCAAATTTAGCCCAGACACCTTGTATGTCACTGTTGTTATTGTTTTGTAGACAAACTCCAGGTAAACTTTGATCAAGCACATATATGATAAAAGGTCTTCTTACAAACTCTGACATCAACCATAAATGTTGCTCTCAATCTTCCAAGTCATTAAAAAAATAGTAAAAAAAAACAACAAACTTCTTTCTCAGAGCTAATATTGAATTATTTTATGACATGACCACTACCGAGTAAGATCAAGTAATCACATAATATTTTATCAATCAAGAACTACTATTACGATGGATTATAGTTGTTATCATTTATCAAGAGGATCAATGAACAAGTGGCTAAGATATCGATAGTTGACTAGTAGGGATATGATACAGCCTTCAACACCCACTACTGTCTACAAAGTCGATTGTCCTGTCTTTCAGCTCAGACATTCTGTACCTGGGAATCTAGGAATACATTATTCAAAATGTCCTTTAATTCTTTTTTCTGTAAGATGGTTGGAAGTGATTTGAAGATTTGGTTGCTATTTTTAGCATATCCAGTAACCACATAGAGAAGCCCTCATTGTCCTTTCATCTTTTTTCGTTTTTATTTTTGTAAAATTGTAGGAAATGATGATTTGAAGAAGATTTGGCTGCTATTCTTTGTAGGTCCAGTAATAATATAGAGATGCCCTTATTGGCTTGACGGGGATAAGTGGGTGTAGATTGATAAGGTTTTAATATGGTTCCTATTTTAAACCTTTTATAGCCATATTTCTGTCAAAATACAAAATAATCTGCCTTTGTTTCAATTTATTTGGGAAGTGGTAAGTAGCTTGCTTACCAACCACATGGTTCCAGGTTCAGTCTCACTGCGTGGCACCTTGGGCAAGTGTCTTCTACTATAGCCTCGGGCCAACCAAAGCCTTGTGAGTGGATTTGGTAGACGGAAACTGAAAGAAGCCCGTCGTATATATGTATATGTGTGTGTGTTTGTGTGTCGGTGTTTACCCCTCCCCCACATCACTTGACAACCGATGCTGGTGTGTTTATGTCCCTGTAAAAGAACAGAAAATTATTATATAATAGATAATGTAGTCTTAGATGTGAAATGCCCAAGAGAAGATCAAAATGGGATGGTCATAATTGGAACATCTATAATCATAAGTTTGCTGGATCATAGCTGACCTGGGATTAAACATCAACAAGGAAAAACTCATTAGATACACTTTGTCTGAATAAAAGGTGGGATGGTCATAGCTGGAACATCTTTGATTATAGGTATGCTGGATCATAGCTTACCTGGGATTAAACAAGAACAAGGAGTAAACATTAGATTATGTACTTCAAGATACACTTAGTCTGAATTAAAGATGAGATGGTCATAGCTGGAACATTTTTAATCACAGCCATGCTGGATCAGGGCTAATCTTGGACTAAGCAGGAGTGCTTACTGACCACATGGTTCAGGGTTCAGTCCCACTGCGTGGCATCTTGGGCAAATGTCTTCTACTATAGCCTCGGGTCGACCAAAGCCTTGCGAGTGGATTTGGTAGATGGAAACTGAAAGAAGCCCATCGCATGTGCGTGCAAGTGTGTGTGTGTATATGTTTGTTTGTCTGTGTTTGCGCCCCTCCCATCGCCTTATATTGTGTGTTTATGTCCCCGTAACTTAGCGATTTGGCAAAAGAGAACGATAGAATAAGTACTAGGCTTATAAAGAATAAGTCCTTGGGTCAATTTGTTCAACTAAAGGCAGTGCTCCAGCATGGCCACAGTGAAATGACTGAAACAAATAAAAGAATAAAAGAATAAGCAACAACAAAGGTGAACACATTGGACAATATAGTCCTAGATACACTTTGTCTGAATAAAAAGCTAGGAGATAGTCATAGCTAAAACATCTTTAATCATGAGTCAGTTCAGTCAAGACTGACCTTCACCTCACCACCAGCAACAACAATAACCACTACTATAACTACTACTACTACTATTACCGTCACCACCACTATCACTGTTGCTACTACTACTGCTGCTGCTGCTCCTTGATAATACTCTCTAAGTACTTAAAAGACAGATAAAAAGTTAAGATATGTTACTTTTGTAACTGATAGGTAAGTTGCTTACAGTATTATGGGATTATTATAGGTAGATGTGCGGCTGTGTAGTTAAGAAGTTCACTTCGCAACCAAATGGTTCCAGGTTCAGTCCCACTGCATGAAACATTGGGCAAGTTTTTTTCTTTTTTCTACTGTAGTTCCAGACTGACCAAAGGCTTGCAAGTGGATTTGGTAGAAGAAGACTCAAAGAATCCTGTTTTGTGTGTGTGTGTCTATAAGTGTATATGCATGTGCGTGTTAATTTTTTGCCCCTGTCATCACCACCTGACAACCGGTGTTGGTTTGTTTATGTCCCTGTAACTTGGCAGCTGGGCAAAAGAAATTGACGGAGTAAGTGCCACACTTTAAAATAAGTAATGGGGGGTTGATTTGTTTGAATAAAATCCTTCAAGACGGTGCTCCAGCATGGCCACAGTCCAGTGACTGAAACAAGTAAAAAATAAAACATAAAGATATGACAAACAATAAAAGAAAACACAAATAAATAAATAAATAAATAAATAAACAACAAAATTTATTTCAGGATGAGAAGAAATATGCAATTTGTCAAGGAATTAAAGAGGATCTGAAACGCCGACTCAAACATTATATGTCTGATTACAAAGATGGTAAGAATCCCTTTGTGATTTTTTTAAACAAATAATCATAGTTTATGGAGGCAGGTTTTATGACACTGGGGTTAATAATTTTGCTTTATAACCACATGGTACCCAGGGGTTTCATTTCACTGTATAGGCGCAGCTAGAGATTTGTGAGAGAAATTTGGTACCTAAATAAAAAAGGTGCTGCAAGCCCACCCAGTGGATCTGTGTGTGTGGATATATATATGTGTGTGTGTGTGTGTGTGCATAGGTGGGAGTGCTGAGCTCCCTGTTCAAAAATATGAGGACATAGATAGTGTGTCATATAGCCAGTTACAAACGATGTTTCTTGGGGCTAAAACAATAGTAACATCGTCCCTTTCAGGACAGCTGCATTATGTTGGCAAACAGCCTTTACTTTAAACTGTTACTGAATGTCTCTCTTTGAGAGATTTAGAAATAATAATATTTATATATATATATATATGTATATGAATGACTCTCCCCAGACACAACATTATATATATATATATATATATATATACATATACGTGGTTAGAGTGTCAAGCTTATGATCATGAGGTTGTGAGTTCGATTCCCGGACCAGGCTGTGTGTTGTGTTCTTGAGCAAGACACTTTATTTTACATTGCTCCAGTTCACTCAGCTGTAGAAATGAGTTGCAATGTCACTGGTGCCAAGCTGTATCGGTCCCTTTGCCTTTCCCTTGGATAACACTGCTGGTGTGGAGAGTGGTGACCGGTAAGCATGGGCGACTGCTGGTCTTCCATAAACATCCTTGCCCGGACTTGTGCCTGGGAGGGTAACTTTCTAGGTGCAATCCCAAGGTCAGTTATGACTGAAGGGGGTCTCAGATATACACATATATCAATATATATATATATATATATATAGTATAAATGAGTGACATCAAAAGGTTCCCAGACAAGCTATGCTAAATAAAAACTAACTGATTTACCTAAGTTTTAACATCATCTCCTACAAAATAGACACCTTGTACAGCATTACACCAGTCCCAGCATTCCTGTCACTTTTAGAACCCAGCCTGGAAGTTGTTTTCATTAAGTAAGTTGAGAACCTTCTGTGATTCACTCTGGATCTTAACAACGGTGTTAAAATGGTGACCTTTGAGCTGCTTTTTCATCTTGGAGAAGAGATAAAAGTCCACAGGTGCTGAATCTGGGGAAGAGAGCAAGAGCAGAAGCAATACCATGTTGTTTTTGACAAGAAAGTCATGAGTGAGAAACGCTTGGTGACAGGAAGCATTATCGTCATGAAGAACCCAATTCTTCGCACTCAGCAGATCCAGTCATTTTCACTGAAAGTCCTCCAACGATTCTCATTCACAAACTGATGAATTTTTCTCCACATTTCTAGGAATGACACTCATGGTAGGTCTTCCAGATAGCTCATCGTCTCCAAGGGACTTTCTTCCACTTTTGATGCACCTGTGCCACAAGAAACATTACATATAACACATTGACTCATCACTGTAAGCTTGCCAAAGCATGCTCAGTGTAGCAGACTTCCCAAGTTTAACACAAAATTTCATGTTGGTTCTTTGTTCCTGTCCATGACAAAATTGCAGAGTACAGCATACATGTGATCACAAAGACACTAATTTCACAACTTATGAAGTAAACACAGCAATGCCACTCAACACACTTCCTCATGAAGGTTATTACAAGCTCTCACAGTGCATACAATTGTGTGCTGCCATTGGTTTGTGCGCTACACAGCTAGTCCAGAACTTTTTATACCACCTTCTACATACATACACATAACATTTGCATGTGGGTGTGCTTGTGAGTAAGAAAGCAAGCTGGCAGAAACGTTAGCACACTGGGCGAAATGCTTAGCGGTATTTCGTCTGCTGCTACGTTCTGAATTCAAATAATGCCAAGATCGAGTTTGCCTTTCATCCTTTCAGGGTCGATTAAATAAATACCAGTTACGCACTGGGGTTGATATAATCGACTTAATCCATTTGTCTGTCTTGTTTATCCTCTCTGTGTTTAGCCCCTTGTGGGTAGTAAAGAAATAAGATTGTGTATGTGTGTGTTGATAGTTTGACTCAATTTCTCATACTTGATTTTTCATAGACACTTATAATTTTATATCTACAAAATGTCAAGGAATGCATAACTTAGTCAGACTGGTAATCTATATATTATTAACTTCAACAATATGTGTTGAAGTTAACAACACTTTTTTTTTCTCGCCATTCATTTATACACCTGACATGTTACAGTCTTATTAGACTTTTTCAGTGAAATACAAACTTTATTGTACTCATCAAAGAAGGGATGAAAGAATTAATTACCAAGCAGATATAGAACATTGTATACATGTCAATAAAGAAAATTAGCATATGCAAATAGATGACAGCATGTCAGATAAATATTAGATTGTTGTACCAAGAGAAGCTGATAATATATTAGGTATATATTTCTGGGAAAATGTCTTGTTTGTTTATTGATTCAGGTTTAAATGGAAAAAAGGCCCTTCGGAAAGTTGTTCCAGCTTCCCTTTTCCTGTATTTTGCTTGTATTCTTCCAAATGTTGCATATGGAATGATAATCAGCAATGATACGCATGGAGCAATAGGTAAGAATAAAAATATTTAATAACATCGCAACATTCGTATTTTGAAAATGAATAAATTTTTACGTTAAATTCTAAATGTTAGTGTTCAGTTTTAATAAACTTTTTCCTGCATGTAATGGAAATTCTCTCAAGTGCCATTTTTGATGGCATAAAAGAGAGCTTTCATAAAATTATTATTCAAATCCCATCAGATCAACTTTGCTTTCGTCTCTCAGGGGTCAAAATAAAGTACCACCCAAATACCGGAGTCAATGGCACCAACTCCTCCCCTTGAAATGCAGAATCTGTGCCTAAATCAAAAACCATTATTATTATCATAAGGCAGTGAGAAGACAGATTCGTTAACTCGCCAGGCAAAAAGTGGTGCTCCAGCATGGCCACAGTCAAATGACTGAAACAAGTAAAAGAGTAAAAGAGTATATATCAGACAGAACACACGAAACCCCAATCAATGCAAGGACTGACTGGGTTATTTTCTTTCCATTTGTAATTTATTTTATATAAGTAAAAAGAAATCTTGTTGCTTCTTGGTTATATAAATTGGCATTTATTAAATTGTAATCATATTTGTCTGTTTATTTTCTTCATCAATCAATCTATCTCTCTTTCTTTATTTCTCTTTCTGTCTCTTCTTCTATCTCTCTTTCTCTCCCATTGTCTCCATCAGATATACAACACGTATTATTGGGTCAGTTTTTGGCTGGTATTCTCTTTAGTTTGATAGGAGGTCAAACCATGAACATATTGTTAACTACAGCACCACTGACATTATTCACCAGAGGTAAGTGGCTTTAGTTCAATAGATGCAGGTATAGACACACACACTGATAGCACATCATCATCATCATAATCATCATGTTGAAGCAAACTTTTCTACAGTTGGATGTCCCTTCTGTTGCCAACCCCCACCTCTTTCCCAAGTAAAGTAATATTTTCCCAATATGGATTGTCATCATCATCATCATCATTTAACATCCACTTTTCCATGCTTGTATAGGTCAGGCAAAATCTGTCTCAGCAGACTTTATACATCTGGATGCCATTCCTGTCACCAACCCTTACTTATGTCTAAGCAAGTTACATTTTCCCACACTTAGACATGTCTCTCATGGAAGACTACAATACACCAGTCCCAGTGTTCCTACCACTTTTGGAACCCTACCTGGAGGTTGTTTTCCATAAGTTGAGAAACTTCTGTGATTTGCTCTGGATCTCAATGACAATGTTAAAACAACATCATTTGTATGATGATAGATAAACTCATTTACATCCATCATATGATGTCTACACAAGAGTATACACCAATACACACACACACATATTGAACATGGTTATTCCATATCACTCTGTAAGGAGCACAGAACCAGTTTCCTGGTTTCTCTGGTGAACATATCCCTCCCTGGATGGGATGCCAGTCCATTGCTGGATTACTCATTTTTCCCAGTTGAGTGGACGGAAGCAGCATGAAATGAAGTGTTTTGCTCAAAACACAATGCGTTGCCCAGTCCAGTCCAGGGATTGAAACCACAATTTTGCAATGACAAGTCCAACACCTAACCATTAAGCCAGGTGCCTCCATATATGGGACACAAAGGCAGCGAGCTGGCAGAAATGTTAGCACGCCAGGTGAAATGCTTAGTGGTATTTCGTCTGTCATTACATTCTGAGTTCAAATTCCACTGAGGTCTTCACCACTTGTAGCTCAGCCTAGGATGGAAACAGTAACATTAACCTTTTAACATACACAATTTTTCTCAATTTCTATGCAAAAAATATTTTTTTATTATTTCATTTGGATGTGTATATAGGTGTAAGAGTGGCTGTGTGGTAAGTAGCTTGCTTACCAACCACATGGTCCCAGGTTCAGTCCCACTGCATGGTACCTTGGGCAAATGTGTCTTCTACTATAGCCTCAGGCCGACCAAAGCCTTGTGAGTGGATTTGGTAGATGGAAACTGAAAGAAGCCCGTCGTATATGTGTGTGTGTACATTTGTCCCTCCAACATCGCTTGACAACTAATGCTGGTGTGTTTATGTTCCCGTAACTAAGCAGTTTGGCAAAAGAGACCGATAGAATATGTACTAGACTCACAAAGAATGAATCCTGGGGTTGATTTGCTCGACTAAAGGTGGTGCTCCAGCATGGCCACAGTCAAATGACTGAAACAAGTAAAAGTGTAAAGAGAGTAAGGAAGAATAAGTACACAAATTATTTTGGCTCAGTTATGATTTATTATGAAGTTACTGATAGAAACGATAGAGAATGAGAATAACATCATGGACAAAGTAATAAAAAATGACAAATAGAAATAAATGACAAATACCCCAGAGTAAGTGAACGACACATTGAAACTCCGACGTCTGGCAGTTGACTTGGCAGACACCCATAAAATTATCAACCATCATACAAACAATAACTCTGAGCACCTTTCCAACACAAGTGGACATATTTACAAAGTCAGAAAACAGCACAGCTCCCATGACTTTAGGAAACATTTTTTTCACGCTGAGAATTGCTGAAGTATTGAACAAACTGCCGGCATCAGTTGTTAGTTGTCGGAACACTGCATCCTTCAAAACTTCCATGCTTTCTGAGATTCGCCAACACTACACCTGATTTTCTCCCCTCCATACACACACAAGCATGTATCTGACTCATGCATTGTTCGCTTTTCAGACATTTGTACATTACTGCATGTGCTTTATATGCACTGTCTGACAAGTTGTGGTGCACCTGAGCATTGTATACAATAATTTCATTATATATATATATTTTCATTCAAATATATATTTACTAGACATTTCTGAATGAAAATATATTGGATAATATGTTAAGAGGTTAACACACACATAAGTATATATGCATATATACACACATGTATGTGTTTGTACCTCTATGCTTTGATATAGCCATGATATTCTGGTGATCTGATGAGCTAGCTTTCTTTATTGGCATTAGTTTGTGAATATACAATTGTTTTGTATTATGCTGAACACACATATTAATACAAACATGTACATATAGTTTTTGGTATACTGAAATTATTAGTACATGAAAAAGGTTGTGAAATAACTGTAAAGCTATGGAAGTCACATAGTTTAATAAATCTATATTCACCTCTCATAACTCCTGACTTCATACTTATATATTTATAGGCGCAGACGTGGGTGTGTGGTAAGTGGCTTGCTTCCAAACCACATGGTTCTGGGTTTAGTCCCATGGTATGGCACCTTGGGCAAGTGTCTTCTGCTATAATCTAGGGCAAACCAAAGCCTTGTGAGTAGATTTGGTTGATGGAAACTGAAAGAAGCCCATTGTATATCATCATCATCATCATCATTTAGCATCCGCTTTCCATGCTAGCATGGGTTGGACGGTTCAACTGGGGTCTAGAATAAGTACTAGGCTTACAAAGAATAAGCCCTGGGGTCGATTTGTTCAACTAAGATGACTGAAACAAGTAAAAAATATACATATATAAAACCCATGATGGTATCATGTAAAAAGCACCCAGTACACTCTGTTAAGTGGAAATTGTTTAGAAAGGGCATCCAGCCATAGAACCCAACCATGCCAAAACAAACAACTGGAGCCTGGTGCACCTCTTCAGCTGACCAGCTTCTGTCAAACCATCCAACCCATGCCAGCATGGAAAATGGATGTTAAGTGATGATGATGATGATGATACAATGAAGAGCAGAAACAAGTAACTCAGTATAGAAACAGGGTGAAGCCTCATCTTTAAATAAACTCTGTTGCAAATTTTGTATATCTAAATCTGCATGCATGTGTGTGTAGATGTGGTGTATGCAAGAGAATTTTAAATAAGGACACCTACTTCTCCAGCGGTAACGCACCCTTCCATGTGGCCCGACCCAAACGCTAAAAATAGCAGCTGCTTTTTCCCTACCTTGACAAAGTGCTCGCACATCCAGCTCTGTCAGCTACCCCAATCGAAAAAGGCCCAATGCTCCCCTGCCCCTTCCTCTTCCGGTCAGCCCCAAATTCCAGTCAGTTCCCCAGCTGCTGACATCATCCCACAGTAAATAAATGGAATTTTCTAATCCAGAACAGTTCTTTCCATATACACTAGCCTAAAACTTCACCTATATTCTCACTTTTATTTAATTTTTACTACAACTGTTTCCATATCTTATATTTTACATATACATGTTAAGTTAGGCTGTATTTTTTATAAATTAAATTTTGCAATATTTTATATATTTGGTAATCTGCAATGCTTTTAGTCTATTTTCCTATAACTGTTTTCATTATGATATTATTTATATTTTATCTGGTTTCAGTTGTAGCCAACATCTGTGACGACTTCGGCATTGATTTCCTTGGAATGTTTGCTTGCGTTGGTATTTGGAGTTCAATCTTCCTCATTTCATACTCCATTTTTGGTTTCTGCAACCTCTTGAAATGGTCAACCAGGTGTGTTTTTATCACTCATACTGTACAGATAATGTTTCTACTAAATTAATCTAATATCATGTTTTCAGAAAATATACAAGTTAAAGTTTTCAGACCAAAATTTACTGCCAAAAAAAAGGTAGGTTGACTTATGCACCAAGACAACTTTGGAGGACCAAAAATTCCATGTGAAATGCAACAGGGTTTGGAAGAATAATAACAATGTTGGAATATTTAAACTACATGTTTATATTATATTCTATGTTACTTGTATGCCAGAAAATCTAGTAATCATATGATGAGCTAAATAATTGTATTTATAGTTTGATACCGAAATGTTTTGAGGCAGAATCTTGACAGAGTTAACTTGTTAATTCTTTTAGTCTATTAATCCCAATGTTTGTAATATACTAGCACTTCATCATAATAATAATATAAATAATAATGAAGTTATTGTATACAGTGCTCAGGTGCACCACAACTTGTCAAAAGTGCATATAAAGCATATGCAGTAATGTACAAATGTCTGGAAAGTGAACAGTGTATGAGTCAGATACATGCTTGCGTGTGTATGGCGGGGAGAAAATCAGGTGTAGTGTTGGCGAATCTCAGAAAGCATGGAAGTTTTGAAGGATGCAGTGCTCCAACAACTAACGCTGGCAGTTTGTTCCATACTTCAGCAACTCTTAGCGTGAAAAAATGTTTCTGAAAGTCAATGGAACTGTGCTGTTTTCTGACTTTGTAAACATGTCCATAGGTGTTAGACAGGTGGAGTTTGAAAAGGTGCTCAGAGTTATTGTTTGTAAGATAATACCTTTTCTTACAAAACCAAAATCAGGACCTACTTATTCATTTTGTTTAAATACATATAAAAAGCACCCATGCTGGTGCCACATGAAAAGCACCTGTAACACTCCCATGTATAAAACATCTGTGCCAGTGTCACATTAAAGCACCCATCCTGATACCACATAATAAGCATCTAGTACACTCTGTAAAGTGGTTGGCATTAGGAAGGGCATCCAGCCATAGAAACCATGCCAAAACAGACATGAAGCCTGGGCAGCCCCTCAGCTGACCAACTCCTGTCAAAATGCCCCCCACCCCCACGCGTGCCAGCATGGAAAACGGACATTAAATGATAATAATGGTGTGTTGAATTACTCCACATTGGTGCAGGCATGTGCCTGAACAGGATGCCAATTCATCACAGAGTAAACCTTCAGTTACCACTGGAACTTATTTTCAGCTGAGTGTACTGGAGCAATGTGAGGTGAAGTGTCTTGCTCAAGAATACACTGCACTGCCCTGTCTGAGAACTGAACTCATATTTTAGCAATCATAAGCACTAAACCTTAACCACCTGACCAAGGACCTCCACTTGATGAACACTAAGCACAATAAATTTTGTTTTGTGTCTTTTTTTTTTTTTCAGCTAAACTAGATTAACACAAACCAGGTCATTACTGTGTTCAAATATGTTTTTTAATCAGACTTTGCTGCTGCTGCTGTTGTTTTTCAATAAACAGGTGTCATATTGACTTTACAGTTCAGTGGTGGTAGTGGTGGCAGCAGCGGTAGTGGTAGCAGTAGTAGTAGTAATAAAGAAAGATAAAGACACAGACATGGCTGTGTGGTTAAGAAGCTCACTTGGTAACCACATGGTTTGTAATTCAGTCCCACTGCATGGCAGCACCCTGGGCAAGTCTCTTCTACAATAAACCCCTCAGGCCAACCAATTCTTTGTGAGTAAATGTGGTAGATAAAATCACTGTGAAAGCGAGTATGTATGTATTTGAGACCCCCTTCGGTCATGAATGACCATGGGATTGCACCTAGAAAGTTACCCTCCCAGGCACAAGTCCAGGCAAGGTTGTTTATGGAAGACCAGCAGTCACCCATGCATACCAGCCTCCCCTCTCCACATCACCAGTGTTATCCAAGGGAAAGGCAAGGACCGATACAGATTGGCATCTGTGACGTCACAACTAGTTTCTACAGCTGAGTTAACTGGAGCAACGTGAAATAAAGTGCCTTGCTCAAGAACACAACACGCAGTCCGGTCCGGGATTCGAACTCACAACCTCACAATTGTAAGTTTGACGCTCTAACCACTGAGCCATGAGCCTTCACTATGTATGTATGTATATATCATCATTGGAAGGCACATGACTCAGTGGTTAAAGAGTCAGGCTTACAAACATGAGGTTGTGAGTTTGATTCCAGAACTGGGCTGCATGTTGTGTTCTTGAGCAAGACACTTTATTCTAGTATTTTGTCTGTCTTTACATTCTGAGTTCAAATTCCGCTAAAGTCAACTTTGCTTTTCATCCTTTCAGGGTCGATAAATTAAGTACCAGTTGCACACTGGGGTCAATGTGATTGACTTAATCCCTTTGTTTGTCCTTGTTTGTCCCCTCTATGTTTAGCCTCTTATGAGCAATAAAGAAATAAGAAACGTTAGCATGCTAAGAGAAATGCTTAGCGGTATTTCGTCTGTCTTTACATTCTGAGTTCAAATTCTGCTGAAGTCAACTTTGCCTTTCATCCTTTCAAGGTCGATAAATTAAGTACCAGTTGCATACTGGGGTTGATCTAAATGACTGGCCCCCTCTCCAAAAATTTCGAGCATTGTGCCTAGAGTAGAAAAGAATATTGCAAGGCATTTGCCCAATGCTCTATTAATTCTGCCTCTCCGCTGCCTTAAAACTACAAGAAATATTCAAAATAATTCTTTAAATAAATCAATTGTTGTAAGTTTTGTTTCCATCTAATGTTAACCAAAACTTTCAGAATTAAATATGCAAATCATTTTCCACAAAATACCAGTGAATTATAATTTTTAATGAAATAACAATGAAATATCAATAAAAAAAAATAGCATATTTTGTTCAGAAATACATATTAAAATTCAATAGATAAGTATTGACAAATCATCACCATTACCACCATCATCATCACCACCACCACCACCACCATCGACAAATTCTTATATGAACAAAAAAAATAGCTCTCAATAAGTATCCTATTTGAATATGTCTTTCTGTGCATACATTAAAATAGAAATTATACAATTATTTTATAAGGTTTCTTTTTTTTTGACTCCCAGTTAAATACCAATTCAAAGATATTCATCATCATCATCATCATCGTTTAGCATCCGCTTTCCATGCTAGCATGGGTTGGACGGTGCAACTGGGGTCTGGGAAGCCAGAAGGCTGCACCAGGCCCAGTTTGATCTGGCAATGTTACTACGGCTGGATGCTCTTCCTAATGCCAACCACTCCATGAGTGTAGTGGGTGCTTTTTACGTGCCAGATGAGTCTGGCAAACGGCCACGATTGGATGGTGCTTTTTATGTGCCACCAGCACGGGGGCCAGGCCAGGCTGGCAACGCCCACGAACGGATGGTGCTTTTTACGTGCCACTGGCACGAGGCCAGTCGGGGCAGCGCTGGCAACGGCCACGAACGGATGGTGGTGCCAGACGAGTCGGGCAAACGGCCACGAACGGATGGTGCTTTTTACGTGCCACCGGCACGAGGCCAGTCGGGGCGGCGCTGGCAACGGCCACGAATGGATGAAGGAATTAATAATTTCATGAAACTCTAATCTTCTGTATTATGTATTTCAGCCTTTTGATAAGAGATATTTCTAAATGTGGCTAGAAAGAGAATTCCTCAACAGTTGTCACTTCATATGACATAAATAACAGCAGTTTCAGTATTTTCTTTCCTTGAGCTGAATGCTGGAACTTTTTAGTATTTAGATATAAGGCGCAGGAGTGGCTGTGTGGCAAGTAGCTTGCTTACCAACCACATGGTTCCAGGTTCAGTCCCACTGCGTGGCACCTTGGGCAAGTGTCTTTTACTACAGCCTCGGGCCGACCACAGCCTAGTGAGTGGATTTGGTAGACAGAAACTAAAAGAAGCCCTGAGCCTCGCAGCCCTTTAAATGAAACAAAGAAACAGCTAATTTTTTTATTAATAGACAAGAATGTATAAATTTATAATATTAAAAGAATTCTTAGAGTAAAGAAAGTGCAATTACTATAAAGCTATTTTTAGTTCTTTGATGCTTAAAACCTCTTACCCTGAGTACAATCCTCAAGATTGCATTGATTTCATTTGAAGTTTGGGAAATTTTCTATCAGACCCAAGGGCTCCACCAACTACATGTTGGTAGCCATCTTCCACATAGTCTCAAATGTAATTAGGGAGATTGAAACTGTGCAGAAGCCTATGGTGTATATATTTTCATTTATTTCTTTATTGCCCACAAGGGGCTAAACATAGAGGGGACAAACAAGGACAGACAAAGGGATTAAATCAATCGCATCGACTCCAATGTGTAACTGGTACTTAATTCATCAACCTCGAAAGGATGAAAGGCAAAGTTGACCTTGGCAGAATTTGAACCCAGAACGTAACGGCAGACGAAATACCGCTAAGTATTTCGCCCGGCGTGCTAACGTTTCTGCCAGCTCGCTGCCTTCATATATGCCTATGGTGTATATATTTTCATTTGTTTGTTTATACTATCATGAGTTGGACAAGGATGTATTTGGGACTGAATTTTATAGCCAGATACTCTTCCTGTCACCAACTCTTACTTGCTTTTCAAGTAAGGGATTTTTTTATTCTATAGGTTTTTGGAAGCCCAGAGTGACAACTTATAAATTCAACAAAGGATGTAGACATCATTCACCATTTTACTCAAGTGAAGTTGTGAGCTATAGGATTCTCATACATTTGTAATACACACACGTTTGTGTACCCATGCAATATGCCTCTTTCAATTTTTATCCACCAAATTCCCTTGCAAGGAATTGGTTAGCCTGATGCTATAAAAGACACTTATCCAAGCCACAGTGTAGTGAGAATGAATCAGAAAGAACACAGCCATACTTACACTTAGAGCAGGGGGTAGGGAGATAATACATATATGTGTGTTTTGCTTCTACAGCTGGAGTTTGGCATCCAGCTATAGAAACCATGCCAAAGTAGATAATGGAACACAATACAGTCCTTGGATACATCAGATCCTCTCAAACCATTCAACCCTTACCAGCATTAAACATGGATGTTAAACAATGGTGAAAATGATGATGACCCCACCAGTACAGGTGCCACTTAAAAAGCACCAAATCCACACTGTAAAGTGGTGGGCATTTGGAAGGGCATCCAGCAGTAAAAGCCACATCAAAACTGATCTTGCTTGTGCAAGTGCCACATAAAAAAAACTCAGCCCTCTCTATGGAGTGGTTGGTGTTAGGAAGGGCATCCAGCCATAAAAACCAAGCCAAAACAGACACAGAAACATGTCGCAGGCTTCCTGTCTGGCCAGCACCTAATAAACTGTCAAACTCATGCCAGCACAGAAGATGGACATTAAGCAATGATGATGATATATCAGTATGATGTAAACAGTGCAGTGAACAGAAATACTTAGCAGTATACAAGTCCTGATGAGAGGCGGCGAGCTGGCAAAAACGTTAGCAGACCAGGCGAAATGCTTAGCAGTATTTTGTCTGCTGTTACGTTCCGAGTTCAAATTCCGCCGAGGTGGACTTTGCCTTTCATCCTTTTGGAGTCGATAAATTAAGTACCAGTTATGCACTGGGGTCGATGTAATTGACTTAATCCCTTTGTCTGTCTTTGTTTGTCCCCTTTGTGTTTAGCCCTTTGTGGGCAATAAAGAAATAAGTATATATGTCCTGATGAAGGATGTCCCTTCATGGCAAAAAAATAAGCTGGAATTTTTGTTTATCATACAACTAATAAAAATAAGTACCAAAGATGAAATTGGTTGGAACCTTTCAAGGCAGTGACCCAACATGACTGCAGCCCAATCGCTGAAACCGGTAAAATACTAAAAGAATGTGCTCACAGATAGAAGAAAGAGTGATGAAAGAGGAATAGAGTGTGAGTGATGGATACATGATGATTGTTAGTAAAGCGATTCAATAAAAGTATGACCATCAATGAGAATGTAGACATAAGAGAGTGATGGGAGAAAATGATTGATGTCAATAATGAGAGAGAATGAGTGATGGCAATGAAAATCAGTTATGGTAAATAGGGGGAGTGATGGATGGCAATAATACATGCAAGGAAGGAGAGTAATAAAAGAGTGGTGGTTAGTAACAAAGAAGGGGTTTGGTGAAGAGAGACTGAATAGATAGACCCCATAATGATGGCATCCCTTCTGAAAGAGACAATACAATGAGAGAGATACAGAGAGATAGCAAGGAAGCATACTGGTAGGAGAAGGGGTGAGTGGGAGATGAAAGAGTAATGAAGGTAGCAGAGAATGATATGTGGAAACTTAATATGAACACAATGATGAAGAGAGAAATCCAAATATAAATATTTATTTTCTACTCTAGGCACAAGGTATAAAATCTTGGGGGAGGGGGCCAGTCAATTAGAATAACACCAGTAAGCAACTGGTACTTAATTTAATGACCCTGAAAGGATGAAAACCAAAGATGACCTCAGTAGAATTTGAACTCAGAATGTAAAGACAGATGACAAATCGCTAAGCATTTCGCCCAGCATGCTAATGATTCTACCAGCTCACTGCCTTCCAAATATAAATATTATATTTACAAATCTTTATCATCACTATTTTTGCACCCATTTTTTTCTAATCTTGCTTGAATTTGGTACGTTTCCAGTATAGTGCATTACCATATACTCTACTGCTTTGCCATTTCCTTGAGACTTGTCTGCACCACTTCTCCCCAAGTTTCCTTTGGCTTTCCTCTTCTACAGGATCTTTTGACCCTGACCACTCACCATTTCTACACAACTGTCATCCTCTATACACATTGCATGCCCGTATTAGTGTAGTCTCCTGACATGCACACTAGATTTAATTGTGTTTTGTATCCAGTTCCCTCTCAGCTCATTAAAGGTTCCAACATACTGGTTCTAGTTCTTTCCAACCTTTGCAAATGCTTCACATTCAAGACCTATAATTCACCATCAAATTTCAAACATAAGTATCATACAATCTGCCCTTCATGTTGAGAGAAAAACCCTGTGCTGCTAGCAGAGTAAGTTACTTTCTGAACTTTTTTCCACCTTGTTCTTACTCAGGAAAATATGCTTTCAGACCATCCACCTCCACTCTTATTTAAGCTAAGGATGACATATGTCTATTTTCCAGAACATATGTCAAAATTTCCATTCAGAAAGTATCTTAAAAATTCTCTAGAATTTCAGTTTCCATCACTTGGAAAAAACTTCCACAACTGACAAAGGGAAAATATATTTGATATGCTTGTTATCTGTGAAGCTTTTATATCTTCGGATGTTGTTCTGGGTTGCCCTTTCTTCCCAACAGGTTGAACTTGTTGAAGGGGTCATGGTAGTTACATAAATTAATATTGCATGTTTAGTCTTCATTGGACATCTCATTATGGCTAGAATAATAATTAAGGGTTTCTAGTTTTGGGAGGTTTTGTGATATATCATATATATAAAATGCTAAAGGCTCAAAGTGTGTTTTGGGTAGGGCCACAGAGGATTGTAACTGTAACTGAAGGTAGTGACCTGGATTCTGTCAGTTCAAATATGGCAACCCTAATTTAGGTCATCTGGTTAACAAAAGCAATCAACAACTTCTAGGGTCCCTTTTAAGCATTTCAATGATTTATTGTACATATACTGTTACAACTAATTACAGCTGTGCAACCTTCCTGCTGCCAACTCTTGTTTTTCAAGGTCTTTAAAAGTACAGAGTATCTGGTCACAATATCAACAAGCAATGTCAATATCATCATTGTTCTATTCAAGCAGTGGTAAACACAGAATATCAACATTCACACACACAAACATGTATATATATATATGCTGATGATGATGATGATATATATATATATATATATAGATTCTAACGACTTCATTATTACAACTTATACGACTTGATACTAGTAGAAACTGCCCAATCCAGACTCAACTTACTCACACTCTAAAAAGGATTTGGGGTAGTTTGTTATATTTGATACAAGTCAAAAGTTCTGGTACCATACATCGCTTCTAAGTATAACACAAAATAAACATATGTATTACAAACAGAAAGAATGCAGGGAGTAAGTCTTTTTAATACATCAGTTTACAATTGTTTCATCTAAATTTGATCTTAATAATGTTACCGTTTTGCATATTTTATTGCATAATATAACAAAATTGATGAAATCAAATTCAGATGAAACAATTGTAAATTGATGTATTAAAAAAGACTTGCTCAATCCATTCTTCTTGTTTATAATTATAAAATCTCTACAGATATTTGTAGATTTTCAGATGTGTGTTTGATAAAATAATCTCTAGTTTACAACTATCTTGCCTGATAGCCAATACTCATGGATAAGCTGAATAGGGTAAATTCCAGGGTCAATATCCAAATTATATACATATCATTATCATTCAACATCCATTTTCCATGCTGACATATTATATGTGGACACATCTCTTTCAAATGAAGTGACAGAAAGTACAACCCGATATCAAAGTGTAGTAAAAGTTACATATCCTGTTCATTTTAAAACACTACAGTTGTCCCCTCATAGCTCAAATTTATAAGTTAGATATACCCAAAAGAGATGTATCTATCACCCTTCACTGCTCTCTCCCTTTCTACACAAGTTGATTTTTTATACATATCATTAGGTATGCACATTTCCATTCAATAAAAATCTCTAATATATCCTGCCAAAAAGAACCCAATAGCCAAATCTCATTCTACAGTAATGGAATAAATAAGCAATGCATTGCATGAAAATATAGCAGCCAAATAACTAAAAGTTATCATCATATTCCTTATATTGTCGATCTGACATACTCGAATGTTTACACAGCAAAAGGTTGTTTTCTTTTCAGAGGCTGAAAATGTTACATCTGTGAAAGCTTCCAACTCTACATGTTCTCATATACATCAGAGTACTTCCTAAATTTTTTTTTAAAACACTACAGATAGTCTGAATGTCAATATTCTGTAATGTTTAAAACTAGTCAAGCAACATCCTCTTTCTTTTTTAGCTACGAGAATTTGTTGATTAGATATCAAATCTAAAGAAACCCATTCAGTGCCTTTTCCTTCCCTCTTCACAGTACTAAATAACTTGCTTCCATCCAGAATCATTTCGCTTGAAAACCTGTGCCTCACACCGAATCTTATCGCTAATCTGCTATAATTCTAAACCAGGTATAGGCAACCATGTTCAAGAAGCAGGTGGCATGAAACATGGTTCATCATCAGGCAGGCCGCACTACTAAAAAAAGGGGAGGAGAGGGGGATAATGAAAATATTTCGTCAGGTGAAACCTGAAAGCTTACAGAATTGTTAAACTCCAGGCAAAATGCTTAGCGGTATTTCGTCTGCCGCTACGTGCTGAGTTCAAATTCCGTCGAGGTCGACTTTGCCTTTCATCCTTTTGGGGTGGATTCAATAAGTACCAGTTAAGCACTAGGATCGATATAATCGACTTAATCCGGTTGTCCTGTGTTTAGCCCCTTGTGGGTAGTTAAGAAATAGGTATTTCGTCTAAATTTACGTTCTGAGTTCAAATTCTGCTGAGGTCGACTTTGCTTTTCATCCTTTCAGGGTCAATAAAATAAGTACCAGTTTAGCTCTGAGGTCGATGTAAACAACTTATTCCCTCCCCAATGAGCTTGCTCACCTTGTGCTAAAATTAGAAACCAATATTTTGTTGGGTATGCCAGTCGAAAACTCACGTGGGTTGCAGGTTGTCTATGACTGTTGTAAACCGTGCATACTACCTCGTTGTTCGTATTCTCGACAGAGATTATCATTAAAATCTTCAGCTTAATTCATAGCATACACATACATAACGCCAGGTGTTTATTTACATGTTACCTCGGCTCATGTCAACAAACGACATATACAGGTAATTTAGAATGTTACCTTTAATCTATATTCTTTTTCCTTTTGCAAATTAATTTTACATCTAACGGCTATAAAAAACGTGAACTTTAAGGTTCCTATATACGTATATATTTCCTTTATTCTTATAAACAACGAAATAAATTTCTTTTGCGCATCTCACGAACACGAACGAAGAAAAAAAACGAGAGTTGTCTCCCTTAAGCAGAAAGGTTATTTTATTTACTTTTTTCTGCATTATTTCTCCAACTGAAATTTCATGTTCTTGTTTACATTGGATGATCGAATATTCAGATTGAACTGTCAAATAAATAAATAAATTGGGTCATCCTATAACAAGAGACTCGTCTGCAAAACTAACTGAATGACATTGTGCACATGTACGCACACGTTTTTATGCTGAGTTATAAATACAATTTTACACTAAATTGAAAGAATGCACTATACTTGACTGTGACTTCGAAGTTTCCCCCTGCATAGCTTTTATATGTATGGAGGAAGTTATGTGAAATTATTCTTCTTGTTTCAGATTGCGGCCATGCTAGGGCACCGTCTTAACTTTTGATAGTTAAATTCATTAGGCTATTTTGTTGGCGTTGTAACCTTTATTTCAAAAACTTTAAATTGTTTGATCAAGAAGCAATTACCCTATTTATCGATTTTTGCTTCTTAAATGCATTCCTTCACCTTATTCAAGAATTTAATTGTCCCTGACAATCACTGAGCGAATTATTCTCTCCACAGCTTGAGAGCAATCAATGCGTATATTATACAAATCAGTAGCGTAGTTAAGAAGTGAGTAACGACGGGGGGTCCGGGCAGGTGACGCTTTTGGGGGTTGTAAAACCAGTATAGAAGACTGAGTGGAGTAGGAAAGGGCACTCGTGGGCTACCCGGGCGTAACACTGTGACTATAGCACTTATGTATTATAGTGCGATAGGCTTGATAAGGTTACCCTGGGTTTCTCGCTCGCAAGGGGTTGCCTTACGGCGTATCTTCAGATCCCAAACACTCCTGGCCTGAGATTTCTTTAAAATAAGGAGAGGGTAAAAACTAGGTTTCCCTCTCCATATTTTCAAGGTCTCAGGCTAACAGTGCTTGGGGTCAGAAGATACGCCGTAAGGCTAAACCCCTTATGAGCTAGAAACCTAGGGTAATCCCATAAACCAACTTATCCTCACTATATTAACTGCTCTATATTTTAGTGTGCTTCTCCTCCGGATTTATGTATTTCTACGAAAATTTATATAATATATATATACACACATACATATTTGCCTAGCTACGGTGAATCCCAACGTTCAAGAGATACATATCCATGGGAGGTCTAGCTGTGAAATTTCTCAGACCTTGCTTACTGATTTTGTCCTTTTGCTGCACAAGAATGCCCGAGGTGTTAAGTTTCAGGCCCACTGCATGGCACCTTGAGCAAGTGTTTTCTGCTAGAACCCCAACTAATGGGCTGAACGAATTCAGTGGGAGCCAGTCAGGTATATATGTTCGTGTCGTCGCATGTTTGTTTATACACCTCATAACTTAGTTTGGAATGGAATTGTCAGAATAATTATTAAAATTTTTTTCTGTACGATCGACTGTGCACCAGCATGGCTACAATAGTCAAAAAGAGTACATCTCTCCGCCAATCCAACCCCACAACCTTACTACGCAAGTGACATTCTACCTTTTGATCAATGCTGATTTTGAGTTTACTTTAAATGTGAAGCAGTTTTGCATGGATGGGAAGTTGATAATGTGAATATAAGAGTCATTGAAGGCATATTGACTAAAACATGCCTTGAAAAAAATATTTTCTTGACCTCAGACTTCCAACATTGAAAACTTGCAAGTAAACCAGTTCTAAATTCCAAGTTCAGACTTTAAAAAAAAAAAAAACTGAATGGAAACATTTATGGGTTATAAGCAAGCGCATGTAACGGCTAATATCAATACTACAGCCAAGTAATAATTTTGCTTGACAAGTGTAGTCTTGGACCAGTTTATCTAACTGCATAGAAAATATTGCTGTGATCAAGTAGCCATGACAGAGCAATTTAGTTAATTAATCACAGGTACTTGCCTGAATGATTAAGGTGAGGCCAGATGTTCTTACAGCTGTATTCATGCTACACACTGATATGCAATAGTGAGTCTGGACATATGATCTTTCCATTATCAATTTCTATAACAGTGGAGGCACATGGCTTAGTTGTTAGGGTTTTGATCATAAGATTGTGGCTTTGACTCTTGAACCAGGTGAGGTGTTGTGTTCTTGAGCAAAACACTTCATTTCATTGTTCCTGTTCACTTGGCTAGCAAAAATGAATAATCCCACAACAGACAGGTTATTTTGTCCTGGGCAAAATTTCAAGTGTTCCAATTTTGAGAAAAGGGTTAAACATTTCCCAAACAGCCTCTGGTTCTATCTGATACAAATATCTCCATTTTAAAATTATCAAACAAGAACTTGCAAATAAAAGTGTATTTCAACAGAAATATGGTAATAAAAAGATCAAAGTGTAGAAGACTTCACTCAAAGAGACTTGAAAATCCAAAGGACAGCCATATCCCAAGTTTAGTAAATTGTTGAACTTCATATTCCATGCTGGCATGGGTCAATTTGACAGACTTCAGGGACTGCATCGTGCTTTCCTTTAAGCCAACCATTTTACAGCTTTCACTGAGCACTTCTTCCATGCAAACACCTTTCAGAACCCCATACAACTTGCAAGACTACAAAACTGTACGAGAGGTGGAACTTTATGCTAAGAGAATAGGAAGGTAGGGGTAGAGTACCTTAGGCGAGTAGAACAAGTTTCTTATGAAAGGTGCTCTGTAACTCACATTTTAGAAAGAACATAGTTCCACAATGGAATTACTACTTCACAGGAACCTGTCCTTCAGTCACTGCTTGGGTTTATGCTATCAAGTCCACATACTGAAGAAATATCTTTTGTAATCAGGTGGCATCGCTGTTCTAAACATCTCGTCTGTAAGGTTTATATTTTGGATCATTTTACTTGCAATGTTCAACCATACATCTAGAAGGGTAGAATTTGAAGATACACACCGAGAACCTTTTATCTTTTAAATAGGTGATTCACATTTAACTAGAACCACCAGAAAGTGAACCAATTTCCTAGTGTATTGTTACATGAAGACAAATCCAACAAAACAGCACGTCTCCATCCTCTCACAATGAGGTCTATTATACTGCTCCATTAGCTTCAGGATGTATTTAGATGCTTTTGATTGTTTAAATTTTTCCTTCGACAATTATCAAATATTGCCAAACACTAAAAAATGAAAGCACTCAAATTGCAAGCCATATTTCCCTCAAGTCACATTAACTTTCAAAAGATACCTCAACATGGTGAGAAGGCCTCTGATCAATTGCACAACTACTACTGAGTTCTGTTTATTTACAGACTCTATAGTCAATCAGAAAAGATTGAACACAACTGGAACCATGTCTTGGACATTTCAAGTTTATTTGAAAATGAGAAACAACCATTATCCCCTATAATAGTTATTAACCAATAATGCAAGATTTAACATAAAAATAAGTAAAATTCATTAATATCCACTCTTGGCAATTTACAACCATTGAAACCTTCATTAAGAGGTGAAAGATTAAATACAAACTGTACTCTTAAAAATAATTAATACTTCAAACTTTGGTCTATACAGTAAACTTTCATAGTCATGTCTGACACTTTTTTTTCCAAGTATAGAAAAATGTTATATTCAGAGAAAACATTTCACAGAAAAACAATTTAAAGAAAATACATTTTTTTTTAATTGCAGATCCACAGAAGACATTTTCTACACATTTGTTTCATTAATATTTTTTACAGAGGCTATGAGAGAGATGTATAAAAGTAAGTTTAGTTTTATGAAACTTTCATATTGTTAGTGTTAAGATTTTTCGCACTTCGATGTACTTGTTGAGAAATTTAGCTGAATAACCATTTACAATTCTAAATTATGCATAAAAAAGATCTCTTCCATTCCATGAAAAAGCTATCTGAAAAACCATTCAAATTCAAATTTAGTGCTTTAGTACAAAAATATAAAAACAAGAGTAAAATCATCTGTATTTAAGAATTTGCTAGAATTTACACTAAAAGTATTTCAGTAACCGAACAGGCTTGCTCACCAAACAAGAAAAAAAAAAAATGACACTAGATATAATTAGAAATATCTTTGCTATATTAATTTCTGTAACTTACCATTTGCAGGTTTCCAACAACATTACTTTCCTTGTCAAGCTGATATACACTCGGCAAGCCAATGGAATACAACCTTGAATTCCGACACTAATGGTCACCCTCGCTTCAGTGCCATTCCTCGAAATAAACAGCCACACTCGAGTGTCATGAAGGTGGATCAACTATGTCAGCAGGAGACAAGTATTTTGTTCATATTTCTAATGACTGCAACACTATGGTTGGCAACAACGCTTTCCAACTTCACGAAAACGTAAGCTAAATTAAATTTCATTAACTATAAGTATTAAAAAAAACATCAGTTGGTAATTTTCTTTTTCTTATATTCCAGACCTTATTTAAGTGCACAAAAAAGACAGCTGCTGGCTGATTATGCAATTCCACTGACAATTTTGATTATGACAATAGTGTCAACAATATTCTCAAGCATCTACAGTAAGTTCTGGGCAAATTTTTACATTTACCTACCTATCGAGAAAAAAAAAAGTTTCAAAATTAACTTTTACTTTTTTTTTTCTTATACAGTGGAACCATTATTACTACCATCAAATGTTACACTTGGTCCGGCACCTTTATACAAACTTTCAGCTGGAGCAGTTGTTACCTCTTTCTTCCTTGGCTTCAGTCTCTCATTACTGTTTTTCATCAATCATAACATCTCAAGTGCTCAAATTAACAATGCAACATACAAGTAAGTTTCCATTTTAGCAATAGAAAACAAATTCACGAAAAAATAAAGAAAAACAAAAAATTAACAATAGCGTCTATTTTCAGACTTAAGAAAGGATCAGCCTATCACTGGGATTTACTTGTTATAGCTATCATAAACATTATGTTATCAATCATTGGATGTCCATGGATGCATGTAGCCCTCCCAGTATCTTCACAACATGTCAAGAGTATGGCTCAGATGGAAGAACGAGTTGAGCAAGGAAGTATACATCAAATGTAAGTCAAGCAATTCAATCCTAAAAACACTATTTCAAAAACTGGTAAATATTATCCGTTAACACTAACTACTTCTTTCAGCATTGTACAGGTCAGAGAAACCCGTGTAACCAGCCTTATCTGCTACATGATGCTTGGCCTATCCCTTTTGCTGCTGCCTCATCCACTCGCAGATATCCCAAGACCAGTGTTGTGTGGATATTTTCTCTATATGGCAATCATATTTCTTTCAGACAGACAACTTATCGACAGATTTCTACTCCTAATAACCGAACAGGTAAGTTACTTACTTAAACATAATTAACAAATTAAAATACCTTCCTTGGGTTGGGTTTCTAACTAGTCTTTTTTCCAATTTTTTCTTTCAGTCATCCTATCCACCAAGTCATTACATCAGACGAGTGCCACAGAGAGATATCCACAAATATACATTTTCCCAGATGGCTCAACTTCTATTTTTATGTATTTTTGGTCTTGTTCCAGTTCCTTACATACAAATGTTCTTCCCAATGGTAATGGTCTCTCTTGTTTTTATCAGGTAACAATTTTTCTCTTTTCAAAATACAAAATAAAAACATAACTTAGAAATAAACACTAAGCAATCTAATAAAAGCATCTTCCCCACTAAGTTAAGCTAATCACTATGAAATGTTAAAGTGAAATATCTTTTCTTTCTTTACAACAGACACATGTTAGTACCCAAGGTTGTGGAGAAGAAACATCTCGCTGTACTTGACTAATACCTGCTGGGCAACAAATGAAAATTACTGAAAATAAAAATAAAAAAAAAAGAAAAAACATCTCACTGTTGTTTGTCTTTAATTTTTGAGTTTGTACATGACAGCTGCAGAGGTCAGTAAGTGCTTGCCAGGAGAGGAGGCTGCAGCAGCAGACATTGCTACAGGGTGGGCGAGATAATAGTGGTACAATCAACAAAGAGTTGTCAAGAAATACAAGACTTTAAAATTGTCAATTTTTATTCTCCAAGAAAGTGACGTCCAGCTTTTTTGAACACATCTGACATCACATGCTGCTACTGCTGCTGCTGTGGAAATAGATTTAACTCCAGGTAAGCACCAGGAGCAAAGGGCAGAAAATGCCCACAGCGGCTGCATGAATGGTCCATTAACATCTCCCTCTTCCCAACAGCAGGTCAACCAGAACAACAGGGGAATGATGGAAATTTTAAAAAAAAATTTAAAAAACACACACATTACTCTTTAATGATGGAAATTGAGAATAGTTTTATCTCTTCCACACTGAATGGAAAATTGCTTCCATTACACTGTAGCAGTCACAACAACAACCACCAATTAACAGGGGATGGGATGGGGCAATTTCCTTTCAAGGAGTAATAAATATTCACAAAATAAGCAGTCCATCATTAATAAGACCACCAGGGTTGATGGCAATTTTGAAGCTTAAGAGTCAATAGCAGCTGCTAGAGAAAGCAGCCTGGACTTCATGAGAGAAGGAGAGTTGGAGGAGAGAGCTGCTGCCAGACCAAACTTCATGCAGTACTGAGTTCAAGTGAAAAAGTGGTAATGAAACCATAGAAAAAACTTGCTGGAGATCTTCGCTCAGTTTCTATCAATATTTGAAGTACAAACGTTCAGTATTCCATGGCAAATCCAACAAGATGATTTATGTTTACATAGCATTTTCATTTCCATGAATAAAGTGAAAAAAGCCATGAAAATCATGCTGCAGTGTGGACAAGACGAGGAAAGTCATTCTCATCATCCATGCATGGAGCAGATTCACGTGGTCCACCTTTCTTCTCTGCTCTGCTGATTGCACGACCACCTCCACGGCCACCTGTGCCTCTTTCTCCACCGCCTCTTTCCGAACCACTTCCACGTCCACGTCTGCCACCACCACGTCCACGACGTGGGGAATCATTAAATGTGATCTTGATGTTGTGGAGGATGTTCTTGCCACGACGAGGTTCATCTTCATAACCCTAATGGGAGAGAAAAGAAAAGTAACAATTACAATCAATATTTAAATGCACTTAAAAAATGTTTACTTCTTACAATCTCCTAACAAGCTTCAGGCTGCAATCTCACATCTGAGATAACAATCCAACAAAATGATTCAACGAAAAATATAGTAGCTATATAGTCCTACCGACACCAGCATGAAAGGCAGACATTAAACGAAGATGAAACAGTAATGAAGGGCATATATCGAGTCAGAATTACTATAAGAGATATAGTCGTTGAATTTAAGTAACAAAGCAAAACAAACAAAAACTCACTTCGTCTTCATCCTCGTCCTCATCCTCATCATCAGATTCTTTCTTTTTCAGAACGTAGGTCTTCTTCCACTGAGACTCATCAACCCCTTCATTGGGCTTGCGGATGTTGAACTCAGTTTTTACACGGTTTTTCTTCTCCAGGGCCTTCCATTCATCCAGGGTCATTTGCTTGACGATTTGCTCTTCGTCAGGCACTTCAGGATTGGCCTCCGTGGTCTCTGCAGTGGTCTCACTGGAAACAGATTAAAATGAAAAAGAACTATTATAGCTCCTGTCCACTATATACACACACACACACACACATACACACATATATATATATTAGCTATAGAAAAATAGTTGAAGACAATTTTAATTTTACTTACTTAGGATCCTGGTTTTCGGCATCCTCTGCTTGGGCACTCCACTCCTGAGTCTCAGTCTCTTTGAGCTGCTCCCTAGAATTGGTCGAACTAAATAATTAGGTTTCTATCGACCAGGACATAATTTGATACAAAACATTAAATACATCATAACCAATTAGTTAACATATCGCAATCTATACTCACTCCATATCATCTTTCATTGTTCCCCAATTGTGGGAGCCACCACCTTCCTTTTTCTCAACTGCCTTTACTCCACTGCAGTGTAAAAAATATATCTGATTAGACATCAGCAAAAAGCAATAAAATCAAATACATGGTAAAACAATTAAGTAGGGCCATCGTGAGCAACCATCACTAGTAAGTGTATCATTTTGTACCATTATGGTATTAATATCAACCTCATAAGAACGAAAGGCAAAAACCAGTAGTAAAAAGGATTTTGAAAGCCAAACAAAGAAACTAGCAACCCGTTTTAAATTATACAATAAACAATGTCATTCATCACCCAACGATAACTAACGTAACCCAATTCAATAATTACTTTGAACAATTGGAACCGATGAACAACGTAAAAGAATGTTATGTAACAACAGTAATAAGATACTTACGTTTTATCACTGCCACTGTGTCGTTCAAATTCCCTTTTTCCGCCACGATCACTGAAACTAACTCCACGACCTCCCCGGCCACCGCCTCGGCCACCACGCCGTCCTCTGCCCCGAAAGCCATCCGATCGTCCAAAACTGCCCTCTTCCGAGTTGCGATTGAAACCGAAACCTTCAGAGCGACCACCGCTGAAACCTTCCGACTTGCCAGATCCACCTTCAGGGCGGCCGAAACCGTCCGAACGTCCACTAGATCGGTTAAAACCGTCTGACCTCTCCCTGCAGTAAGATCGAAGAACAAAACACGATAATAATAAAACAAAATGAAAGTACAGCTTGCATCTACATTGTAGGAAAGCCTAAGGGACGGATAGATTGTTGGAGTTGTCATTTCGTTTATTCTTTTTTTTTCTTCTTAAAACTCATAAGCGATCTCTGGTACTTACCGATAATCAGACGAGAAATCATCCCTTCGCCGAGGAGGTCGGCGCTCTGTTTCATTGTCCCCAAATTCATTGGAATCTTTGGATTCAGTCTCTCGATTCGGCCGGAAACTTCTTCCTCGTCCTCTGTTCTGACCGCGAGGGGCACTTTCTCTCCTATTGCTTTCTACCACTAAATGAGGGGAGGGGAAGTAGAGAAAAATGGAAGTTTCAGAAACGTAGTAGAAAAGAAAACTACTCACACACACACATTACAAAGGAAAAAAAAAAGAATTTAAGTACGAAGATGAAAATAACAAAGCAAGAAATGCTAAACTACAGGTCAACACTCGAAATAAACAAATACGTCTTTATTTGTCGAATCAGTAGACATTCAGAGTAGCCCGAGTTCGTCCGACTTACATTGTAGCATAGTCTTATATGGTAATGAGGGGGAAATATCACATTACAAAATAAATCTTCCTACAACAGCAACACTCCGTTGTTAAATTAATTAATAACAGTTTCGTTTAATGTGTTTTAGTTTGCAATTAAAAAAATTTATTTTTACAAGGGAGGGAAAAAATAATAATGAATAGCAAAGCGAGTAAGCTGGAGCAGCAGAAGGCGAGTGGCGGGGCAAAGTAGTCAAGATGGCGTCCAGCATGCTAGAAAGATGGCGGCTAAGATTGTTGAAAAAAGCACATGGACCAGCATACACACACGCACGCACACATTTATACACACACACTCACGCATACATACATACATGAAATAGAAATACATATACACACACAAATATATACATGTATTTAAGACGGTCGCCACTGGCAGGACAGGCAAAGATCTGCACGTGCACACAACATGAATGAGAGAGGGGCGCAAAACATCAGGTGAAACAATTCAATCATTTCGTACACTCATTAAAAATTTTTTTTTTTCACCTCTCCTTTATGTACTCTACACTCACCCATGGGGATTTTTTTCCCCCATGTAATTAATTACAAATATTAAAAAGTACCAACGACGAATATATGAATACAATGAAGATATCACTCAGTAAAAAGGAAGAAAAAAAAACCCCAATAGTGCTTTAATTCTCGATGCAGCATCAGTAGATAATATAGATCTATTGCTTTCACGTGTGTGCGCGTGTATATAATATACATACATGCACATCTGCGACACTTGAAATCCCCCAATTTCCCATGAAACTGATTGAATTTTTTTTTTTTCGATAACAGATTCGCAAATATTTAAAATCCATCTTCAGCTCTTAAATATATAAACATACATTGATAAATATATATATTTCCATATCTCTATATACACACTCACACATTCGTATACACATATATATATATAAACGCCAATCGGTAGTGAGTGAGATGCGATGGCGGCGGGAATGTCTTATCAAACTCGCCATGTTATCGCAGACAAGAAATTTTTATTTCGACGATCTGGTGGAAAAAAAAAGCACTTGATATCAAGCTTAATACATAACTAGTAGCGGCCAGTCGTGCTTAATACTTAAATAGCAAATGCCTAGATAGGTGACCTTCACCTAATCATCACTGTACAACCAACCAACGAGACACTAGACAGACATGGCCATTCTATTTATGCACAATGCAGTTTAGTCACCTCGTGTGTTCTCTTAATGAATTTTTTTCCTTTTCGTTCGACCTGACATTTTTCCCAACATTTACTAAGCAAGTGCAAAATAGCAAGATTTTAGAAATGAGAATTTACAATACGTTGCTTAGATTGAAGCTGCAGGTAAATGAAGCATAGAAGAATATAAATCGTACCATGTGGAAGCTTCCACGGAAGGTTAGAAAATAACGCTTTGAACCTCGTCTAGGATCGAATACAATAAATCATCGAAATTGAAGCATATTAAAATATTTCTATTTACCATCTCTCCGCTGTGAACTCTGTTCTGGTGCCTTTGATTTGGATTCCTGCGGACTGGGTGCAACTGGCTTTTTGGTGGATTTAATATTAGCTTTATTAGCTTTGGACTTATCCACTTCCTTTTTAACTGTGTCTTTCTTTTTCACTTTAGCTTCCTGCTGATGAAGCATATCCAGTGGATCAGCATCATCGTAGAAAAGCGAATACTTGTTGGAAACAACTATGCCGTACTGGCTCTCCATCGTTCCTCTGATTGAAGAGGATGCCAATGGATTCCACACCTGACGGCTGCCCTCCTGCTCTTAGCTCTCCAATATGGCGTGTTAGTTTAGATACAAGCAATGCATCTCGGGCACATCTGACGTCACTACCCATATATGGTAAAGCTGGCGGGAAGGGCGTCAATTACTTATTTCCAGACCAATATATTTAATATATATATTTTTTAATGTTCTAACTTTACTTATATATTGATTAAAATGTTTAGATTTTTAGGGAGTAAACTTAAAAATTTATCCTTTAAAATGCAAATTTCAATATTACCAATTTTACCCATCGTCCTTACATCGCGGGAAATTGCACTTAGCTGGTTGCTATGGGAAGGAGGGGGAGGTTGTATGGCCGGTTCTTAACATAAACACGTTCAGGCATGCTTTGCAGTGGCAACTACCTGCCCTCCGGCTGGAATTGTATTGTTGTATTCCCATTTTTTCCGGGGGAAAATGCAATTTCAGTCAGCAACTTCTCAACTAGGACTTGCAATTCCCCAACTGATGAATGGCCACTTTGCAACCGACGATGTGTTTATGGTGCCTTGGAAGTTGTCCAGAGACGGTGATGATGATGTGTCTGTCGCACACATTCAGTTCAACTTGGATACAGCTTCTCTGGGACAGACCGATTATTCGAAATGCGAAAGGAAGGGCGTAGTGGATGGTGAAAACGAAGATGGTGAAAATTCGGTCCGTCGAGGTCGACCTCGAGCAGACAGTATTTCGTCTCTTATTTTGGAAGGTTACTCCTCTCACAGTGACATACGATGTCAGCTATGTTGGCGAGTGTTTCCCAGGGAGAAGTCTCTCCAAGCTCATCTCAGAACTCATACTGGTCAGTAAAATTCTCTTACACATTTACACATTCTGCATGATTTTACCGATTTTACTTTTAATATCATTTGTTTCGTCAAAACATGTTTTTCTTCAGCTGATGCTTTGAAGAATTTCATTACATTCTCTCCAAATAACCTTTATAGTATCTGTGTATATTTATGTCTATTTATGTTCTATTTGTCTGTGTCTATTTTTATATATTTGTCTGTGTATATAGATTCACTTCGTCGAAATGAATAACCAAAAAAAAAATTATCTTAGTAAACAAAAATATAAGCAAAAATTAAAAACTATTGATCTTCGATTTTACAAAGCAATAATCGAAATGTATGTTTATACACCAAATGATTTTTTTTTTCCCAATAAACTATATATATACTTCATCAATGTCTTAGCCATCATCACCTTTACGATTTTATCTCTTCAATTCAAATTTCTTGTTTCATAGATTTTCTGAAGGGATTTTTATATAATAATATATTTTGTGTTCCTTTAACTGTTTAATTTTATTGTCCGTGCGACAAATGTTTGTGGCTATTAATAATGAAACTGAATTTTTATTTGCTGACATAGATCATGTTTGGGCAAAACCATTGTGAGAAAGAGAAATCGCTTGTTATGTAGTCGCTCGACCAGCTAAAAGTAGCAGCTAAATCTTCCAATTGCACATTAGGCCTGATGACCATGGTGAAAATGCATTTGATCATAAATTTACTCAAAATGGTTTGGTTTGGAAATTAGACAACCAACAGTAATCTATTTCTATGATAGCTCTTAGTCCTGTCAGCTGTTATTTTAAGTGTACAAATAACATCGTATCAAATGTCGTAACAAATATATAGTGTAAACAATGTATATATAGATATATGCTGTGCCGGATTTAGAATTGGTGAGATGCTAAAGTATTGCAAACCTTGGAAAATCTCTAAGAATGACACTAGGTCGCGTATGTGTTACTCTTTTAATTATTTTGAATCTATTCTGGATAGTGAGCCCTTAACTTGTATAGCTTATGCCTAAATCTGGCATTGTGTTGGGGGTAGAGTATACATATAAACTTGTAATTTCCAAAACAGTATAACTAGGGCCTTCGAAAGAATTTTTGCCAGCTGGGGCAAAATTATATTCGTGTGTTGGGATCAAGAGAACCCTTTTTCAAAATTCAAGAGGGTTGTGAGGGTTTCTTTGAGGAGGACCCCTTAAGGTATTCACAGGGCTCCGGATCTCGTAATATACATTCTGCATGCAACGATCGTATTCGTATACATTTGTGAGGATTTCTTTTATACGATTTATTTTAATTAAAAAAAAAGTTTCGGCAAGATTTGCGCCCCCCCCCCTAAAAAAAAACACCCTTAAAAAAATTTTTTTCGACACAACCGCCAACTCGGCTACGGAGAATACAAATCTGCAAAAAAAATTGGCAAAAATTGACATTT
>NC_043004.1:89359693-89402193 GCF_006345805.1 Octopus sinensis
AACTGACTGAGGCAATCTGCGGCCCGTGGAACTTTCTGAATGGCATACCTAACAATTTTTTTTTAAAGTAGTGTGTCCCGCCTGATGATGAGTCATGTCTCATGCGGCCCGATTCTGGAAAAAGGTTGCCCATGTCTTGGTGTATTGTAATTTTGGTGGGAGATTCGCTATTTCTAGCAGGCCGAGCGATTGTGTTGGTTCATTTCCTTTCGTTGATATATCCAGCTGATATGATCAAAGATGTTCGAACCATTACCTATCCTATAGGCCTATAATCATGCCATCACTAACTTAACTATTCTTTTTTCATGCGAACAGTGTCCCTGAGTAATTAACCTCGGCAATGTATTATTTTAGTCTTTTTCTTAATAGCCTCCATTATGAGTTTGTCTACCTTTCGTCTTTTCAAGACGATAGGGTATAATTTGGGAGAGATTTGGCCGCTATTTCTACCAGATCTGGGTGACCTGGCCATTATACATTCTTGTGAAGCTACATACGTGTGGGCATATTGTTAATTCTGGTTACACTTCTTAACAGTATCACTGATGAGAAAATCAGGTGCAAGACATTTTTTTTAATTGCTTTCCCTCGCTTATTCCACCTGTTAATGGCTACAGACTGGTTCCTACAGTGTTGTTATTTAACCCCGATCGAACCGACTTTCGAACAAAAACATTCCGGCCGTGACATTTCTTTATTTTTCGGGGACATTTAAGACGACATTCTCCAATGTGCCCTTCCTATCTTTTAAGGCGGCAGGGCATGATTTTAGGGAGGTATGGCTGTTATTTCTAGCATGATGAACAACCACTTACAGGCTACAGGCTCTCGTGTTTGGTCGATAAAGTGTTTAGTAATGTCTGTCTGCTCCATAGTTAGCGAGGGAACTATAACTTATCCGTATTTTTGTTCATGTTTATCGAGAATATAAAAGATCGGCACAATTTATATGTCAAATATTTACATAGATATATAAACTCGCATTCCTCACATGTTACATTGAACAATGGATGTTTTGGTGTGTCATAAACACACTGTCGTTTGCTTTAGTTTTTCCCATTACTATTGCCTATTCTTTCCTATGGAACTGGATATTTAATTTTCTTTGTTCATAACTGGATATATTCTTTACAATTTGTTTGCAGTTTTGTTAGTATTAAACTTAAAATTTTTTGTTTTCATTCTTTCTTGTGTGTGTTTGCGTGACTGTCCGAAAAGCAATTATCCCATGATGTCGAAACCTAGTGATTCCGTCTTAAATGTTGATATTTTCTGTGTTGCTTTTACAAGAAACTTGATGCAATCGGAATTGCTTTACTTTTAGATTGGCATGAACATCGCAGCTTCTCAGATTTTCTTACTCTGTTAATTCTAATTATTTATATTTAATGAATTTTTTCTTTTGTTCGGTTAAGTTAATCTAGACATAATTTTTTTGACTTCGTAAAACGAGCAATTTTCTTGAAATTTTTCCTCCTTTTCACCCTCTTTAGCTGTTACCGCACTAATTCGAATACAATGCGATCGTGATTATGGTGCAGTACCAAAAAAAAAATCACTAACAGTTCATTTTAACCTATTTTTACATTCGAGAATAATGCTAGCCCACTCCCCTGAAATTTCGACCATGTTGTCAATGCATGAATAACCCTCGTTAGTACAAAATGAGGGAATGTAAAGAGCATAGAAATAGTAACTGTCGTGCTCTGACTTAATTCACCTTACCCCTCTTTTGCTGCGGTTACCACTAGAACCTACAACAAACAGGACGTGAGCTTAATGACTGAGGCTTTCTACGTGATCGCTCGACATTGTTTAAAATTACCAGTCAAATTTCTCTCAGGTCCCATTCAAGTACCTTTGGATATCCCGGACTTTATGGTGTGAAACAAATCTTAAAACAAAAAAATGATAGTCCAAATCATTTTGTTTTACTCTTCGTGCAAAAAATATGGGTCATATGCGTCGTTGTATCCTTTGCTTGTTTCAGTCGTAAGACTGCGGCCAAGCTGGGGCACCACCTTCAAGGATTTAATCGAACAAATTTACCTCGGTACTTAATTTTCTTTAAACCTGGTACTTATTTTATTGATCTCTTTTTTGCTCAACAGCTACGCTGTGGAACGTAAACAAACCAACACCGGTTGTCAAGTGGTGGCTGGGGTGCAAACACACACCTACATAGACATGTACGGTGGGTTTCTTTCAATGCTTTGGTCAACGCAGGGCTATAATAGGAGGCACTTGCCTAAAATGCCATACAGTGGGACTGAATCTGGAACCATGTGGTGGAGAAACAAACCTCTTACCACACATCTACACTGCACCTATGCATAAAGAATGTTCAACACAAGTACAGCTTGCCAACTGTGACCATCCCACCTCTATCCGAAAGAATCAGACATGTTTTCAAATCCGTGCCAATGTAAACATTCCAAATATTGCCACCTTCATGACCCTTGACAATAGTTTCCAGTTTAGGTACAAGGCCGGCAGTTTTGAGGCAAAGCAAAGGAGCCAGTCAGTACCATAAACTCTCTCCCCCAATCATCACACCCAATACTGATCTGGTACTTTATTTTATCGACCCACAAACTGTAGAAGACAAAGTTGATTATCAGGATTGGAACCTGAAATGTAAAAGGTCAGAAATATTGCTAGGCTTCTTTCTCTCTTTCTTTTTTTTGTTTTCTTCTTCCTTCTTTAATGATGCTGCCAATCCACTAATCGATAACGCATGTCATAAAGTGTATAACAATGCACAGCAACCTAAATTAAATCAGACCAAATGTTTTTGTTTTGAAAAGCTCAGATTCTCAAAGAGATGAAAAGGAAGGCAACTGGATGGATGATCCTGGCTGGAACACCTTTAATCATGGATCCATTCCATTAGGGCTGACTTGTAGCTAAACAACAATAGCATTACATTATATATATATATACACACACACACTAGCTTAACAGCTGCACTCTATGCAGACTTTTAGGCTTGCTCCTGCAGAGGGCTAATTCCGTATATATAGCTAGCTCCAGTGGAGGGCTAATAGGACTCGTGGCCCAAAACTAAAGAGAACTAAATAGCATGACTATATGCCCTGTTGGTGTTTGATCAGGAGTTAAGGACGGATGAGAATCAATTCTGTAATGCAATCATTCTATTGATCCAGTCCGAAGTTGAATTCCAACTGTTGACCAATTTGTCCCAAAGTTCTTATCTCAACATAAAATTGACAAAGCGAATGTCTTTTATCTCCCTCTTAATCTTTGATGTCATCTGACAAATGCCAACCAAGATGGTGTGAATAAGCCATGCTTTACCTGCTAGAAATAGCAACTCAACTGCTTTTAAATCAGATCACAACGCTTGATGTACAAGAACCAAACGAAGGGCAGGTTTTCAATCCCAGGATTATCTTGATTCCAAAAAAGGTATGATATGTCTATGTAGAGCAAAAGTAGACTGAGATACAAGGGTCCCAAATGGACAAACAGAATTTCGCTTTTATTATTATAGACATGTATATATAATTTAGGTAAAGTGGCACTAGGAGTAATATTTTGCAGAGAGACTCCCAGACTAGTATGATTAATGCAGATGGTATCCATCTTGATTGTAAAACAGTTTTATTCTGTTATAGATATACACGCACAAATTTTATTGAAGCTGAAACTTCAAATTTTATACGACACTGAATTTCACATCTGTGGTCTTCAAATGAAGTTTGGGGAATCAAATTATAATCAAAGATCTCAGATTTGCACTTTAGCACAAAATGTGAAATTTCAGCTTTAACCCTTTGGCATTTAAACCAGCAATGTCCAGCCCAAATATTCTGTCTGCTTTAGGCTAACAAACCAGATCTGGATTCTCAAACCTCTCCTGCTATGTCGTTCTAGAAATAAACAACCACATCATCAAAATTGCTAAGCTACAAGATAATGCATAATTAATTCTAAACAATGAATAAATAAGCATTACAATTGATAGAGTAATCTGAATGCTAAAGGATTAATCTATATATTATCTAACACTTGCAGCATGCCATCTTGTTTGCACTGAAGTCATCATCATCATTTTATGTCCGCTTTCCATGCTAGCATGGGTTGGGCAATTTGACTGAGGTCTGGCGAAACAGATGGCTGCACCAGACTCCAGTCTGATCTGGCAGAGTTTCTACAGCTGGATGCCCTTCCTAACGCCAACCACTCCGAGAGTGTGTTGGGTGCTTTTACGTGCCACCAGCACAAGGGCCAGTCAGGTGGTACTGGCACACACCATATTTGAAGGCATACCAAATAACATTTTTTTCCAAAAAATGTCTCAAAAATACACCCCAGGTCTTATATGCTAACCCATAATCTAAATTTGTCCCTGAGACTCTCCTTTTTCTGAATATCTACTGCTGAAATCAAGGTGCGTCTAATATGGCTGTCTTTTGTTCCATGAAATACAATATATAAGATTTTTAGGCTTGGCCTTTTATCATTTAAACTGGCCATATCCAGCTAAAATATTCTACCTATTTTATGTTCAAACCAGCTAGATCTGGCTTCTCACACCTAACCTAAAATGTCATTCTGAAAATATACAATCACATCATCAAAATAAGCTACAAGTCAATACCTGATTAAATCAAAACAATACGAATATAAAAGCATTACATTTTGACAGAGTAATCTAAAGGCTTAACGATGATCTGTCATTATGCATCAACATCTTTTTGTGTGTGTATGTGTGTTATATATTTTACAACTGGTCAGTGATAGTCCATTGTGTTGTATGCATTAAAACCAAAATGCATATAATGGGTTATAAAATTGCTGCAACAACCTAAACTGTTTGCTAAATAAATGTCCATATGGACGGATCTCTGTCAGTTTCAGCAATGAATACTCGTGTTATTTGATCAGCTCACTTAATGTGTAAGTGACTGAGCATTCCACAGACGCAAATATCTATCAAAAAGATAGAATTGGTATTTTCTGCAAGTCATGTTGCCTCAATCATCAACATCTTTATCATATATCCATTTTCCATGCTGGCATGGGCTGGATGGTTTGACAGGAGCTCTCCAGACTCCAATTACCTGTTGTGACATTATTTCTACAGCTGGATACCCTTCCTAAGGCTAAACGCTTTACAGAATGTGCTGGGTACTTTTTACATGGTGTGTTTATGCAGCACAGGCACCTGTAAAGGACAAGCTTATATGTATGAATAACTGTGGTTTTACTTAGCTCCACACATCTCAAATACAGTAAATCACCACAACTCCTGGTCCCTTCTCATTTCCTCAGTGAGGCCCTACATTCAAAAATCCCTTCTCACCAGTTCATCTCGCATCTTTCTGAGTCTACCCCTTCCACAATTAGAGCTCAGCACTTCTTTATGCAGTTGTCCTCATCCATACACATCACATGACCAAACCAGCACAGTTTTCTCTCTTGTACACATCTAATACCTCTTATACCCAGTTTTCTTCTTAAATCATTTACACTCGGTCATGCATGCACTCTGACATTGCCCATCCAGCAGAGCAGGCTAGCTCCATTTCTTTCAAGCCTTCGCAAGTCTTCTGTAATCAAAGCCCATGTTTCACTGTCATGTAGCATAGCTGTATGTTCACATGAATAAACTTGATATATCTCAACAGAAAATAGTTTCAAACATGACATTCTTCAGCAAACGATTGAGATATATATATATATATATCATCATCATCATCATCATCGTTTAACGTCCACTTTCCATGCTAGCTTGGGTTGGACGATTTGACTGCGGACTGGCGAACCAGATGGCTGCACCAGGCTCCAATCTTGATCTTACCCAAGGTGCCACGCAGTGGGACTGAACCCAGAACCATGTGGTTCGTAAGTAAGCTACTTGCTACACAGCCACTCCTATGCCTACATGTAGAAATTAAGCTGGCTTGTATATATATTTCGTCCTCATTCACTTTTTCTGACCATTTGCAGAAAAATTGAAGCACAGTTAGTACAAGTCGGTATTGGTGTTGTGATGGTCTGTTATAATTTGAGGTCTGGTGACATATCACTCCAAATGAGTTGCATTCAGAAAGTTAATGCTTACAGTTTCCCACTTACTATGTCTAACACTGAAATACTTGGACATCTGAAGTGATGTCATAACTGCTTGACAACAAAAAAATGAACACTTGGCCAGTTAGATAGATCTTATGAAATATGTGTTGTGGCCTGTTGTCAAGGACAACTAGTGATGTATTGGACATATGTCCCCATAGGTGGTGAATGTGTAGTTAGATGAATTTGCTACTGGAGTATGTGCAACCATTTGTCCTTGTGCTGCTGTTAAGTAGAGAAGTTGAACTGGTGTACCTCCAGTTCCGTCCTTATCTGTGAATATATGGCCACTGGAATCTGCTTGGGCTATTTTGTCCCAACATAAGTTGATAATAGAAATGTTCCACCATATAGTTAGTTGCTGAATGATAAATAATAGTATAGGTTTGATTGCAACCTAGCAATTGCATTAGTTCTGCAGAACTGTGATGGTAGATTGTATATTGTATCTTGAAATCTATTGCTGTACAGGGCCCTTCACAACTGTCTTGGTTGCTTTGGCTAGTAGAATAGTATTGGACTGTCTGATATAATCTGTCAATACAAGTGAAGGTGGAAGTGGTTCTACAAGATTAACATGTTTGTGCTGAAACTTTATGCCAAGTGCAGCAAAGATGCTTAATGGTGACTTGACAGCAACTTAGCTCTGATTTTTGGCATGCAACACAGTTCCTGCCCCACTTCCTTTTTCTTTTTTCTTTTTTTTTTTCTGGTCGATACTAGGCCAAATGAAACCTGCCGATATCAGCTCTAGTTTTGAATTGGTACCTGGATCTAACAGAGAATACAGTGCATTAAAAATCATCTCACAATGGCGTTTTGGGGGCACAAAACAGTGTTCATGGCTGGTGGAGATAGTGGACCAAATGTATCTAGTTGGAGTAGGATCTAACTCTTAGAATGTCAAAGGTGGTGAATTCCATAGTCAGGATAGCTTACCATTTCTCTTGATCAAATTTTATTGGTCCAAGTTGAGAAACCAGAAGTGTTTAGTATATAATGCTTGTTATTTTGTGAAAGTACATTGTTAATCTTTTTCACATGTCACTTATGTATTGGGAGGTTCGGTTGCTGAATTTTTCAGTGAATGGTAATCAGATCTGAACATCAGGATGTACATTAGGGGCTTGTAATCTCTGCAGGAGATAGAAACATGACCCTCTAACAAGTGATGGAAGTGCATCACACTGAGATAGGCAGCGGTTAATTCTATTTAATAAATGCCATATCTTGTTTCCTCTGGTTGCAAGCATAAGCTTAATAGAAAAGGAAGTAGCTGACAACCTTCTTCCACCAGCTGTTTTACAACCGCTCCAAACAGCAAATGCATCTGCAACGCATAGTGCAGTTTACTTGGAGATGTACCAGAAGAGTGGTCTCAGCCAATCTCTTAAAACAAGTGAGTTCACACACACTCACATTATGGGTGATTGGTTGATTCTTCCTTTTGTTGCTGAGCATGCATTGAATGTCTGTGTAACTTCAGTGCAGTTTATTGCAGTTTTGATTAACTAGTAATAGAAATTGAAGTGACCAAGTAATTTCGTCAGTTGGTACAATGGTCTAGGTATCATAAATAGCTTTCACATTCTCCTAAACAGACATTGTCATTTTATCAATATGATTAACCTTTTTGTTGCCACATCTCTTTTGTAATACACTGCCCTTGTTTCATGAGAATTTATTGAAATAAATTTGTTGTTATCAAGCTGGTGTTTCAAATATAAATTATCATGAAGTTTTATGAGCAGTTTTTAGATCCATTAGAAACTGAGAATTTGTATTATAGACCTACAGGTGGATGGGTATCAAAAGAATTTCAAGAGATATTAGTACCACCATGGTTGATGACTATGCCATATCTATCATTTGACCCTTTAATATTCAAACTGGCCAGATCTGATCTCTCACACCCACCCTACAATGTCATTAATGTCATTTTTAGGATGACATTAATCCTAAATATGACATCGTTGAAATCTCAAAGCTACAAGATAATGCATGATTAATTCAAAACAATATAAATAAATGTTACATTTGACAGAATAATCTGAATGCTAAAGGGTTACAGAGCAGGTAAATTTTCTTGTGTTTATCCTCAAAGGAGCTAGCAACTTGTGGATCATCCAGGTAGGCATAGAGGAAGGGTAATCTTCAGGTAGATAACATCCATCGACCTCTGAAATATCTGTGTTGCATTACAAGAACCAAACAACATTCATACAAATTCAGAGTTCAGATGGTAAAATAATTACCATTTTGAGAATATTACCTAACTCTGGTTATAAGCATTGGCAAGTCTTCACTTCTACAACACCAGGCCAACTGATACCTTGTGAGTGAATTTGGTAGACAGAAAATGTTGGAAATTAAGGCAGTGAGCTGGCAGAAACGTTAGCACGCCGGGTGAAATACTTAGAGGTATTTCACCTGTCTTAACTTTCTGAGTTCAAATGCTGCCAAGGTCAACCTTGCCTTTCATCCTTTCGGGGTCAATAAATTAAGTACCAGTTATGCACTGGGGTTGATGTAATCAACTTAATCCCTTTGTCCTTGTTTGTCCCCTCTGTTTAGCCCTTTGTGGGCAATAAAGAAATAAGAAAATGTTGGAAATCTGTCGTATACATGGATGTGTGCATGCAAATGCACATATATTTCACCACGCATTAGTTGTTGACATTACAACCACTTATTTTGCGTTTTTTGAAGACTTGTGTAATAAAAAGTGTTTTACCTGAAACACAAGGAAAAGTTGGCAACAGGAAGAGCATCTGGCCATAAAACCCTGCCTTGAATAAACTTCTGTCCAACTCATGCACTACCATGAGAAAGTATGTTTTGAAAAAAGTCTATCGTATGTATTTGTGTGTATGTCCTTGTCTTGACATCCCATGATGGTTGTAAATGGGCATCATCATCGTAGAAGCAAGGTTATTCATTTCCAGTCTTCAGTGAAAAAGATGTCTGTGAGAAAATACGATCTTGCTCTGGTGAAGCTTAGCAAAGGGAAGGGCATCCAGCCATTGAAAATCAGCCTCAACAAATTCTATCTGACCCATGCAAGCTTGGAAAAATGGGCATTTAACAGTGGTAATGATGATAGGTGTATAGGTTTTTTTTAAAAACTCTTTCTATAGGCGTAGGAGTGGCTGTGTGGTAAGTAGCTTCCTTACCAACCACATGGTTCCGGGTTCAGTCCCACTCTGTGGCACTTTAGCCAAGTGTCTTCTACTATAGGCTCAGGCCGACCAAAGCCTTACGAGTGGATTTGGTAGACAGAAACAGAAAGAAGCCCGTCGTATATATGTATGTATATATATATATATATATATATATATATGTTTGTGTGTCTGTGTTTGTCCCCTCCAACATCGCTTGACAACCGATGTTGGTGTGTTTACGTCCCCATAACTTAGCGGTTCAGCAAAAGAGACTGATAGAATAAGTAAATACTAGGCTTACAAAGAATAAGTCCTGTGGTCGAGTTGCTTGACTAAAGGCAGTGCTCCAGCTTGGCCATAGTCAAATGACTGAAACAAGTAAAAGAGTATATGTGGGGTGGGGTGGGGTGGCTTATCTCTCTTTTTCTATCTATACTTACCTTTCCTGCTGTGATAAAAAGAGAGTAGTAAAGGATCTCTGAATACCTATGAGTATGTCTATCTCTTAATACTATACATATATATACAGACAGAGCTAGGGTTTTGCTATGTCTGAAGGTAACTGGTCGTTTGAAATGTTTATTATACAGAGACAACCAGGAAGCAAATGAGGGAGATGAGCTAACGGGGAGAGAGAGAGAGAGAGAGAGAGAGAGAGAGAGGTGGTATGCAGTATATGTGTTACTTACAGAGAGAGGTGATGTGAGGAAAAGCTTGACAATTTGGTTACACACTTACACACACAAACACACTTACACACACACACACACACACACATATATTGCACTTTGCTCCATTATGTAAAGGATGATTTCTCGTGGTTACTTAAAGCATTAGGCTAAATTGATTAAATCTCAATATCTGGTTTCTACCCACATACTTTACACTAAATACAGAGAAAACAAGCTTGGTGAATATATGTTACCCTTTTTTGTGTAAATACAGTCAATGCAACCACTCTTTTTTTTTTCTGTACCATGCAGTATGAAATGGTCTAGATATTTTCTTAACTGTCTCTGTTCTGGTTGGTTTACCATTTTTAATCACATTTGATTTTTTTTTTCATTTCTTTTCTTTTTTTTATTCATATGCCAGCTTTAAAGAAACTTAAGAGACTCGGTGTTTATTTTAGAACAGGGTTAAATTTTGAATTAAGTTAGATCACCTGCAGTAAACAGTGTAATTGGCAGGCATGAATAGTCAACACCTCTGAAGTATTAATGAATGAAAAGTGTTCAATAATGAGAACATTTTAAGATATGCCAATTATTTCCATCCACACATATACACTCCTCACTATATAGCGAAAGGTAGACATTATTCTGCCTTTATGTCAGGCGCAGGAGTGGCTGTGTGGTAAGTAGCTTGCTAACCAACCACATGGTTCCGGGTTCAGTCCCACTACGTGGCATCTTGGGCAAGTGTCTTCTGCTATAGCCCCGGGCCGACCAATGCCTTGTGAGTGGATTTGGTAGACGGAAACTGAAAGAAGCCTGTCGTATATATGTATATATATATATATATATATATATATATATATGTATGTGTGTGGGTGTGTCTGTGTTTGTCCCCCTAGCATTGCTTGACAACCGATGCTGGTGTATTTACGTCCCCGTCACTTAACGGTTCGGCAAAAGAGACCGATAGAATAAGTACTGGGCTTACAAAGAATAAGTCCCGGGGTCGATTTGCTCGACTAAAGGCGGTGCTCCAGCATGGCCGCAGTCAAATGATTGAAACAAGTAAAAGAGTACCAAATACATTTTGTAGCTAAATTCAAGTGTATGGTTTACACATTATTATGAATTAGTGAGACACGCTTGGGAGAGGTGAGCTGCAGAAGGTCTTCAGAGAAGAATCCCCACTTCATACAATTGTTCCAGCCTTTAACTTCATGCACTCTAAGGGTGCTGAACCACATCCAGCTCATGACTACTGGATACTCCTCTGCTGCCATATTCTGTACTTCTTTCATCATCATCATCATTTAACGTTTGTCTTCCATGCTGACATGGTTGGATGGTTTGGCAGGAGCTGGTAAGCAAGAGGACTGCACAAACTGTCTGTTTTGACATGGTTTTTACAGCTGGATACCCTTCCTAACACCAGCCACTTTACAGAGTGGATTGGGTAGTCTTTATGTACCCTCCTGGAGAGTTAAAGTGCCTCAGATCCAAGGTACATGGAGTGTTGTAACCAGTTCAGTTGACTGCTGGATAAATTATGCCTTTTGAATTTCACATCCATTCCTCCTTCACCAGATCCAGTTGAAACTCTCCTCATCTACTTCTGCTATTGTTTTAAGAATTCTGATTCTCTTTCTCCCAGAAGTTGAGAGCTATATGCATATATATACATATGCATGCATGCATACATACGTATGGGTATTATTAAAAATAAGTGTCATGTGAATATCAAAGAGCACTGAATGGTGCTCATCTAGACAGAAACCTAGATATATCTGTAGTACTTGATATACAGATCACAGCTGTTTGACCTACAATCTTATGTACTGTAGATCTGCTCAAAAATTCATTTGTGCCTGAGAGAGAGAGAAAAATAATTCACTGAGGGCTAAATTGTTATGGTTACTAAAACTGTGCTGTGTTCATCACGAAGATACTTAAATACTCAAATTGCCTAGCTATAAGTAGGTACTACAGAGTACAGCTCATTGTTCCTTAAAATTATAGAAATTGTATAAAACTGGGTTCGGATCCTCTTGTAGGTATGGCTTGAATGGCAGAAATTGTTATCTTTTACTTATATCACTCATTGGACTGCAGCCACGATAGGGCACAATCTTGAAGGGTTTAGTCAAACAACTCAGCCTTGGTGCTTATTTTTAAGTCTGGTAGTTATTCTATTGATCTCTTTGCCAGACTGCTAAGTTATGGGGGTGCAAACACACAATACAAGTTGTCAGTTGGTTGTGGTGGCGGTGAGGAACCCTGCTGTACTCTTTCACCACAACTTTCTCTCACTCTTTCTTGCTGCTTTTGCTGTACCTGTATTTCAAAACGCCAACCTTGTCACGCTGAATCTCCCCGAGAACTACATTAAGGGTACATGTGTCTGCAGAGTGCTCAGCCACTTACACATTAATTTCATGAGCAGACTATTCCATTGATCAACTGTCAATCCCTATGCTCACGTGGTACATATTTTATCAACCCTGAACGGATAAAAGACAAAAGTCAACTTTGGCAGAATTTGAACTCTGAATGTAAGGATGAATGAAATCCCGCTAAGCATTTTGCCTGGCATGCTAATGGTTCTGCCAGCTCACCACCTTAACCTTACAACCAAAATATTAGTTTCAAATTTTGGCACAAGGTCTGCAAGTTTGGGGGAGAGAGCAAGTCAGTTATATCGACCGCAGTGCTCAACCGGTATTTATTTTATCAACCCCAGTGCTCAACCAGTATTTATTTTATCGACCCCAGTGCTCAACTGGTATTTATTTTATCGACCCCAGTGCTCAACCGGTATTTATTTTATCGATCCCAGTGCTCAACCGGTATTTAGTTTATCGACCCCAGTGCTCAACTGGTATTTATTTTATCGACCCCAGTGCTCAACCAGTATTTATTTTATCGACCCCAGTGCTCAACTGGTATTTATTTTATCGACCCCAGTGCTCAACCGGTATTTATTTTATCGACCCCAGTGCTCAACCGGTATTTATTTTATCGACCCCAGTGCTCAACCAGTATTTATTTTATCGACCCCAGTGCTCAACTAGTATTATTTTATCGACCCCAGTGCTCAACTGGTATTTATTTTATCGACCCCAGTGCTCAACCGGTATTTATTTTATCGATCCCAGTGCTCAACCGGTATTTAGTTTATCGACCCCAGTGCTCAACTGGTATTTATTTTATCGACCCCAGTGCTCAACCAGTATTTATTTTATCGACCCCAGTGCTCAACTGGTATTTATTTTATCGACCCCAGTGCTCAACCGGTATTTATTTTATCGACCCCAGTGCTCAACCGGTATTTATTTTATCGACCCCAGTGCTCAACCAGTATTTATTTTATCGACCCCAGTGCTCAACTAGTATTTATTTTATCGACCCCAGTGCTCAACTAGTATTTATTTTATCGACCCCAGTGCTCAACTAGTATTTATTTTATCGACCCCAGTGCTCAACTAGTATTTATTTTATCAACCACAAACATATAAAAGGCAAAGTTGACTGGAATTTGAACTCAGAATGTAAAAACAAATGAAATGCTGCTAAACATTTTTGCCCAGCATGCTAATGATTTTGCCAGCTCACCACCTTAACCTTAGAGCCGAAATATTAAAGAAAGAAAGAAAGAAAGAAAGGCTAAACTTGAATTACTCTACTTGTCCTTTGAAACTTAGTGATAAAAGTATCTTAAAATTCGACAACAAACTACTAGACCTATTCAGTAAGAAGATGAAAATAAGTGATATAAATACAAAATGTACTTAATAGGAATCTCGAAATAGTTCTACAGGAACTAAAAAGTAATGGAAATATTGTAGTTTGTAAAAACGTGAAGAGCAACCTGCTCATTATTATGAATATATTACAAAAATAAATAATAGGTGCAGACATGGATATGTGGTTTTGGGTTTAGTCTCACTGCACATCACCTTCAGCATGTGTCTTCTAGTTCCAGGCAGATCAATGCCTTGTGAGTGAATATAGTAGATGGAAACTGTGTTGAAAGCTCATCATATATATTTGTGTGTGTCAGGAAGGGCATCCAATCATTGAAACCCTACCAGAACAGACAACGGAACTTGATGCAGCCCCCAACTTTATCAGCTCTTATCAAACCATCCAACCCATGCCAGCATAGAAAATAGACGTTACATGATGATGTGCACCCATATACATACATATATAATATTATGGGTATTATATTATATAATATAATATATAGGCACAGGAGTGGCTGTGTGGGAAGTAGCTTGCTTACCAACCACATTTTTCCGGGTTCAGTCTCACTGCATGGCACTTTGGGCAAGTGTCTTCTACTATAGCCTCGGGCTGACCAAAGACTTGTGAGTGGATTTGGTAGACGGAAACTGAAAGAAGCCAAGAAGCCCGTCGTGTATATGTATATATATGTGTATCTGTGTTTGTGCCCCCCAACATCGCTTGACAACCGATGCTGGTGTGTTTACGTCCCCGTATCTTAGCGGTTCGGCTAAAGGGACTGATAGAATAAGTACTAGGCTTACAAAGAATAAGTCCTGGAGGTCGATTTGCTCGGCTAAAGGTGGTGCTCCAGCATGGCCACAGTCAAATGACTGAAACAAATAAGAGTAAAAAGAGAGAATATAATAGATGTCTTATGTATTTGCTTGTCCCACCACCACTATATGACAACCAGTGTTGGTTTGTTTATGTCCCCATAACTTAGCAATACTACAAATGAGGACAATAAAATCAATACCAGGCTTTAATAAGAACTCAATTTAAAATTAAGCTGAATAAATGAATTACCAGGGTTAACATTCAACTAGGATTTGTCCCTTTCCAGAACTAAGGAGAGTTTAGCCATGTATGCATCTGTAGTACCCAAGAAGCAGGTCACATGAAACCTGGCTCCTCATCAGGTAGACCACAGTTTGCACCTGCTTGGTGACCTCTAACTCGTAATCTCCCAAATCACTATAGTCATGCAAGGAATCACCAAAAGACTAAGTAACATCATAAAGTACCTACCTATCATTCATATCATATCATCGTTCCTAGAACTTTTACAGGTAATAAATAAACTCAGTTGAATTTCTGCCACAGATGTTAAAAGTGTTCTCTTATTTCTTTATTGCCCACAAGGGGACAAACAAGGACAGACAAAGGGATTAAATCAATTACGTCGACCCCAGTGCATAACTGGTACTTAATTTATCGACCCTGAAAGAAACCTTGTCGTTAACATGAAACCACAAACCACAGAATTTACTTCAAACAGTCCACACACACCCCGACTGGCTCCTGTGCCAGTGACACGTAAAAAGCACCATCCGAACATGGTCAATATCAATGCTGCCTGACTGGCTCCCATGCCGGTGGAACGTAAAAAGTACTATCCAAATGTAGTCAATGTCAGTGCTGCCTGACTGGCTCCCGTGCCAATGGAACGTAAAAGGCACCCATTACACTCTAGGTGTGGTTGGCATTAGGAAGGGCATCCAGCTATAGAAACCTTGCCAGATTAGATTGAAGCCTGGTGCAGCCTACTGGCTTGCCAGTCCCCAGTCAAACCGTCCAACCCATGCCAGCATGGAAAACAGACGTTAAACGATGATGATGATGAACCAATGTGGTATTCCTTGTCTATACGAGGGAATAGTCTCTTTATTAGTTATTTTACTACATGTGATATAACTGGTTCATTAAGTTTCGACAAGAGTACACGTAGCTGGACTGATTTTGAGATTATATTCATGCCTGCTAGTTAACACTTTTGATATCAACCTGCCTAAAAGATTATGTACTGCATACTTTTTCTTGAATTCTGTTGATTATCAATCTACCCACTTGGTGTTTGACTTGACACCAGACAACATCAGCCTCAGCTTTTGAGTGCAGGTTGAGTCATTTTAGGGCTGGATGTTAATTGTGGATTAAAGTGTTGACAGGAGCTGATACTTATCTCGTTTCACTGGGCAAATCAGTTAAATAAACTAACTTTGAAAGACGAGACTATCCCACCCCAACATGTCACACTAATACTCTGTGCCATATTTCTATAGTCATAGAATATGTGAACAATAGCTTTATCAATGGGTTCACTGCATTTTTAACAGTTTCAAGGAGGAGCCACCAAGGGTTTTTTAATTCTTTTTTCTGTTTCTTACCAATATTTACATACTTCACAAACTTGTATCAACAAAGCTAAACACACAAACACGTGTGTGTGTGTGTGTGTGTGTGTGTGTGTGTAGAAACACACATACATAAAGAGTTTTTCGCCTTCATTGATTAATGACAGGAAACTGACAAGCCAGATAACTGAGCTGAATTTCAATGTCTGCTTTGGTGTGTTGTGTTCTTGAGCAAGACACTTTATTTCACGTTGCTCCAGTTAACCTCAGCTGTAGAAATGAATTGCGACGTCATTGATGCTAAGCTGTATCGGCCTTTGCCTTTCCTTTGGATAACATCAATGGTGTGGAGAGGGGAGGCTGGTATGCATGGGCGACTGCTAGCCTTCCACAAACAATATATATATATCTCATGATTGTTTAATGTTCATTTTTCCATATTTGCGTGAATCAGTGTTTATTGAGGCAGATTTTCCTACAGCTTGATGACTTTGTTTTCTCCTCTTTTCAAGCAAGATAATATTACCCCATGGTCAGATATGTTTTTGATGAATATTAGAAACAAATGACACTGCTTGTATTGTCGTGGCATTAGGAAGAAACCATGCCAAAGTAGACATTGAAATTCAGCACAGTTATTTGGCTTGTCAGTTTCCTGTCATTAATCAACGAGGATGAAAAACTCCTGTGTTTGTGTGAGTGTGTATATACATGCACACATGAAATTGAGGTTATTATTTTGAAGCAAGTCCTGGCCAGCATGAAGTTTACTACATATGTACGAGACCTAAACAATAAGTATCCAGACTGTTGCCATAGTAATGATACTAAAGCACACAGAGTGAAGCCACCTGGCACAGATTGACCTTGAACTCTGCTGTACATGCACACTAAGTTCTAGCTCACTTCTACTATTTACGGCAGCGCTTGGAAGGAAGGTGTGTAGCATGTGATCATTGCATTGACCATGACAGAGAAAGTTGAGAAGAGAATCTGCATCAAATTTTGCCAAAAGCTTTGCGATACCTGCTCAGAGGCCTATGCAAAGTTTTCAAAAAGTTTTTATCATTCTCGACATAATCATGGAGATCTTGTGTAACTGAAACCCAAGCATCCTTTTGGTCAGCTGAAAGCTGTTTTGGCACAAACTTGACAGACACGCGTCTCATAGCCAAACCTTCAGTGATAATGGACTGAACTGAACCATAACTAATCTGCACATCCTCTGATAACTCGTGGATGGTGATTCAACAATTTCCCCTCACAGCTGCATGCACATCTGCTATGTTTTTCTTAGTTCTGCTGGTTGCAGGTCTCCCAGAAGTTTTGTCACTATCAACATTTTTCGGCCATCTTGGAAATGTCTGAACCGCTTGTCCAGTTGTGTGTGGCTCATACACTTGCTGCAACTTTGTGTAGGCCTCGGAGCAGGTATTGCCATGACAACTTTCTCTGTCAATCTCAATGCAACAATCACACGCTACACACCTTCCTTCCAAGCACTACTGTAAACAGTGGAAGTGAGCTAGAACATTAAAACTTAGTGCACATGCACAGCAGAGTTTAAGGTCGATATGAGCTGAGTGGCTTCACTCTGCATGCTTTAGCTTTGTTATTATGGCAACAGTCCGGATACTTATTGATCAAATCTCATATAAAATGTAAGAATAAACTTAGTCTTATATCATCATCATTTTAACATCCACTTTTTCATGCTTGCATGGGTCAGATAGAATTCATTAATGCCTTTCTTGTTGCCAACCCTCAACTAGTTAGTTAGTTAAGTTAGTTAATTTTTTGGCTCAAAAAGCAAAAAGCAAGGCCATGTAGGGGGACATGGAGTTATGTACAGGGTGGTGTTCATGTAAAGAGTTCAGGCCACTTGAGGTCGAGGGAGACTTTGAACCGAGCGGTCATCGGCATCTTCACCATCTCATCTGGCAGCTTATTCACCTGTCTCAAAGTTGTATTTCTCCATGCCTGGACATTTGTTTCTGCTAAAGATTAGAAATGAACAACACCACTTGTATGATGGTGACACTCACTTACAATTATCATGCCAAGGCAATGAGACACACACACACTGTTAAAATATACAATGTGGTCTTGAAGCAGCTGTTTTCACACATTGTTCGCAATGGATTTTGTGCAAAAAGAACATTATTAATAAGCATTACTTTCAAACTTTTGTTTCATATTTCTAAAAGTAAACAGACAGTGGTTATTCAAAAGAATAACCAGGCGCGGTTTACCAACTGATGATCAGAGACAAGTAGCTCCAAGCACTGGAGATTGGAGTCCTGCAATTTACTGCTTCCTGTGGATCAACAGAGATTTACACACATACACTCTTTTACTTGTTTCAGTCATTCGACTGTGGTCATGCTGGAGCACCGCCTTTAGTCAAGCAAACCGACCCCAGGACTTATTCTTTGTAAGCCTAGTACTTATTCTATCGGTCTCTTTTGCCGAACCACTAGATTACGGGGACATAAAAAACACACCAGCATCGGTTGTCAATCAATGTTGGGGGGACAAACACAGACACACAAACATACATATATATACATATATATACTACGGGCTTCTTTCAGTTTCTGTCTGCCAAATCTACTCACAAGCTTTGGTCAGCCCGAGGCTATAGTAGAAAACACTTAACCAAGGTGCCACGCAGTGGAACTGAACCCGGAACCATGTGGTCGGTAAGCAAGCTACTTACCACACAGCCACTCCACGCACACATATATACAAGGGCTTTTAGTTTCTGACTACCAAATCCACTCAAAGCCTGTGGCTATAGTAAAAGACAATTGCTTAAATTGCCACACAATGAGATTGAACCCAAAACCATCTGATTGAGAAACAAACTTCTTAACCACACAGCCATGCTTGCACCTGTATATACATAAATTATATTTTTTTATAAATCTTTGAACATGATCTACTTTTATCATTCGGTACATATTTATGTCTATATTTTTTTTTCTCTCTGCTTTCTGAAGTTAATAAATTCCTATTGCACACCCACTGCTTTTTCTTTTTGTTGGTTTTATGTAATTTTTATTATTATCAGAGATCTGGGTGGCTTTTTATAGAGCTAATTTGTCTTTAAAATGGGAACAGGAGCCTATCTTTCGCTTAAGTAGGTTGAAGCAGGTGAACAATGTTATTCATTTGTTGGTACAATACAAACAAAGCCTGTTTGAACTTGCCACCTTTGGGCTTGTGATTCAACATCTTAAATCAGGCTGTAGTACCTCAGCAGTGAGAGAAAAATAATTTATTTTATCTAAAGACAAAAGCTGGTTGCATGGACTGCTGTTAAGTTAGATGTAATAGAAAACTTCTGAAAGTAGAGCTGTAAAATATTGGATAGCATCAGATGTATGAAGTGGATTTAATTTTACAGAACTATTAATATTGCATTATTAAGGCAGCAGGCTGGTGGAACCATTAGTACATTAGACACAATGCCTAGAAGCATTACTTCTGTTTTTTTGTGTTTTGAATTCAAATACTTGCCAAGGTCAACTTTGCCTTTCATCCTTTTGGGATCAATAAAACAAGTTCCATTTGAAAACTGGGGTTTAGTGTAATTGATCACCCCCTCATGCAAAAGTTCAGGCTTTATGCCTATAACAGAAGGGTTACTATAATTATTGTTAAGGCAGTAAGCTGGTAGAATCGTTAGCATGGCACAGACAAAATGCTTAGTGGCATTTCATCTATCTTTACTTTCATCATCATCGTTTAATGTCCGCTTTCCATGCTAGCATGGGTTGGACAATTTGACTGAAGTCTGGCGAACCAGATGGCTACACCAGGCTCCAATCTGGTCTGGCTGAGTTTCTACAGCTGGATGTCCTTCCTAACGCCAACCACTCCGAGAATCTGAGCTAAAATTCCACCAAGGTCAATTTTTGCCTTTCATTCTTCTGGAATCAATAAAATAAGTACCAGTTGAACACTGGGGTTGATAATATGGACTTACCCCTCCCCAAACTTGCTGGCTTTGTGCCAAAATTTGAAAACATTATTATTATTATTATTATTATTAAGGTGGCAAGCTGGGAGAATGATTAGCATTATCGTCGTCATCATTTAATGTCTGCTTTCCATGCTGGCATGGGTTGGATGGTTTGACATGGAGCTGGTTAGCAGGAAGCAGTCCTGTCTGTTGTTGCATGATTTCTACTTCCTAAAGCCAATCACTTAGAGTGTGCTGGGTGCTTTTTACATACCACTGGCACAGGTACATTAAAACAGCACCAGCACAGGTGCTTTTTAAGTGGCACCAGCACCTGAAAGGACAATCCTGTATGTGTGAAAGACAGCGATTTTACTCAGCTTGATACATCTTATCAAATAGTAAATCGCCACATCTCCCGGTCCCTTGTCATTTCCTCAGTGGGACCCAGTGTCGGAAAATTCTTTCTCACCACTTCATTCTACATCTTCCTGGGTCTACCCCTTCCATGGATTCCCTCCATAGTTAGAGCTCAACACTTCTTTATGCAGCTATCCTCATCCATATGTGTCACATCACCAAACCAGCACCGTCATCTCTCTTGCACACAACATCTAATGCCTCTTATACAAAGTTATTCTCTTAACCCTTTCATTATTGAAGTTTATTTTGAGATGCTCTGTTTTTCTCGCAATTATTTTAAATATAACCAAGAATTTAGTAAAATCACTTAGTTATCATTAAGCTAGTGTTAGGAACATAAATTGTGACTAAGGTTTAGTGGAAGATTTTAATTCAAAACTTATGAAAACAAGACATTTGTACTACAGAGCCAGAGCCAGTTCAGCCGGGTTGGTTACGAAAGGGTTAAATCATTTACACTCTGTCATGCATGCACACTGGTATTACCCATCCAGTGGAGCATGCGAGCTTCATTTCCTTCAAGCCATTACAAGTCCTCTGTAGTCAAAGCCTATGTTTCACTGCCATGTAACATAGCTGTATGTACACAGGCATCATACAATCTGCCTTTCACTTTGAAGGAGAGGCCCTTAGTTACCAACAGAGATAGAAGCTCTCTGAACTTCACCCAGCCCATTCCTATCCGGGCAACTACACTTTCATAACTCCCACCCCCACTGCTAACTTGGTCACCTAGGTAACAGAAGCTATTATGTCAGACAAAATGCTTAAGGCATTTGTTCCAGCTCTTCATATTCTAATATCAAATGCTGCAGTAGTCAACTTTACCTTTCATCTCTTCAAGGTCAATAAATTGACACACCAGTCAAGTACTGTTGGTCAATATAATCGACTGGTTCTCACTCCCATCCCACCTCTCCCCACCTAAAATTACTGCCTTGTGCCAAAATTTGAAGCAAATTTGTCACTCTTTTCTGTTACATGTAATGGATTTTTCTTTTCTTTTTTTCTTATTCCACTTGCACTTTGAAAGTGCAGAACTCCCAGCAGATGATTAATTATGAGGGAATATCAAAAAAATATCACCAACTTCTGCTTAATGCTTTTCATGTAGGGATATAAAGTGTAAACATACATAGGCGCAGGAGTGGCTGTATGGTAAGTTGCTTGCTTACCAACCACATGGTTCCAGGTTCATTCCCACTGCGTGGCACCTTGGGCAAGTGTCTTCTATTATAGCCTCGGGCCGACCAAAGCCTTGTGAGTGGATTTGGTAGACAGAAACTGAAAGAAGCCCATCGTATATGTGTGTGTGTTTGTCCCCCCAACATCGCTTGACAACCAGTGCTGGTGTGTTTACATTCCCATAACTTAGTGGTCCAGCAAATTTCAGGTGGAGGGTTAAGTTGATTACATCAACCCCAGTGCTCAACTGGTACTTATTCTATTGACTCTGAAAAGATGAAAGGCAAAGTCTACCTTGGCAGGATTTGAACTCAAAAAATAAAGAGTTGGAAGAAATGTTACTAAGCATTTTGTTCAACAGGTTAACGATTCTTCCAGTCCATTACCTTACCCTCGTATACATAATATCTCTGATCCATTGATATCTAATTAGAACCAACCTACTTAATGTTTTTATTGTGCATATATATGTGTAAATATCATCATCATCATTTAACGTCCGCTTTCCATGCTAGCATGGGTTGGACTGTTTGACTGATGACTGGCGAACCAGATGGCTGCACCGGGCCCCAATCTGATCTGGCAGAGTTTCTACAGCTGGATGCCCTTCCTAACGCCAACCACTCTGAGAGTGTAGTGGGTGCTTTTATGTGCCACTGGCAAGAGGGCCAGTCAGACAGTACAGGCATCGGCCACGCTCAAATGTTTTTTACATGCCACTTGCACAGGAGCCAGTCCAGCGGCACTGGCAACGACCTTGCTCGAATGATTCTTTTTCATGTGCCACCAGCACAAGTGCTAGTTAGGCAACGCTGGTAACAATCACGCTTGAATGGTGCTTTTTACGTGCAACCGGCACGGAAGCCAGTTAGCTGCTCTGGCAATGATCACTCTTGGATGGTGCTCTTAGCGCTCCACTAATTTGATTTCAATTTTTATATATATATATATATATATTTCACATCCTCTTTCAACATCCATCGTCCATGCTGGCATGGGTTGGATGGTTTGACCAAGGCTGGTAATCTGGTTGGCTGCACCAGACTCCATAGTGTCATGGTTATATATACATTTTAAGATATATATATATATATATATATATATTTAAATAATAAGGGTTAAAAGTTTTTTTTTCACGTGGTAACTATTTTCAGTCTAATGTATGAATCAATATTATGTCTTTAATTTATTATATAATTATAAAGCAATATTTTTTTTGTTTTTGTTTTGTTTCTCGAGTGTTTTAGTAGATCAATGAATTATAATATTACATTTGACTTGAGTGATAAAATTTTATCTTATTGTGTCACACACACACACCAGCTGTAGTTAAGTTAACTGAACAAATATGGCTGTGTTTTTTTTTTACAATTTCAACAGGGTTGGTTTTGGCCTAATTATTTTTATGTCGTGTGCAGACGTGGCTATGTTGTTTAGAAGTTCGTTTCATAACCATGTGGTTTCCGGTTCAGTTCCACTGCGCAGCATCTTGCACAATTGTCTTCTATGATTTCCCTCCACTCCCATTTCCAGCCAATCAATGGATTGAGATTGAATTTGGTAAGTGAAAACCTTAGTGAGTCCATAATATATATTCTTTTCTACTCTAAGCACAAGGCCCGAAATTTGGAGTGGGGGCAGTTGATTAGATCAACCCCAGTACTTAATTTATTGACCCCAAAAAGATGAAAAGCAAAGTCGACCACAGCAGAATTTGAACTCGGACCATAAAGACGGACGAAATACCACTAAGCATTTCGCCTGGCATGCTAACGTTTCTGCCAGCTCCCTGCCTGAGTCCATGGTATATATGTATATGTGTGTGTGTGTGTATGTATATATATATATATTATATATATATATATATATACATATATACATACATATACATACATACATATACATACATACATATACATCACATGATCACGTGACCGACCAGACCATCAGATGTTGCTACACATTGCTGGTCACAATGCGTTTGCATTGTTTTAGCCTTCGAACGACACCACCCCGCTGGCTAAGCAAGCAGGCCAACAGAAGGAAGAGAGAAAGAGTGGTGAAAGAGTATAGCAGGGATCACCACCCCCTGCTGGAGCCTTGTGGAGCTTATAGGTGTTTTCGCTCACTAAACACACACAACGCCCAGTCTGGGAATCGAAACCACAATCCTACGACTGCGAGTCTGCTGCCCTAACCACTGGGCCATTGCGCCTCCACATATATATACATACACACACATTTATATATAATCATCATTATTTTATTGTCCTCTTTTCCACACTTGCATGGATCAAAAAGAATTTATTGAGGCAGATTTTCTACAACCAGATGCTCTTCCTGTCACCAACCTCACCTTTTCCTAAGTAATGTAATATTTCCCCATGGCCTGATTTGTTTCCACAGAATATTGGAAATGAATTATACTTTATATATGACAGTGACCTTCATTTTTAGCTATCACACTACGTCCAGACAAGAACATAAACACAAACCCAGATACACATGCAATAGTCTTCTCTCAGTATCCATCTACCAAATCTATTCACAAGGCTTTGACCACCAGTGGGCTAGAGTGGAAGACATTTCCCCAAGTTTCCATGCAATAGGCGTAGGAGTGGCTGTGTGGTAAGCAGCTTGCTTATGAACCACATGGTTCCGGGTTCAGTCCCACTGCATGGCACCTTGGGCAAGTGTCTTCTGCTGTAGCCTCAGGCTAACCAAAGCCTTGTGAGTGGATTTGGTAGACAGAATCTGAAAGAAGCCCATTGTATATATGTTTGTGTGTCTGTGTTTCTCCCCCCAACATCGCTTGACAACCGATGCTGGTATGTTTACATCCCCGTAACTTAGCAGTTCGGCAAAAGAGACCGATAGAATAAGTACTAGGCTTACAAAGAATAAGTCCTGGAGACGATTTGCTCGCCTAAAGGCGATGCTCCAACATGGCCACAGTCAAATGACTGAAACAAGTAAAAGAGTAAGAGACTGGGACTGAACCTGGATCGGTGTAGTTAGAAAGCAAACTTCTGAAACCACACAACCATGTATGTTCTTATTATCATCATCCTCATTTAACACCGGTTTTTCCATGCTGGCATGGGTTGGACAATTTGATAGGAACTGGTAATGCCAGGGACCACACCAGGTTCCATAGTCTGTTTTGGCTTCGTTTCTGTAGCTGGATGCCCTCCCTAATGAAAACCACTCCACAGAGTGTGCTGAGTGCATTTTATGTGGTACTGATTTTATCCAATTCTTTTAATCATTTTAGTCATAATATTGTAGCCATGGTAAGATGCCACCTTCAAGATTTTAGTCATTTGTCAAGCCACTAAGTTAAGGGACATAACATAAACAACACCAGTTTTTAGACTGATGTAAACCTAAACAAACATGGACATGTATTATATACAATGAGGTTCTGCACAATTTCCAGTTACCAAATTCAAACCAACAAGGTTCTGGTCAACATGTATCTGCAGTAGAAGACACTAAGGTATTGTGTTGCGGGAAGAATCTCAGAACCATTTGACTACAAAGCAAAATTCTTAATTGCATGGCTGTATCTTCACTTTTTTAGATATTAGAAACAGAATCTTAACAAAGCCTCGTCAGAAATATATTTAACACATTGAATTGAATATCTCTTTCTCTTTTACTTGTTTCAGTCATTTGACTGCAGCCATGCTGGAGCACTGCCTTTTAGTCTAGCAAATCGACCCAGGACTTATTCTTTGTAAGCCTAGTACTTATTCTATCAGTCTCTTTTGCCGAACCGCTAAGTAACGGGGACATAAACACAGCAGCATCGGTTGTCAAGCGATGTTGGGGAGACAAACACAAACACACATATATATACATATATATATATATATATATATATATATATATATATATATATATATACATATACACGACAGTCTTCTTTCAGTTTTCGTCTACCAAATCCACTCACAAGGCTTTGGTCGGCCCGAGGCTATAGTAGAAGACACTTGCCCAAGGTGCCACGCAGTGGGACTGAACCCGGAACTGTGTGGTTGGTAAGCAAGCTACTTACCACACAGCCACACCTCAGTTATTTATTATTATTTTTTCTTTTTGATATATGCTTTTCCATGCTAACATGGTTTGAATGGGGAATTGATTGTGAGGCAAATATTTTACAGCCGGGTGCTCTTCCTGTTGCCAAATCTTACCTGTTTTTTCTTTTCTGGTAAGGGATTTATGTACTCCACAGATCATTAAGTTACAAAGAATATAACTGGTCATGATGCCAACATCAGCTCCGCTTTGCTCAAATGAATAAGTGAATATTCAACATTCACGCACACAGGGCGTTAGTTTTAGATATCATTATTTTAATGTTCACGAAATTTATTGAAGCAAATTTTTCACAGCTGGATGCCCTTCCTGTCACTCACCCTTGCTTGATTCCAAGCAAGATAGACATAGCATGGAGTCAAAATTAGCTACAGTTAAGTCATGATTAACTAAACTTGTGTAATGTTTTTAACCAGATTTTGTAATTTTCGTTTTTTCATATTTCCCTTTTAGGCGAAAAACCATACCAATGTGAATACCCAGGTTGTAACAAAGCATTTTGTCAGAGTGGTCAGCTTCGGACTCACTTGAGACGTCACACAGGGGAAAAACCTTTTCGTTGTACAGTTTCAGGTCCGTGTATATGTCTTAAGATTTAACATTTATAAACCGTCTGGTTTGTGAATGCATCACACTATTTTTAATAGATTGCTCTAATTAACCCATTAGCATGTAAACAGACTGTATATGGCCTTGATATTCTACCAGTTTTATGTTCAAACTGACCAGATCCTACCTCTCACACATGTCATTCTAAAAATAAACTATTACATCATCGAAATCTCAAAGCTATGAGAAAATGTATGATTAATTCAAAGCAATATGAATAAATAAGCATTATTTGACAGAATAATATAATAGCTAAAGGGTTAACTCTCACTTTACTTGTTTCAGTCATATGACTGCTGCCATGCTGGAACACCGCCTTTAGTCGAGCAACTTGACCCGAGGCCTTATTCTTTGTAAGCCTAGTACTTATTCTATCGGTCTCTTTTGCCTAACTGCTAAGTTAAGGGGACATAAACATGCCACCATCGGTTATCAAGCAATGTTGGGGGGACAAACACAGACACACAAACATATACACACACATACATATATATATATATATACGACAGGCTTCTTTCTGTTTCTGTATACCAAGGCTTTGGTCAATCCGAGGTTATAGTAGAAGACACTTGCCCAAGGTGTTACACAGTGGGAATGAACCCGGAACCATGCGGTTGGTTAAACTAAACTTATAATTTTTTTTATTTATTTATAATAGTGACTTTTATTCAAAGTATGAACAGGAATATATTTTACAAGAGAACAACAAAGGAAAAAAAAAACAGCAAAAAAAAAGGGAGCAGGCATCCAGCTGTAGAAACCTTGCCAAATCAGATTGAATCCTAGTGTGGCCTACTGGCTTGCCAGTCCTCAGTCAAACCGTCCAACCCATGCCAGCATGGAAAACGGACATTAAACAATGATGATGATGATTATGGCAGCTTATATATATTTGCCTAAATTTCATGCTGATAGGCTGAGTGGTAAAGAGGCTTGCTTCCCAATCATATGGTTTTTGGTTCAGTGCCACTGCACAGCACCTTGGGCTAATGTCTTCCACTATAGCCCTGGACCAATCAAAGCCTTGTGAGTGGATTTGGTAGGTGGAAACTGACAGAAACTTGTCACGTATGTTTATGTGTATCCTTGTCTTGGCATTATGTGATGGCTGTAAGCAAACATCATTATCATCATCATCATCATGAAAGCAAGCTTGTTCATTTCAAGTCTTCCATGAAAAATATATCTGATCATTATTACCTTGCTTGGAAACAGGTGGAGTTTGGCAACAGGAAGAGCAACTGGCCATACAAAATACTATCTCAATGAATTCTTTCTAACCCATGCAAGCATAGGAAAGTGGACATTAAATCAATGATGATGATGATGAGGTGTAAACAAGTTTTAGTCAAATGTCAACCTTGCTCATTAATAAATGCAAAAGTACAAACAGCTTTAATTTCTTGTTGCTCACAATAATTGCCTTGTTGCTCTCTGTCCACTTTATCTCTCAAAAGGTTTATTTGTTTGTGTTTTCATTTAACATTCATTTTTCCATGCTAGCTTGGACTAGATGGGGATTTTGTGGCCAAATACACTTTCAGTCCTCAAGGGGTTTTTCTGTTTCACAAGCCTTCAAAAACACATAGCAACCAGTTATAAAATCAACAGGGAATATAAATCCCATATCACTGTTTCACCAGTAAACCCATCAAATATCAATATTCACACGCATTTCACACAAATGCACACACTCATATATATATGCATGCATATATGATGGGCTTCCTACAATCTCCATTTACCAAATTCACTTGCAGAGCATGTTTTAGCTCAGACTATAGTAGCAGACACCCACCCAAGCTGCTGCACTGTGGGACTGAACCTGCAGCTACACGGTTGTACAGTAAACTTGTTAAGCACACAACCATACCATTGCCCAGTCTAAGTTGATAATCAATGCTAACTTTGTAATAGTGTTAGCAAAAACTCCCATCCTATCACTGTTTCTGCCAACTTTAGTCTCAACTAGTTAAGGTACCTCAGTGGATCACCCAGATAGCTAGAAATAACCACCGAAGCTCCTTCAAATCACACCCTACTGTCTGAAATAAAGAAAGAACACTTTAGGTTATGCAATCCCTAAAAAGACTAGAGGATTGCAGCTGGAATGCCTTTAACCATAGGCCTGCTTAATCAGTGTTGCCTGAGAGTTAAACAACTACAGCTTTCAGTTGATATTTCCTATATTCCTCCTCATAAACTAACCATTGACATGGCTCCTCAAGCATGCTGTAAAAAATTTCCTTTATGTTGATGCTATAAATATTTCAAATTGGTACTCGATAGACATTTTAGAAAAATTCTAAACAAAATCCAGCTTGTATTGTCTTTATCATCCTCCTGTGGCTGATTCAGCCAGTCATTGGGGCTATGAAGTTTTTATTTCTTTCTTTGTTGCCCACTGTGGGCTAAACATAGAGGGGACAAACAAGGACAGACAAAGGGATTTTAAGTTGATTACATCAACCCCAGTGTGTAACTGGTACTTATTTAATCAACCCCGAAAGGATGAAAGGCAAAGTCAACCTCGGCAGAATTTGAACTCGGAACGTAAGGACAGATAAAATACCACTAAGCATTTCACCCAGCGTGCTAACGATTCTGCCAGCTTGCCACCTTGAAATTTATATTGACATGAAACAGAGAAACCAAGCATTTGATTAAGCACAGGTGCTTCAAAAGGCTGTTTCACATCTCATAAACAGAGTAGAAGACAAACAGCTTTGTCAGGCAGCAAATTGCCGAATATGCTGACAAGCAATAATTTGTCCTTGCTACAGTAAAAAAATGCTGATGTGTGTATGCTTTGTTGTCTATATCAGTGAAAAAAAATTATATTTTCAATAAAGTATCATCTCAAAATGATATAGAAATTTCTGATAAGAATCCTATAAGGTTTGAAAATCAATTAAGGTTGTTCATCATTTTTTGATAGGTGCAGGAGTGGCTCTGTGGTAAGTAGCTTGCTTACCAACCACATGGTTCTGGGTTCAATCCCACTGTGTGGCAACTTGGCCAAGTGTCTTCTACTATAGCTTCGGGCCAACCAAAGCCTTGTGAGTGGATTTGGTAGACGGAAACTAAAAGAAGCCCATCGATATATATATATATATATATATATATATATATATATTATATATATATATAATATATGTATATGTTTGTGTGTCTGTGTTTGTCCCCACCCCCCAACATCGCTTGACAACCAATGCTGGTGTGTTTACATCCCTGTCACTTAGTGGTTTGGCAAGAGAGCCCAATAGAATAAGTACTAGGCTTACAAAGAATAAGTCCTGGGGTCGATTTGCTCGACTAAAGGTAGTGCTCCAGCATGGCAGCAGTCAAATCATCATCGTTTAACATCCGTTCTCCATGCTAGCATGGGTTGGACGGTTTGACCGGGGATCTGGGAAGCCAGAAGGCTGCACCAGGCTCCGGTCTTATCTGGCAATGTTTCTACAGCTGGATGCCCTTCCTAATGCCAACCACTCCGTGAGTGTAGTGGGTGCTTTTTACGTGCCACCTGCACTGGTGCCAGGCGAGGCTGGCATCGGCCACGGTCGGATTGGTGCATTTTACGTGGCACCTGCACGGAAGCCAGTCGAGGCGGCGCTGGCATCGGCCACGATTCGGATAGTGCTTTTTACGTATCTCCAGTCCAGGGGTCCTGACATCTGCCGGGTGCCAGTCATCGGATTGGTTCAATTTTGATTCCGATTTCGATTTCACTTGCCCCAACAGGTATTCGCAAGCAAAGGGGTGTTGGCATAGGTGCCTGTCGTCGGATGAGGTTCAATATCGACTTCGCTTGCCTCAACAGGTCTTTGTGTGTCCAAGGGAGGAAAGGCATGCATAAGTGGGCTGGACTCACTGTCCTGCCTGGTCTTTTCACACACAGCATATTTCCAAAGGTCTTGGTCGCTGGTCATTTCCTCAGTGAGACCTAAAGTTCGAAGGTCATGCTTCACCACCTCGTCCCAAGTTTTCCTGGGTCAAATGACTGAAACAAATAAAAAAAAAAAGAATTATGTGGTATATGTTCTGGCCAAGTTTTAGAGTTAATCCTTTGTTATACTCACTAACAAAGATGTAGTAATTTAGGGAATAACTCATTACAAATCTATGACTAATAACAAAATTGTTATTAATGAAATCTGTTTCAATTTATTAAAGGTTGTAAAAGCGAGTTTGCCCATTCTAATCGCCAATGTCCTCTCCATCCTTATGCTTCTTTGGAAAGAGTGTACATGCCAACCAAAATCTCCAGCCATTCACCACATGTGTCTAAGAGAACTACTCATATAGAAACAAGGTAAGTTAAATAACCCACTATATTTATATTTTAGTGTACCTCTGCTGGTGCCACGTAAAAGCACCCATACTGGCACCACATAGACAATTATTGGTGTCACGTAAATAGCCCCTGTGCTGGCACTACATAGACAACACCAAATATACTCTATAAAATGGTTGGCATTAGGAAGTGTATCCAGCTGTAGAAACCATGCCAGAACAGACAGCTTGAGCCTGGTGCGGCCTTCCAGCTTGCCAGCCCCTGTGAACCCATCCAACCCATGTCAGCATTGAAAATGGACATTGATGATGATGACGATGATAATTACATCATCATTTAGCATCCTGTACTATAATAATAGAAAAACCCAAAACAATGATGTCATCATTTTTTGTGTCCACTTTTCCATACTTGCCTGGATTAGATGTGATTTGTTAAGGCAGATTGTCAACGACTAAATTCCCTTCCTGTCACTAACCTTCAACTGTTTTCAAGTTAGGTAATATTTCTCTATGGCCAGACATGCTTTCACAGAAGACTTGAAGCAGAGAACACTGTTATATGTGGAGAATTCACAAAAAAAAAACAAGGCGAAGACAGGTGGTGTGGAAAACAAACAGATGTATTAGTATAACGCTCGGGAATTGAAAAAGTCTTTAACATTTCGAGCCTACGCTCTTCCACAGAAAGGAAAAAGGAGAGAAAAAATGTGTGTGTCGTGGCTAGCGATCTATCATGGTGACACTGTTATATGGCAATGATGCTCACTTATATCTACTGTGTGCCATCTAGACCAGGAAATACACACACACACACACACACACACACACACACACATACATCATCATTTAACCTCCTTTTTTCCATGCTAGCATGGGTTGGACTGTTTAACAGGATCTGACATGCCAGAGGTCTGTGCCAAGTTCCAATGTTTACTTTGGTTTGATTCCTATGGCCAGATGCTCTTCCTTTCCTAATGCCAGCCACTTTACAGAGTGTATTGGCTGCTTTCTTTCATGGCACTAGCACTAGTTAGGTCGCCAAGTTCTCACAAGACAAGGCTCCTCAACTGAAGGGTGTGAAAGCATGATAAAGGGATGGGAGCAGGTGTCTTGCTGAAGAGGGGAATACATGGTTTCCCTAGCTGGAAAGAGAGAGAGAGAGAGAGAGAGAGACAATTGAGGTATACAAGAGTTGTGAAAGAAATTGGAAAGCAGAAACTGGATGGAAGCTTATTATGTGTGTGTGTGTGTGTGTGAGAGAGAGAGGGAGAAGTAGGGGAGACATACCTTGCCAATAAACCATCTGCTTCTGTGCTTTTGAAGGAAAATAATCCGTTAACTGAAAACAAGTAAGGGTTAGCAACAAGAACATTCCTCACATCCATGCCAGCATAGAAAAACAGATGTAAAATGTACAAACAAATGAATGTATTATCATTTTGTATTGGCATTATTCCCTTTCATATGATTGTTCTATCCACTAACTTGTGACTTATGCCAAATAACAAACACTCTACCTCACTCAGTTTCCATTTCCTTTCTGTAAAAAATACATTAAGTCTTGAGCCTAAGATTTTCAGGTCATTGTGTTCCAAGAATTAAGAGTTTTTGTATTTCATCCATATCATTGTCAAATTAGTGTGAAAATTTCAGAGATCTTAACTTGTTAAATTCTTATTTGAAGATTCGTGTTTTCTTCAACTAAGCTGTTACTACACATTGTTTTCTGAAGGGCTGTGGGAAGTTAGTTTGCATTTTAAATCATCATTATCATCATCGTTTAACGTCTGCTTCCATGCTAGCATGGGTTGGACGATTTGACTGAGGGCTGGCAAACCAGATGGCTGCACCAGGCTCCAATCTTAATCTGGCAGAGTTTCTACTGCTGGATGCCCTTCCTAATGCCAACCACTCCATGAGTGTAGTGGGTGCTTTTATGTGCCACCAGCACAAGGGCCATTCAGGCGGTACTGGCAACAGCCATGCTCAAATGTTTTTTAAGTGCCACCTGCACAGGAGCCAGTCCAGCGGCACTGGCAACAACCTCACTCAAATGTTTTTTCACATGCCACCGGCACAAGTGCCAGTAAAGCGACATTGGTAACGATCACGCTCGAATGGTGCTTTTTACATGCTACCGGCACGGAAGCCAGTTAGCCACTCTGGCAACGATCACACTCAGATGGTGCTCTTAGCGCTCCACTAGCTCAGATGGCAGTCATCAAATATGATTTCGATTTCACTTGCCTCGACAGGTCATAGCTGCTTCAAGCATATGTAAAGCCATTTATAATTGACAAACATGACTCAGCTGTATTAACCCCTTCAATGCCACATTTCTATTGAAATACTCTGCCTTTGTTTCAGTTAATTTTGAAAGTAATGCAGGATTTAGTAAAATAACTTTGTCGTTTTCAAACTGGTGTTTGAAACATATTAGCATAATTAGTAACACCGAAACTCGATGTAGATAAAGCAATAAACAATTATTTCTACAAAAGGCACAAAGCCTGAAATTTGAGGCCCCAGTGCTTGACTGGTACTAATCTTAACCCTGAAAGGATGAAAGGCAAAGTTGATCTTTTTGAACTTAGATTGTAAAACCGGAAGAAATACTAAGTATTTGGTTCAGCACAGTAACAATTATTATTTCTTTATTGCCCACAAGGGGCTAAACATAGAAGGGACAGACAAAGGGATTAAGTCAATTACATCGACCCCAGTGCGTAACTGGTTCTTAATTTATCAACCCTGAAAGGATGAAAGGCAAAGTCAACCTCAGCAGAATTTGAACTCAGTGATGTTGGGGGGACAAACACAGACACACAAACATACATATATACGACGGGCTTCTTTCAGTTTCCGTCTACCAAATCCACTCACAAAGCTTTGGTTGGCCCAAGGCTATAGTAGAAGACACTTGCCCAAAGTGCCATGCAGTGGAACTGAACCCGGAACCATGTGGTTCATAAGCAAGCTACTTACCACACAGCCACTCCTACACCTGTATAGTTTCATTACACAAATCATTAACTTCTGGTCAAATATATCAGTAACAACTTAAATCTTATCCAAAACTGCCCTGCTACACAGCTTCTGTTTCTCTTTTATTATTTTTAAGTATAGTTTAGAATTAAAGATTATTTCTGAGGATTATTTTATTAATGACTATTAAGATTTGTATTGTCTTTATTATTTTTCAGAAGGAAAAGTAGGAAGATGAACAGCTCAACTCTCACAGCTAACTTAAACCATCCATTATCATCTCGAGAAGATTATTGTCTGAACAATTGCAAAGTTGAAGGGAACAGACTTTCAAGGGAGCAGAAAGACAAATTCATTTCAGCATTGGCCCTTGTTGAATTAGCCCAAGGATTCTTGAAGCATGACACTAATAATAACCACATGTGATCAACGTAGTGTCTTCAGGTTTCCCAGCATAATATTTACATGGTTATGTGCTTCAAGATCCACTGTTCCAGAACGAGAATTTCAAGTTCTCTCGAAATTTTATAGTTTTTTTTTTATCCTTTCAATATTCAATTGTAAAATTGAATAATGAGACAAAATCATTTTTGACATGAACTTTCAACATACCAGTTTCAACCACCAAGATGTTATTTTGTTAAAAATTCTATTGTTTTTTGGGGGGTTTTTTCTCACCAAAGAAAATGACTGTTTTAATATATAAAATGTTTATGAATCTTCAAGTGTAAAGCATATCCGTCCAAAACAATGACAAAGAGTTCTTATTTTTCCTAATTATTTATCATAATAGCCACAGAACATGTCATCACCAAAAATTTACCTCTTGTAACATTCCATATTTAAAAGCAAAATTTTTATTTTATTCGTTTTTACTAAAGAAAAAATATTTATATTTGAGTTTTTAAATTACCTGTTTTAGTATTTGTTGTTGTTTGTTTTTTGTCTTGACCATATTTATTTCAATAAAATATCTAATTTTACTCAGCTCTTGGTTTTTAAATGCCCACACATATCCTTCTACCTCAATTATTTATTCAAAGCCACTGCAGTTAAATGGCTAAAATATCTAATTACTTTCTCAAAAGTTACTAGTTTAAACTTTTAGCATTCAAATTGGCCAGATCCAGCCTCTCAAACCTACACTACAATGTCATTCTAAAATTAATCCACCACATCATCGAAATCTGTTATGTGATAATCCATGATTAATTCAAAATAATGTGGGCGCCACTGCATAGTGCCAAGGACTCCAAATTTGCCATCAAGATGTAGGACAAGATACTGCAATAGCCTGGGCTTCAGAGGTCCACAGCTCTTCAATATCCTCCCGAAGGACCTGAGAAACCTGCATGGAGTGGATGTAGGTGTCTTCAAAATAAAGCTGGATCTCTTCCTATCAGGTGTCCCAGATGAACCAACTTTGCGGCAGGAGGTGCAGATGAGGGCAGCTGCATCGAACTCTCTCATGCACCAAATGGCAATTACTAAAAAGCATCCGTGAAGTAAAATCATGTAGCAACACCAAATGGCGGTGCTCCAGCATTGCCACAACTCGTGAGCTGAAACTAGATGAAATAAAAAAAATAATAAAATGAAAAATAAACATTACATTTGACAGAGTAATCTAAATGTTAAGGGATTAAACTTCCTCACAGACTTTACAGCTGGTAGAATCACTAAAGCATTGGAAAATTGCTTTGCAGCATTTCTCTCAGTTCTTCACATTCTGAGCTTAATTCTCTCCAAGGTCAGCTTTACCTTTCATCATTTTGAGGGTGGGCAGGGTCAATGAAATAAGTACCAGTTGAGTACTAGGGTTGATATAATTAATTTATCCCTTCCCCAAAAATTGCTGGTCTTATGCCAAAATTTGAAACAATTATTACCTTCGCTAAGGCGGAGGTATTGTTTTCAGTCGTGTTTGTTTGTTTGTCCATGGACAAGATATCTCAAAAACCGCTTTGGATTCGGATGAAACTTTCAGGGATGTTTGGCCTCATGACTGGCACAAACTGATTAGATTTTGGGATCGATCTGGTACCGGACAAGGGTTTTGGATTATTTTTCCTGTTTTTTTACTTAATTTTTGAGAGCAGTTGGGTTCATTTTTAATATTCTCATTTGTAAGAACAGTCAAGTTTATTTCAGACTAGCAGTATCGCCTGGCGTTGCTCGGGTTTTTAAGGGAAATAACTATAAAGCATTTTTAGAGAGTTATAGCCAAAAAATGGGGAAAAAATGATGGTAAATTTTTTTTAGTTAAAAAGGTCGAGTTGCATCCCCTAGACAGTTTGTGGTTTGTGTTTCTGATTCTCGACCCCATGTCGAATTTATCGATTTTTTTCAGAACTGGGGGAACTTTTCAAAATTTTTGCTGCGTTAGTTTTGAATTATGACATTGGGCTATGTGTGTGTCAAGTTTCATCAGAATCGGTTGAAAGCCGTGGTCAGGGTGAGGGTACAACCTAACAGACACACAGAAACACACACAGACAAACTGCCGTTTATATATAGAGAGATATTCTCATTTTAAAAATTATCTCTGGCTAATCGTTGAGAGGACATTGGTGTTACCTCGAGGTTTGCGCCTTCTGAGTGCCCTTGTTATTATTATTAAGGCGGACAAAAATACGTAGTGGTATTTCTACCAACTCTTTACATTCTGCGTTCAAATCCCGCCAAGGTCAACTTTGCCTTTCATCCTTCTGGAGTTGATAAAATAAAATACCAATTAAAGACTAGGGTCAATGTAATCAATTAGCCCCCCACGTCACAAAATTTCAGGCCTTCTGCTTACAAAACAGATCATTATTATTGTTATTAAAACAGAAAGTTGGCAGAATCTTTTGTGTACTTAGCAGCATTTCTTTTGGCACTTGATATGTAAAAGCACCCACTACACTCTCGGAGTGGTTGGCATTAGGAAGAGCATCCAGCTGTAGAAACCTTACCAGATCAGATTGGAGCATGGTGCAGCTTCCTGGCTTGCCAGTCCTCAGTCAAACCATCCAACCCATGCCAGCATGAAAAGCAGACATTAAACGATGATGATAAATAACACTGATTACAGTTGGGATATTTTTGATCATAGATAAGTCTGCCTGATCAGGGTCACCCTAGGGCTAAACAACAACAACAATTCTATTTATTTCAGTTGGAGTTTTATTCAAAACTTCAAAGGCATGGCTGTGTAGTAAGAAGTTTGCTTCCTAACCACATGGTTCCAGGTTCAATTCCACAGAGTTGCACCTTGAGCAAGTGTCTTCTGTTATAGCCTCAGGCCAGCTAAGGCCTTATGAGTGGATTTGGTAGAAGTAACCTTAATTCTTTGGCATTCAAACTGCCTACACCCAGCCAAGATATTCTGTCTGTTTTAGATTCAAACTGTCCGGATTCTGCCTGTTACACCTACCCTACAATGTCATTCTAAAAATAAACAGTCACATTATCAAAATCTTAAAATTACAAGATCACACATGAATAATTCTAAACAATGTAAATAAATAAACATCTCATGAAATGGAATAATCTGAGTACCAAAATGTTAAAGAAGCCTCTGTGTGTGTGTGTCTTTGAGTCTGTGTTTGTCTTCCCCCCACTGCTTGACAACAGGTATTGGTGTGTTTGTCTGTAACTTAGCAGTTCAGCAAAAGAGACAGGAAAGTACCAGGCTTAAAAAAACAAGTTCTAGAGTCGATATGTTTGGCTAAAATTCTTCAAGGCAGTGCCCCAGCATGGCCACAGTCTAATAACTGAAACAAGTAAAAAGATAGATGTAAAATGTACCAACTACACTCTCAGAGTGGTTGGCATTAGGAAAGGCATCCAGCTGTAGAAACCTTGCTAGATTAGATTGGAGCCTGGCACATCCTCCTGGCTTGCCAGTTCTCAGCCAAACCATCCAGCCCATGCCAGCATGGAAAGCAAATGTTAAAAGATGATGATATATACAAACCTGGGCACCAAACTGTTAATCCATTAATCATTAATCAACAAAGATAACGTTTTCATTAACAAGTTAACTTTGGAAATCATTATTGGGCTAATTAATTTCTGTTAACTCAAATTTGCTAGAGTTAACTTCCATTAACTCAAGTTTCTGTGACAATCTTTAGGCTCAAGGACTTGAAGTCCAAGGGCCTCATTTACTTCAGCCCCTTGGTCGACACACCTTTGGCAGGTATCAACAAAAGGTTTAGAACCCTCTTGGCGGATGAGGAATGCCAGCTGGCTGCTGCCTTCCACTCCACGTTTCACCTCATTTGGTTGGATAAGTATGACAACACCAAGGTCGCCAAGGTGAGGAAAAGCATGGAGGGCAAGGTCAAGGAGGCCATGAGGCAGCAGTCTGACAAAATGAGCAGCAACAACAAAGAGGAGGATGACTTCTTCAGTGGTGTCACCCAGCCAAAAGAGCGCAGCAAGAACTACAGGTCACTCAAGGATAAGGCCCAGAATTTGATCAAGACCTGGGTGGAGACCAACTCCAAGGACTTGCTGACAGGTGTTGTCTTCTTGGATGAACAAGTGTTGGTGAACCTGTTCATCAAGTTCAACACAGCTATCCCCTCCAGTGCTGCGGTGGAGTGGTTATTCTCTATGGGCAAGGACATCTTGAGGGCCAAGAGATCACCCTGTCTGATGAAAACTTTAACATGCTAATTTTCATGAAGGGCAACATGCATCTCATGAACAAAATGAAGAAAGATTAGAGAAAAAATTAAATTATGTATATATCGTGTTTTTCATTTATTTGTATTTATACTTTTTTACAGCCACTTTATCAATAAACTTTCTTAGTTTAATACTATCATTTCATTTGAGCGTCTTTTACCCTTTTCTGGCTCTAAAAGCCTAAAAAAGGGCCAAAAAAAGCCTTTTTCTAGGTCTTTTAAAAGTTAAAATCAGCATATCTTAATGCTAAAGCAAAAAAATATAGTTTCAGGGTTCTAAAGCCCTTAAAAAGGCAAAACGAAGTTGATTTTGTAGTTTTGGCACCTTTTGAAGGTATTTTTAGGTGGGTTTTAGAGCAAAAACTGACATTTTGTTGTTTTGATAATAAAAATTAACGTTAAGAGTTTATTGATAACTTCTGTTACATTTTTAAGGAATAAACTGATTAACGGTTATCAAAGTTAACTTTTTGGTTAACAGATTAATGATTAACGGAATTAACTTTACAATTAACAGTGCTCACCTCTGTGTGTGTGTATATATATATATATATATATATTTACCTCCTTCAAGGAAGGTTATGTTTTCATCGGCATTGGTTTGTCCGTCTGTCTGCTGTGTGCAAAATAACTCAAAAAGTTGTGAACGATATGTGATGAATGACACAAGGAACAGATGATGAAATTTTGGTAGTGATCCGGGAATTTTTATGGATTCTTGAGAGATTTTTCACTTGTTATATTTACTTTACGTGAAGTATTACAATGTTACGTTCTTTGATTATCTCCCTTGAAAACACATTCATCGTTTCCATGTAACCTATGGTGGTGTTGCTGTTTCTAAAGTTTATTTTCATTTCTCTATTAGTAATTTTACTCGCGTATCTATCTTAAAATGAGCTGCTTGGCGGAGGCCTTGGGAGGATGACATGCCTTGACTATTGGGATGATTCCTATTTTTAAAGGGTTTTTTTTAAAAAATCATATGGCTGTGTTGTTTTTTTTTTACCTCTGCCAAGGAGGTTATGTTTTTGCCGGTGTTGGTTTGGGAAATTGGGCAATTTTCAGCATGCGTGTATATGGGTGGAAATGAGCTGCTTGATGGAAGTCTGCATTCTCCGAATGCTTTTCTGGTTGTGTGTGTGTGTCTGTATTTGTCCCCTACCAACATTTGACAACTAATGTTGGTGTGTTTATATCCTTGTAACTTAGCAGTTTGGCAAAAGAGACCAATAGAATAAATACTAAGCATACAAAGAATAAATCCTGGGGTTGATTTCTTCAACTAAGACCCTTTAAGGTGGTGCTCCAGCACGGCCACAATCAAATGATTAAAACATGTCAACGAGTAAAAGAGAGTATTGATGTAGCAATAAATATTACTTCTTCGTATAATCACTACTTTTATCTCTTATTGGGATTTTTTTAACTAGTTACTTTGCTTCTTGCAAAATTAGTGACTGATGGTCACTTATTTTCCCCTATATTGCGAGCTGGAGTGAATCATTACTATTTCTAACAGGCAGGTTTTCATGACTGAAGACGGGCACAAGTAGCCTGAAACCGTTCAGTCTCACGATCCTGTTGTCTGGGAGTTCGCTCCCCTGCTTGCAATATATACATGGTGCAGGTTGCACCAGTAATTAGCTGGCAGATAATCTACCTGGGGTTAAAATGGTTGTAACATCAAACAGCCATATTGATGTGGCAATAAATATTACTGCAGCAGTGAGCTGGCAGAAATGTTAGCATATGAAGGCAGTGAGCTGGTAGAAACGTTAGCACGCCAGGCGAAATGCTTTGTGGTATTTCGTCTGCCGTTACGTTCTGAGTTCAATTTCCGGCCGGTTGACTTTGCCTTTCATCCATTCAGGGTCGATTAAATAAGTACCAGTTATGCACTGGGGTTGATATAATCAACTTAATCCGTTTGTCTGTCCTTGTTTGTCCCCTCTGTGTTTAGCCCCTTGTGGGTAGTAAAGAAATAGGTATTTTGTCTGCCGTTACGTTCTGAGTTCAAATTCCGCCAAGGTTGACTTTGCCTTTCATCCTTTCGGGGTCAATAAATTAATTACCAGTTACACACTGGGGTCGATGTAATTGACTTAACCCCTTTGTCTGTCCATGTTTAGCCCCTTGTGGGCAATAAAGAAATAAGTAATGTTAGCATGCTGGACAAAATGCTTAGCAGTATTTCATCTATCTTTACGTTCTGAGTTCAAATTCCGCCAAGGTTGACTTTGCCTTTCATCCTTTCAGGGTCGATAAATTAAGTACGAGTTGCGTACTGAGGTCGATCTAATCAGCAGGCTCCCTCCCCCAAAATTTCAGGCCTTGTGCCTAGAGTAGAAAAAAATAAATATTACTTTTTAGTATAGTTACTACTTTTATCTCTTACTGAGATTTTTCAAACTAGCTACTTTCCTTGTTAATAGTACATTTTCTCCAAAATAAAAGAGAGTAAAACAAAAAAAAAAATAAAGGAGAAAGAGAAAAAGAAAATAGAAAATTTCAAAAATAAATAAATAAATGAAATCTTATTGTATTGTACTGAATGGCTGATATAAAGCAGTTGGAGGAACAGCACGAGAAGGAGGAGGTTTCCTCAGAGAGACTATAATTCACAGAATAATTGGTTACTGAGAGAGAAAGGTAGCTAGGTATGTATGTAGGTAGGGAAAGTAAGTGTAAAACATTGACCTAAGTATGAGTTAATTCTAGCCAGTGGCTGAAAGTTGAATAACTTTAAGGAAGACTGAAACATTAAAAGTATTTCTTCACCTCGCGCTCACCAGCATACTGGAAAATACTTCAAGCTTTTAACATTTTGTTACACCAGACTAAGTTAGATTAGGTAGGAGAGGGAGAGGAGGAGGAGCAAAAGCAAAGAGCAATAAGCCATTCTCTTTTACTTTTACCTGTTTCAGTAATCTGACTCCGGCCATGCTGGAGCACCGCCTTAAGTCAAGCAAATCGACCCCAGGACTTATTCTTTGTAAGCCTAGTACTTATTCTATCGGTAACTTTTGCCGTACTGCTAAGTTACAGAAACGTAAACACACCAGCATCAGTTGTCAAGTGATGTTGAAGGGACAAACACAGACACACAAACATATACACATATATATATATATATATAATAAAAAGGGTAAATAATTTTTTCCGTGGTCAAAGTTATATACGTGTATGCATGTGAGTGTGTGTATGTATACATATATGTGTATGTGTAGATATGTATATGTATGTGTAAGTGTATATATATGTATATATGTGTGTGTGTACGTATGTGTGTATGTATATGTATATATGTTTGTATGTGTGTGTATATATGTATACATATGTGCATAGGTATAAGTGAGAATCTCCTTATTTACCTAAAACTCTATTCCCTTTTTTTATATATATTTTTATATATTTTTTAATATATTTTTTTATATATTTTTTATATTTTTTTATATATTTTTTTATTTTTTTATTTATTCTTCTATCTAATTTAACACTGACTCCTTGACCACTCCCCCAAGTATGATATTTTGCGCTATGCCTACCCCCAAAAAGTCCCCCACCAACACCCCTTTAAACCTGCCTAAATGTATAAATGCCAATACAATTCTTGTTAACTAGCTTCCTGAAGATTTCTCTTGAATGAAACAGTTCTAGTCCTGTAGAAGCTCCTTCTATATAATAAATTAATTTTACTCTACTATGTATTGAGTACCTTATTTACTGTGGTTAACCCCGAATCAACCCGGGACCTACATATATATATACATATATATATACATATATACGACGGGCTTCTTTCAGTTTCTTTGGTCGGCCCGAGGCTATAGTAGAAGACACTTGCCCAAGGTGCCACGAAGTGGGAATGTACCTGGAACCATGTGGTTGGTAAGCAAGCTACTTACCACACAGCCACTCCTGTGCCTATGTATGTTTACATTTTGCATTTTTTATATCCCCCACATGAAAAGCATTAAGCAGAAGTTGGTGATATTTTTTGATATTCTCTCATAATTAAAAATATTTCTTCACCTCACGCTTACCAGCATACTGGAAAGCACTTCAAACTTTTTTAACATTTTGTTACACCAGACTAAGTTAGATTAGGTAGGAGAGGGAGGAGGAGCAAAAGCAAACAGCAATAAACCATTGATAATTTATTGCTT
>NC_043004.1:89404693-89474693 GCF_006345805.1 Octopus sinensis
CACTCAATAAACACACACAACACCCAGTCTGGGAATCGAAAGCACGATCTTCCAATCGCGTGTCCGCTGCCCTAACCGCTGGGCTATTGCGCCTCCACAATTTGACCCTTATAAAACATAACTAACCTTTTTTTTATCACCATATACATTTAGTTATCAGTATATAGAACAAAACAAATGAACAAATATTTATTCGACCAACTCATCATTTATTTAATTTTTCCATGATCATAAATATCCACCAGCAGGTGATCAAATGTACTGATTTCAGTGAGGAGAGGGGGGGAACAATTGACATTCATGTCTTTCACCAAGGACATTAACAAAATAAAATAGGTAAAATAGCCATGGTAATCAAACTTGGGTCACAGCTGTTTGCCAGGAATTAATGCTCACCTATTAAAAGCAGGCAAGGAATTCATATGACATTCTTTGTATCTGCAATGGCTATTAACATTGTTAATGTGAAAGTAAATTCTAGAAAGTATTGCCTTTCTGTTTCAGCTGCTCAGTAATTTAATACAAGCTTATTATGTTATTTATAAGAAGAACTCCTCTTGGACAGTTTGTAAGTTTGAAAAAACAAAAAAAAAAAACAGTCCATTTTACCAGTTTCAGGAGCAAGAAATACCAATATGCTACTTCTGATTTTTTTACTTTTTTTTTTTTTAATATTCCACTAAAACCAAGATAGGGGTATCGGATCATTGCCACAAGTACTTACAACTTTTCTTAAGCTCTTTGCTCCCCATGGGGTATAGGCTATCAATGACTTTTCTCCACTGTTCTTATTGCTGGGCTGTCTTTTCTGCTTTGCTCCAATTGAATCCCTGTTTTTCAGCCCTACCTCTGTATCCCTTTTTGGATTTTGTTGTGACAGCTCTTCCAGATCATGTTGGTATTGAATTGTCATTGGTGCTTCAGTAACTTTACTTTTTTCTATATAGGGGTGTTGGCCCAGTGCAAACCCATTAGAGGTAATCCAAATTAGTCTGGTCACCATCCTTTGATGTGTCCAACACAGGAGGGCAAACCAGGAGTTTGTGTCTCTTCTGGTATATCTCTCAGGACCATTGAGGTGCACATGCACTCACAATGTAAGAAGGACTGGACCTTGTAGTGGATTACCACTAGTAATGACCCTAAAATGGATCAAGGTAAATAGAGGCACATAGAAGTATTGTATCCAGTGAAATCCTTTACACAGTGCTATCTTAAGGCCTGGACACACTGGGTAGTTGACAGGGGTCCTTGGGGACCCAATTTTGCTGACAATAGAGAAATATTATTGGGTTCAGTGCATTGATTTGCTTGACAGCCTATAATTCTGCTAAAATGGTCCTGTCTTTATGTGATAATATAGGTGCAGGAGTGGTTGTGTGGTAAGTAGCTTTCTTACGAACCACATGGTTCCAGGTTCAGTCCCACTGCATGGCACCTTGGGCAAGTGTCTTCTACTATAGCCTCGGGCCGACCAAAGCCTTGTGAGTGGATTTGATAGATGAAAACTGAAAGAAGCACATTGTATATGTATATATATATATGTGTGTGTGTATGTATATGTTTGTGTGTCTATGTTTGTTCTCCCCAAAATCGCTTGACAACCGATGTTTGTATGTTTACATCCCTGTAACTTAGCAGTTTGGCAAAAGAGACAGTTAGAATAAGTACTTGGCTTACAAAGAATAAGTCCTGGGGTCGATTTGCTCAACTCCAGCATGGCCACAGTCAAATGACTGAAACAAATAAAAGAGTAAAAGAGTAATCATAATTAGTGAATCTATCTCCCTCTTTTCTCACTATATTCCTCATGAAATATACTATCCACATGTTTCAATTAATTTTGGTAATAATTAAGAATTTAAATGAGGTTTTAAGGGTGGTAGATTGGCAGAGTAATTCTTTCAATTCTTTACATCTTAAGTACAAAATCCTTGAGATCAAATTTGCCTTTCAATTTTTGTTGATAAAATAATGTACGAGTCATAATTTATTTGACTAACCCCTCCCATCAAAATTTCTGACCTTCTGCTTAACCTTCTAGCATTTAAAGTGGCCATATCTGGCTCAAATGTTCTATCTGTTTTACATTAAAACTGGCTGGATCTGGTCTTTCACACATACTATACAATATCATTCTACAAATAAGCAATCATATACTCTTTTACTCTTTTACTTGTTTCAGTCATTTGACTGTGGCTATGCTGGTGCACTGCCTTTAGTAGAGCAAATCGACCCCAGGACTTATTCTTTGTAAGCTTAGTACTTATTCTATTGGTCACTTTTGCCGAACCACTATGTTACGGGGACGTAACCACACCAATATCGGTTGTCAAGCAATGTTGGCGAGACAAACACAGACACACAAACACACACACACACACACATATATACACATACATATATATGATGGCCTTCTTTCAGTTTCCGTCTACCAAATCCACTCACAAGGCTTTGGTTGGCCCGAGGCTATGGTAGAAGACACTTGCTCAAGGTGACATGCAGAGGGACTGAACCTGGAACCATGTGGTTGGTAAGCAAGCTACTTATCACACAGCCACTCCTGCGCCTGTTAAACATAGCATCAAAAGTTATGAGATAATGCATGATTTTCAAAACAGTTTGAATACCTAAACATTACATTTGACAAAATAATCTGAATGCTAAAAGGCTAAGTCAAAAACCATTATTAAACTATTCACAAGGATTTGGTCAGCCTGAGACTATAGTATATATATATATATATATATATATATATATATATAAAACACTTACCCAAGGTATCACACAGTGGGACTGAACCCAAGACTACATGGTTGGGCAGCAAACTCCTTAACCAAACAACCACCCCTGCATATATATAGCTATTGCAAGAATAATCATGGAATTCATGCAAAGCAGTGAAACCTGGATGCTGTGGTGGCCAACACAATCCCAACGTTTATATGGAATAGAAATGGGTTGACATGAACATTTAACAAAGAAAATCCAAGTAACTGAGTGAATTGTATGATTATATATTGAACAAAAAAATTTGAAGAATTTCCAAATTTCCAAATATTAATTCAATAGCTTGTAAATGTTGACAAATTTCAGGTATCTGACCAAGTTTTAATGCTGTGTGATTTTACTGTTCTCAGTCTTTATTGCACCTGTTACATTATGTTGAGGAAAAAAAATTATTTGCTTCAAAGGTTCTTAAATGAAATGATGTTCACTTTTGTAGCATTATTGATACTGTAAATTAGGCTAATTAAAATGCCCATAAGATCAATATATGAAATTGAAACAACAATAAATTAAAAGTCACCTGTGTACTATACACCACTGAAAGGCAGGATAATGTGGGTGGGGTTCTGAGAGAAAATTTTTGCATAAATATGTTGTATTAAAAACACATATATATCGGAACAAAGTGAGCATCGTCCCAGCAGTGACTCACAAGAACACCAGATGTATTTAATTTTAAATTGTTTCAATTTCATACACAGAGTTTATTTCTGCCTGGCAAGCTCTTTGCAATATCAGTGGATGTATCATGAAGTTGTATATCAGAGGAGACAAATTTCATATAGACATGTGGCAACCAGATACATGTCATTGACAAGGCCTAAGCAGGTTGAAATACATTTTATGTTGATGTTTGCCTCACTGCAATGGATCATGTTCTTAACACATTTCTATGAAAGAGGTTTTCTCTTACACAAAAGCCATGATACATGTTAAGTATGAGGAAACACAGTTGGCTATTTTAAACTGTTTGTACTTAAACTTACCTCATTTATAAAAAAGAAAAAAATTCTCTTTTTATTTATGTATAGTTTGAATCATGATGAGATAAACAGAAATAACTAATGTTTAATCATCAGTATACTCTGTTATCATGCAATGCCAAGGCAAGAAGACAGTAGCACACACACACACACACACACACACACACAGAATAGGCTTCTTTAAGTTTGTCAACCAAATTCAGCAGAGGCAAGGTAGAAAATCCTAGTGTGGCTGAAAATCAAATTTCTTGCCACATGTTCACACCTGCACACACACACACACAAAGACAGACAGATAAATAAATATACATACATACACACACACGATAGGTTTCTGCAGTCTTTGTGCATCAGATCTCACTAGGGACATCAGTCAATCCAAAGCTATGCAAGAAAACACTTGCTCAAGGTAAGCTACACAATAGGATTAAACTTAGAACCACATAGTACAGTTGTCAAATGAACATAACCACACAGTAATACCTATTTATTACAGCTTTCATGGCACTAAGCAGAAACAAGATGGTATCAAGAGATGTCTTATCTTCTTTAGTTCATAGGTTTGAAAAGTGTGGTGTTGGCGGTGTTATGGGCTGTGATGAGCTATGTGGTGTTGGTGGAGAGGATGACAGATGAGGTAGGCGGAAGTAAGGTTTGCAGGGGCCAGCGGAAGAGCGAAAGGTGCATGCGTGGGCAGGAAGCACATGTGGTCAGCGAGGAAGTGTGATCAGTTCCAGCACAGATGGCAGAGCGACAAGACGTGTTAAATTTGTGACAGAGAAAAAGCTGATTCCGCCGAGGTAAGGCCTTTTGTATTTCTTACTCCTGTTGCTTCTTTTTCTGTTGTTCTTTTCCTCAATCACACTACAAAAAGTAAACTAGAAAAACACTCAGCAGTTCAACCATTCTGCTCATATTTCATCCATGACAGACCTATTTATAACTACCATACATCAAAATGTTGAGCCTTATGAAGATGACAAATACTGAAATATATAGCACATTGCTGTACTCAATAAGACCCATCCACCACAATAAAACTGATATCATAAAGTAAGTGCCACATAAAGAGTACTGGTGATGGTACCATGTAAAAAGCACTGGGGTTGGTGCTATATTGAAAGCATTGGGGCTGGTTTCACGTGAAAAGCATTGGTGATGGTACCATGTAAGAAGTACTCAATACACTCTGTGGAGTGGTTGGCATTAGGAAGGGCATCCAGCTGTAGAAACCAAACCAAAACAGACTATGGAACCTTTATTCTCGGGGTCTCTTTTGCTGAACAATGAAGCTACAGGGATATAAACAAACCAACAGTTATCAAATATAGTAGGGACCCAAGCACACACATGTATATATGGAACAAAATATAAATACCATCAGTTTGAAAACTATATCACAAACCCATGCAACCATGGAAACAGATGTTAGATGATGACGATGACGACACATACTTGTGTGTGGTAGTTATAAATACCTGTGTATATAGTGTGAGAAATTTAATACAAAACATTTGGATAAAAATGGCACAGATGGGGTGGGGTTAGTACTATATTTTAATGTAAAAAAAAATAAAGGGTTAAAACGAAATTCATTACTGACTTTTAGATACGAAAAGTAGAAGTTGCTTTATATTTGAGATTGAATTGTTCCCTAGTGAATTAGGGGTCCCTTTCTCTTACATGAACCCTAGACTTCATAAAGCTAGAGCTTAACCCATTGGCATTCAGATTACTGCATCAAATGCAATGCTTATACATTCACATTATTTTGAATTAATTCTGCATTATCTCTTATCTCTGAGATTACAAGAATGTAATTGTTTATTTTTAGAATGACATTGTAGGGTAAGTTTGAGAGGCCAGAGCTGGCCAGTTTGAACATAAATCAAGTAGAATATTTGAGCCAGATATTGCTGGTTTAAATGCAAAATGTTAATCTGCTCTCCTTGGTGTATAAGATTATACTGAGATTATATTTCCCACTGAATGGGATTCTGATCCATTGCAGGATTAATTTACCAATTATTGGTGGAACTCATATACAGTTGAGTGAACCAGAGCAATGTGAAACAAGGTGTTTCACTAAAAAACACAATGCATTGCCCAGTGTGGGAATTGAAATCACAATCTCAGGATTGTAATTGCAACACCCTAACCACCAGGCTATGTGCCTCCACGGTAAATAAAGTAGGTATTGGGTTGTCCGGAAAATTTGTGCCGATTTTTAAAGGACAGAAAAGGGTCAATTGCCATTACATTTTTAATCAACCAAATATGAACCATTTTATTGCATAATGCATTTCTATCTTTCCTTTAGCTTGAAAATACCCTCTTCCCAGAATTGAGGGACTTTCATGGCAAAGAATTCATCAAGGTATCTTTTTACATCATCCAAGGAATTTTAATTTTTACCATTAAGACTATTCTGCAGAGACCTGAATAAGTGGAAATCCGAAGGAGCAATATCTGGTGAATATGGAGGGTCGAGTAACACATCCCAGCCAAGCTGCAGCAATTTTTGTCTGGTTCCCAAAGCATCAAGTGCTGAAAATGAACTTCCTTATCTTCCATTTTAAAGGGTTACAGAATTAACACAGGTTACAGGAACATAAACCTTCTTCCACGAAAAGATAGCTTAAACTGTGCTCTAAATGGAGGTATAGTCAAATCATATTTTCTGGACTCAACCATGTTCTAAAATAAGTTGAAAGGTAAGCTACTATAAATCGGCATGAACTTTCCGGACAACCCAATACATACTTTTCCATATATACTGTGTCATTTGAATAAGTGTTTGAAAATAATTGTTATGTAATCTCTGTCAGTCTGTCTTTCTGTATCTCATCTTTAAACAGTTGTCATCATTTAACGGTGTGCAAACAATTCTGCCAGCCAGCTGCCTTAATAATAATAAAAACCATCAAATAATGTAGGCCTAGGGGCATGATTTCAATAAAACATGGAATGCTTCTTATAAGATCTGGTTACCTTATATTCTTTTCTACTCTAGGCACAAGGCCTGAAATTTGGGGGGAGGGGGCCAGTCGATTAGATCGATCCCAGTGCGTAACTGGTACTTAATTTATCAACCCTGAAAGGGTAAAAGGTAAAGTTGACCTTGAGGGAATTTGAACTCAGACCGTAAAGACAGACGAAATACTGCTAAGCATTTCACCCGGTCTGCTAATGTCTCTGCCAGCTTGCCGCCTTATCTGGTTACCTTGCATTGCTAGTTGAATATACAAAGCTTCATTATATTGACTCATCAATTTTTAATAACCTGATGCTATTTTTATGAATTTTTCTTTCATATAAATATATCTTATTCCAATTTTGAATAGTTATCATGGAACAAAATATAAATACCATTAGTTTGAGAACCATTTCACAAACATTATTTATTTATTTATTTTTTACTTTTCACCTAATACTAGCATTAAAGACGAGCAGAATCATCAGACAAACCAATGGTTTGGCCATACCAGGACACATACATCTTTTTGCTTTTACTTGCTTCACTCACTGGACTGTGGCCATGCTGGGGCACTACTGCAAAGGGTTTAGCTGAACAAATTGACCCCAGTATTTGTTTAGTACGTATTCTATGGGTATTTTTTGCTGAACCACAAAGTCACAGGGATATAAACAAACCAACATCAGTTGTCAAATGGGAGGAGGGACACAAATATACGTATATCATCATCATCCTTTAATGTCTGCTTTCCATGCTGGCATGGGTTGGATGATTTGACATGGATCTTTCCAGACTCCAATAGTCTGTTATAGCATGGTTTCTATGGCTGGATGCCCTTCCTAATGCCAACCACTTAACAGAGTGGGCTGGGTGTTTCTTACACGCCACCAGCATGGGTGCACTTATGCATCATTGGCACAGATGCTTTTTATGTAGCACCAGCACCTGAAAGAACAAGCCTGTATATGTGGAAGACAGCAATTTTATGTATATATGTGTGTGTGTATATATATATACGACAGGATTCAATAGTTTCCATTTACCAATTTCACCCATAAGACATTGGTTAGCCCAGGGCTATAATAGGAGACACTTGCCCAAAGTGCCACACAGTGAGAATGTTCCTAAAACCATTTAGTTATAAAGCAAGCTTTTGAGCCACACAGCTATGTCTATGCTTATCTATATATATTCTTTTCTACTCTAGGCACAAGGCCTGAAATTTTGGGGGAGGGGCCAGTAGATTTGACTGAGCCCAAAATGCAACTGGTACTTAATTTATTGACCTCAAAGGATGAAAGGTAAAGTTGACCTCGAGGGAATTTTAACTCAGAATGTAAAGACAAGAAAAACCGCTAAGCATTTCGCCCACCATGCTAACATTTCTGCCAGCTCACTATGTATATATATATAAGTAAAGTCAATGGTTGACAAGAATTGAAAGAAATGTAATAGTTGTAGCAGCAGGAATAGTAGAAGTCAGTGTCTTCCAAATACGTTTATCAGTGTTTTCTCTGCGCATCTACACCTGTGTCTGTGGTGTAATGGCCCAGTGGACTTGCGGTTTCAATTCCCAGACCAAGCATTGTGAGTGTTTATTGAGCGAAAACACCTAAAGCTCCACAAGCTCCCTGCAGCAGGTGGTGGTGATCCCTGCTGTACCCTTTCACCACAACTTTTTCAGTTTTGCCTCTGTACCTGCCTCCAGTTATGTCCAATCTTCCGCTCCCCTTATGGGTTCATAGGTAAAGGGCAAAGACCCCTTTAGTCATGAATGACCATGGGATTGCACCTAGAAAGTTGCCCTCTAAGGCACAAGTCCAGGCAAATTTGTTTATGGAAGACCAGTGGTTGCCCATGCATACCAGTCTCCCTGCTCCATGCCACTGATGTTATCCAAGGGAAAGACAAATGCTGAAACAGCTTGGCACCAGTGACATTGCAACTCATTTCTACAGATGACCAAACTGGAGCAATGTGAAATAAAGTGCCTTGCTCAAGAACACAACACACAACCCAGTCCAGGAATTGAACCCACCACCTCATGATTATGAGCCTGATGCTCTAACCACTGAACCATGAAGGAAGGCCTTCCTCTCCTAATCTTTTGTCGGTTTCGAATTGTCATTGATGATTCTGAAACTTTGCTTCTTTTCTTGGTAGGGATGTTGGCCCTATGCAAACCCATTGTTACTTCTAGAAAGAGGTTAACCATTTTTTTAGAGCATTAAAGCCTATGGAGAGCCAAACTTCACATACAGGCTCCATAGTGATTTTATCTTGTATCTTTTACCACTTACTTGTTTCAGTCATTAGACAATGACCATGCTGGGGCAATACCTTGAAGAATTTTTTTAGTCAAAAAAATTGACCCAAGCACTTATTTTTTTTAAGCCTGGTACTTATTCTATCAGTCTGTTGAGCTTAAAACACAAAGTTACAGGGATGTAAACACACTAACACCAGTTGTCAAGCAATGTTGGGGGGTGGGTGGAGGGGAGACAAAACAGGCACAAAGACACACACATATGATCAGCTTCTTTCAGTTTCTATGTATAGTTGAAAACTTTAGAAGATACTTGCCCAAGGTGCTGTGCAATGGGACTGAACCTATAATCATGTGTTTGGGAAACATTCATCTACACATGCACCTACATTTTGGGGATATTCTTGGGAGGAAAAAGTGAATCTTATATGACATCAAATACAGTACATTACAACATACAGTTTACTTGTGAAGATGCTTGATCAAGCAAGTTCAGTGTCATAACTACATAAGAATCAAAAAAGCTTAAACCTTTTTGCATTCACATGTGTCTGTCACATGCATCATCATCTAGTGTCTACTTTCCATGCTGGCATGGGTTGGACGGTTTGACTGAAACTGGTAAGCCAGAGAGCTGCATCAGGTTCCAGTCTGATTTTGCATGGATTCTACAGCTGGATGCTCTTCCTAATGCCAACCACCCCAAGGGTGTAATGGGTGCTTCTTACATGCAAGTTACAGGACACCGGCATCAGCCTCAACTGATTTCACTTGACTCGACAGGTTTTCTCAAGCACAACATATCGCCAAAAGTCTCGGTCCCTTATCACCTCCATGAGGCCCAACATTCGGCAGGTGCTTTTTACATGCATCAGCACAGTTACTTGTTACGTGACACTGACATCAGCCATGACCATGATTTCACTTGGTTTGATGGGTTTTCTCAAGTACAGAATATCTCCAAAGGTCTCAGTCACTTGTCATTTTCTCAAGCAAAGCAAATTGCCAAAGACCTCAGTCACTTATCACCTCCACGAGGCCCAACGATTGAAGGGTGCTTTTTATGTGCCAGCAGCATCAGCCACGACTACAATTTCACTTGGCTTGACAGGTCTTTGCAAGTATGGCATATCACCAAAGGTCTTAGTCACTTCATGAGGCCCAATGTTTGAAGATCATGTTTCACCACTTTGTTCCATGTCTTCCTGGATCTACATCTTCCGCAGGTTCCCTCCACAGTTTGTGATTGGTACACAATGCTTATTTATTAACATTGTTTTGAATCATCATCATTATCGTTTAACGTCCGCTTTCCATGCTAGCATGGGTTGGACGGTTCAACTGGGGTCTGGGGAGCCCGAAGGCTGCACCAGGCCAGTCAGATCTGGCAGTGTTTCTACAGCTGGATGCCCTTCCTAATCAATTATGCATTATCCTGAAGCTTCAAAATTTCGATAATTGGCTTCCGTGCTGGTGGCACGTAAAAAGCAACCACTACACTCACGGAGTGGTTGGTGTTAGGAAGGGCATCCAGCTGTAGAAACACAGCCAGATCAGACTGGAGCCTGGTGCAGACCCCGGTCGAACTGTCCAACCCATGCTAGCATGGAAAACAAACGTTAAACGATGATGATGATGTGATCGTTTATTTTCAGAATGATATTGTAGGATTGGTGTGAGAAGTCAAGATCTGGTTGGTTTGGATATTAAACAGGAAGATTAACTGGGCTAGATATGACTGCTTTAAATGCTAGAGGGTAAAAGGAAGCAAAATGAAAATCAAAACACCTTGGTGTTCTCAAACGAAATCAAAAACAATATAAAACAAAGCTGTTATTTCTTTTAATGTAGGAAATGTAAATTTAATGATTTTAATTTAACAGATGTAAAAATAAAAAAAAAAGACATGTGTAGATGTGTTTGTAGGATGGGGGGAGGATAAAGTTAAAACACTTTATCTAAATCATTGTCTTCTGTGTGGTATAGTTCACTCAGTAACCGGTATACATAGGAGGGTGCATTTCCACCTCTGGAAGTAGAAGAACACAATAAAGGATCAGTTTACATTAAAAAAGATTTAAAAAATACAAAATGTTCTCAAAAGTAATATCAAACATTGATGATGATTTCTTCAAGGGCAACAAATGAAGTGGACAATACAAAAACAGAGATTAAAGTGTGGGGATTTACACAGAATGAGATTATATTTATATAATATATATACAGGAGTGGCTGTGCGGTAAGTAGCTTGCTTACCAATCACATGGTTCCAGGTTCAGTCCCACTGCATGGCACCTTGGGCAGGTGTCTTCTATAGCCTTGGGCCGACCAAAGCCTTGTGCGTAGATTTAGCAGACGGAAACTGGAAGAAGCCCGTCATGTATATATGTATGTATGTGTGTATATGTTTGTGTGTCTGTGTTTGTTCCCACAACATCGCTTGACAACCGAAGCTGGTGTGTTTACGTCCCCATAACTTAGCGGTTCGGCAAAAGTGACCGATAGAATAAGTACTAGGCTTACAAAGAATAAGCTCTGGGGTCGATTTGCTCAACTAAAGGCAGTGCTCCAGCATGGTCGCAGTCAAATGAGTGAAACAAGTAAAAGAGTAAAAGATATATATATATATATACACAACCGTCCAACCCATGCTAGCATGGAGAACGGACGTTAAACGATGATGATGATGATGATGATGATACACACATATATAACAATTTTTATATAATTATGAGTATAATTATAATTAGGGTTCAGCAATAAATTTACTTCACCACATACCAAAAATTTAGAAATAGCAGTCAAACACCTAGCTATTTCTCTACCATAAGAGAATCTCCCAGATAACATACACTCAATATACTGAGTATATGTTATCTGAGAGATTCTCTTATGATAGAGAAATAGCTAGGTGTTTGACTGCTATTTCTAAATTTTTGGTATGTGGTGAAGTAAATTTATTGCTGAACCCTAATTATAATTATACTCATAATTATATAAAAATTGTTGTTTAAGTTTAATGGTTCTTTTAACATGCTGAAACTACTCGGTAGAATTATTAATAGTTAATAATTAATAATTATTAATTGATTAATTAATTTTACCCTTTATTATTATTGATAATATATAATATATATATTTAATAAATAAAATAATGTAGAAAGTATACACAGTATACAATAAAACAAAGAGATAAAGTATATATACCATACAGCAGAAAAGGGGGAAAAATAATGATGAAGACGATGATAAACTTACATGTTAGAAATAAACAAAGTAACAAGTTCTGGGGGAACATAGTCAAAGACAGGATTGCAGATCTGTACTTTAGATACAATGGCACTCTCAGAGAATTTTACAACATCATTGGGACTCACGAAACGATTGAAAGCATCCTGAAAGCAAAGAAAGATTTATTCAGAGAATGGATTGCATTTTGAAAAGAACAAGACAATACAGTGTAAAAATAAGAAAGGCAGAGATAGAGCTATGTGGTTAAGAAGTTTGCTTCCCAACCATATTGTTCTGAGTTCAATCACACTGCAGGACACCTTGGGCAAATGTCTCCTACAAAAGTATATAAATACATGAGTCTTCTTCTTGGTTTTGTCTACTGAATTCATTCACAAAATTTTGGTTGACTCTAGGTTTTAGTAGAAGACAGCAAAGTGTCCTGCAATGGGGTTGAACCCCAAACCATATGGTTGGGAAACAAACTTCTGTGCATATGTATGTGTGTGTATGTGCCTGTATGTTTGTTTACATTTGAGCTTTACAAGCAATTATGTTGCTGTCAGTTCCTCTGTTAAAGAGGCAGCCACCAGCTTCATGTTTCCAAAGACACATGGAATAAAATATCCCTTATTAGAAAGGTAGGTAAGGATTAGCAGCAGGAAGGACATCCTGAAACTTAGTGGTTCGGCAAAAGAGACTGACAGAATAAGAATCAGGTTTTAAAAAAGAAAATAAGTACTGGGATCGATTCATTCAACTAAAAATATTTCAAGGCAGTGCTCCAGCATGGCCAATATCTAATGACTGAAACAAGTAAAAGAATAAAAGAATATAATTCCTAATATTATTTAATTATCTAAACAGAATCAACTTCACTTCTCATATTTCTATTATTGATCAAACTAAATCCAGTAATACAACAGGATCAAATCAATTGACTGCAAACTCCCACTTAGACTCACAAAAATTCTGCCTTATGGGAGGAAAAAAAAGGACATAAAAATCTACAGATGTTGGGATTCACAGAGGGGATGACAAAAGACCGAGACCCCTGGCAGTTTTCTGTGCTTGAAAAGTCACATCAAGCTAAGTAAAAGCGTGGTTTCCCTTGCTTAGAGGCTCGTCCCCTGCATCCCTCTCCAGCTCAGCATCCCTAACCTCACAGGCTCATAAATGCTGGTGCCATATAAAAAGCACCCATGACGGCACTGTGTAAAAGCACCCAATACACTCTGTAACATAGCAGGCCGTAGCAAAGGCATCCAGCTGTAGAAATCATGCCAAAACAGACACAGCGCCTGAACAACCTTTCAGCTTATCAGCTCCTGTCAAACTGTCCAACCCATGCCAGCATGGAAAACAGACGTTAAATGATGATGATGACAACTGTTTAAAGATGAAATACAGAAAGACAGACAGACAGATTACATAGCAATTATTTTCAAACGCTTATTCAAATGACACAGTATATATGGAAAAGTATGTATTGGGTTGTCCGGAAAGTTCATGCCTATTTATAGTAGCTTACCTTTCAAATTATTTTAGAACATGGTTGAGTCCAGAAAATAGGATTTGACTACACCTCCATTTAGAGCACAGTTTAAGCTATCTTTTCGTGCAAGAAGGTTTGTGTTCCTATAACCTGTGTTAATTCTGTAACCCTTTAAAATGGAAGATAAGAAAGTTCATTTTTGGCACTTGATGCTTTGGGAACCAGACGAAAATTACTGCAGCTCGGCTAGGATGTGTTACCCCACCCTCCATATTCACCAGATATTGCTCCTTCGTATTTCCACTTATTCAGGTCTCTGCAGAATAGTCTTAATGGTAAAAATTTCAATTCCTTGGATGATGTAAAAAGATACCTTGATGAATTCTTTGCAATGAAACCCCCTCAATTCTGGGAAGAGGGTATTTTCAAGCTAAAGGAAAGATGGAGATGCAGTGTGCAACAAAATGGTTCATATTTGGTTGATTAAAAATGTAATGGCAAGTATTTATTGACCTTTTTATTTCCTTTAAAAATTGGCATGAACTTTCCGGACAACCCAATACTATGAATAAGTATTCAAAAAAGCATATAATACACACCTGATCATATGAACACAAATACTGAGGAGATAGTTTAAACATTGCAGCAACTACTATCAGCTAAAACAAAAAAAAAGAAGAAAAATTTAATAAATAAATAAATGAAAATCAACAAATGTATTTAGGCATTGAGTGAAAGTATTTAAAAAAATCTGACACTAAGAAAATATATAATTCACAGCAAGATATCAGTAAACACCATACTGTTTAAAGTTTCTATATCAAAGAAAATATGAAGCATTACAAAGACAAAAATAGGTTAACTCTTCTACAGCAAGACACCTTATTTACATTCGACGGATATTTGTCCACACCTTGTTTGTTGTTAACACAACATTTCGCCTGATATGCCTTCCGCCCTTCTTCAGGTGTCTTGGGGACATTTCGAACCTGGGTTCTCATTCCTAAGGTATTTTTCAATGTTGTTGTTGTTATTATTGTTATTATTATTATTGTTCTTCTTCAGGTCACTGCTTGGAATCGAACTCAGAATCTTGAGGTTAGTAGCCCGTGCTCTTAACCACCACACCAAATGCCCGTAATTTACTTAGTGACCTTGCCAGTGCTAGTTCCACATAAAAAACATCCAGTCCACACTGTAAAGTGGTTGGAGTTTGGAAGGGCATCCACTTGTAAAAAAAAGAAAAGCCATACCAAAACTGACCTCACCTGTGCTGGTGTCATGTTAAAAGCACTCAGTCCAATGTGGAGTGGAGTAGAGTGGTTGGTGATAGGAAGGGCATCCAGCCGTAAAAACCATGCCAAAACAAACAGCAAAGCATAGCGCAGTCTTCTGCCTAGTGAGCTCCTTCCAACCCATGGAGGGTGGACATTGAATGATGGTGATGATTTACGGATGATTGTGATGTGAAAGCAGCTACTTTCATCATCATCATCACCATTTGATGTCCGCTTTCCATGCTGGCATGGGTTGGATGGTTTGACTCCAATCTGATCTGGCAAGGTTTCTACAGCTGGATGCCTTTCCTAATGCCAACCACTCCGAGAGTGTAGTAGATGCTGTTTACGTGCCACTGGCATGGGAGCCAGTAGTCAGGGGGCACTGGCATCGACCATGTTTGGATGGTATGGCGTTAATTGTTGGACTCTAAATGTTTTATCATCATTTTATTTTCATCCACGTTTTCATGCTTGTATGGGCCAAATGGATTTTATTGAATAGATTTTTTTATGGATGGATACCCTTCCTGTTGCCAACCCTCACCCATTTTCAAGCAAGTTAATACTATCCCATGACCAGATATGTTTTCCACAGAAAACTAGAAACAAACAACCCCACTTATATGATGATCATTTACAATCATACACACATGCATGCACATATGCATACATACACACACATATATATATATTACACAACAGGCTTTTTTCAGTTTCTACCTAGTAAATGTACTCGCAAGTTTTGGTCAGTTCAGGGCTACAGTGGGTCTGAAACCAAGGCCACATGGTTAGGAAGCAAGCCTCTAAACCATTCAGCCACACCTGTAACTATATATTTTTCTAGATATTAAACTTGGATGTGTACAGAAAAATAAGAAATTCACCATAAAAATGTCAAATGACAACTGAACCAACATCTCCTGGTTCAAGTCTTAGCTCATTACTTATAAGTGATCACTCAAATAATCCACAGCTTGTGGCTGTTTGCTATAATAATAAAAGGCGGCGAGCTGGCAGAATCATTAGCATGCCGGGTGAAATGCGTAGCCGTATTTCGTCTGCCATTACGTTCTGAGTTCAAATTCCGCCGAGGTCGACTTTGCCTTTAATCCTTTCGGGGTCGATAAATTAAGTACCAGTTACGCACTGGGGTCGATGTAATCGACTTAATCTCTTTGTCTGTCTTTGCTTGTCCCCTCTATGTTTATCCCCTTGTGGGCAATAAAGAAATATATAATAATAGAGTTAAATGGAATTCAACTTTAATATCATCATTTAGAATCAAAAATTATACAGGTTGTGCAGTCTTTTGGCATCAGCTTATCAGCTCCCCACCAACTTTTTGTTTTGTATATTTAAGCTTTTTTATCATATTTATGGCTGCATGGTTTAGAAGTTTACTTCTCAGCCGAATGGTTTGGAGTTCAGTCCCATTGTAAGGTAGTTGTTTGTGCAAGTATCTTCTACCCTAGCCCCAGGCTGACCAAATCCTTGTGAGTGGATTTGGCTAAGAGAAACTGAAAGAAGCTGATCAAGTGGCTGTGTGGTAAGTAGCTTGCTTACCAACCACATGGTTTTGGGTTCAGTCCCACTGCGTGGCACTTTGGGCAAGTGTCTTCTACTATATCCTCGGGCAGACCAAAGCCTTGTGAGTGGATTTGGTAGACAGAAACTGGTAGGAGCCCGTCATATATATGTATATATGAATGTGTGTGTGCCTGTGTTTGTCCCCCCAACATCGCCTGACAACTGATGCTGGTGTGTTTACGTCCCCGTAACTTAGCAGTTCGGCAAAATAGACCAATAGAATAAGTACTAGGCTTACAAAGAATAAGTCCTGGGGTCGATTTGCTCAACTAAAAGCAGTGCTCCAGCATGGCCGCAGTCAAATGAGTAAATGAGTACATGCATATTTTATATATATATATACATTGGTTCGTTTTGTTCTCTTACTTTATTATCATCTTACAATCATCTCATAATAATGACCTTTATGACTCGTATTACTACCCCAGTCAATCTAAATGTATATATTTGTCGCTACCTGTCATAAATAGCCTTTTTCTATTTGCAATATGCATTTTCGTTGATTTTTCATATTTTACCCTTACATTTCCACATGTATTTTATATTTTCTTTTCATAACATATTTCTACTATATATATATATATATATATAAATATGCTTGTATGGTTGTGAAGCTGTTTATAACTATCTCATGATGTGAAGAAAAGGAGCCCACACACACTAACTCCCATATATATATTATATATATATATATATACGGGGTGTGTGTGGACTCCTTATCATCACATCATGAGATAATTATAGACAACCCTTACTGCCATACAAGCATGTATACATATACAAACATACATGCATACATACAAACGAATAGGTATAGACAGATAGGAAGATATTTAATATACCTAGCTCATCAATAAAATTGGTAAACCCTTTTGTTCCATATTTCTGTTGAAATACACTGTCTTTGAAAATAACACAAAATTTAGTAAAACAACTTTGTCACAGGCAGGTTGGTATCAAAAGTGTTAATTTAAATAATAATAATAATAATAATTGTGTACAGTGCTCAGGTGCACTACAACTCATCTAAAGTGTATATATAATCAGGTGTAGTTTCGGCGGATTTCGGAAAGCATGAGGGCCTTAAAAGATGCAGTGTCATGGCAGTCAACAACTGACGCAGCAGTTTATTCCATGCTTCAGCAACTCTGGGCGTGAAAAAATGTTTCCGAAAGTCATGGGAGCTGTATTGTTTTCTGACTTTGTAGGCATGTCCACGTGTGTTAGACACATGGAGATCAAAAAGGTGTTCAGTGTTGTTGTTGGTGAGGTGGTTGATAACTTTGTGGGTGTTTACCAAGTCCGTCGCCAAACGCCGGAGCTTCAGTGAATCCATGCCCAGCGAAACAAACGCTCAGAATATGGTAGGTGTCTGATGGAGGGTATGCGTTTGGTTGCACGTCTCTGGACAGATTCCAGGAGGTCAATGTTCTGTGCAAGATAGGGGTTCCAAACTGATGATGCGAATTCCAAGTGTGGTCGTACCATAGCTGTATACAGTTTTAAATAGATGGCTGGAGAGCGGCTAACAAAAGACCTGCTGAGTGATGCCAAGACACCCTCGGCCTTCCTGACAATCTTAGAGATATGCTTTGACCAACGCAAATCACTGCTGACAGTGATGCCTAGGTCACACTCGCAAGAGGATTTCTTGATATCAGTGTTGTGGAGGGAGTAAGTGAACGCAGGGTTTTTTCTCCCAAAATGCATGGTGGTACACTTGTCCACAGCCAGTTTCAGTTGCCAGTCTGTGATCCATTGCATCAGGTCACTTTGAAACTGGAAGTATTTATCAAAGAACCAGGGATAGTCTCATACAGATTGGTATTAAAACAGCTAATTTATATACCTATATCTTTACTACCTACAAGGGGTTAAACACAGAGGGGACAAACAAGGAGACACATGGATTAAGTCGACTATATCGACCCCAGTGCATAACTGGTACTTATTTAATCGACCTCGAAAGAATGAAAAGCAAAGTTCACCTCGGCGGAATTTGAACTCAGAACAAAACCGTAGACAAAATGCCACTAAGCATTTCGCCCGGCGTGCTAACGTTTCTGCCAGCTCGCCGCCTTATATACCATACAGCATGAACATAGTTTTGTTACTCAGTATCTCAACAAACTTGTAGAGTGTCATCTTCGTGTTTCAATCTAAATTTAAGGTAAGAATAAATATATCACTCACCGGTACAGAATGATACTTGGCAGCTAGAGCAATACTGTGACTTCCTTGAACTGCTTTCAGCCTACAATAGAAATAGCACAATGTTATGACTCACAGTCTGAGATGAATCGTTGCTATTAAAATTCAAAATTTCAGTGTTGTTAATAGGTGCTGGCATAGTTGTGTGGTAAAGAAATTTGCTCCCCAAACATGTGATTTTAGGTTCAGTCCCACTACTTGGTACCTTCACCAAGAGTCTTCTACTACTAAACCCCTAGATCAACCAGGGCTTTGTAAGTGGATATGGTAGAAGCCTGCTACATACTACATACATATATATATATATACCGGAAGGTTTGGAGATGATGTACAGGTATTATATATTAGAAGAAATAAGGTACTCAGAAAATCGGATGGTTTATATTTACAGATATTTATTTCTATATTACATTTTTTATATATATATCATATCACTTAGATCATTAGCGCTTTCTCTCATTCTAGTGGGGTTGGGAGAAAGCGCTAATGATCTAAGTGATATGATATATATATAAAAAATGTAATATACAAATAAATATCTGTAAATATAAACCATCCGATTTTCTGAGTACCTCATTTCTTCTAATATATATATATATATATATATATATATACACACGTACTTGGCCATAGGAAAAAAATCTGCCTCAATGAATTCTTTATAATCCATGTAAGCTTGGGAAAGTGATGACGATAACTCTTTTGTTACATTTCTAATTAAACAAGCTATATGCACGGCTCCATTAATTCTGGATAAACAATCAAGAAACGGCTGCATTTAATAAAATAACTTTTACATTTACATTCATAAATGAACAATGATATGTACATTCTTTTATTTATTTCAGTTACTTGATTGTGGCCATGCTGGAGCACGACCTTTAGTCGAGCAAATCAACCCCAGGACTTATTCTATTGGTCTCTTTTGCCAAACCACTAAGTTACAGGGACATAGACACACCAGCATCAGTTGTCAAGCGATGGTGGGGGGACAAACACAGACACACACATTATTTATATATATATATATACATTACTTTTCTCTCAAGGTACTTACACTCTGTCAAGTATGCACATTGACATTACACATGCGTCGGAGCATATTAGCTTCATTCCTTGCAAGCTTATGCATGTCCTCAGCAGTCACGGCCCATGTTTCACTGCCATGGAGCATGGCTGTTTGTACACATGTGTCATACAGTCTGCCTTTTACTCATGACTCCACTATAAACATTATGAAGGAAAAAGTAAGAGAGAGAGAAAGAACAGTGTATACTAACCCTCCATTTGCTAATACTGTATGAGTTCCAATAATTACTTTGTTCACCCGAGACATCATAGCAAATACAGCAGAATCGGTGATCAATGTAGTTTCTATGTTGCTGGCAGCCAAACTCTTGGCCATTTTTTGACCCTGTTGAAAATTTAAAAGAAAAAATGAAAAAAAAAAAATTTCATTAGGAAATCTTCAGAAAATAAAAATGACAATCCTACAAGAAATATTTTATAAAAATGTTCACTAAACACTATACTGTTATACTGATAATGATTTCAATGTCAGAGTGTAATTTAGTTATGATACAGTGTATGACTGAATAATTAAACACTAATGCTAGAAATCATAAACAACTTACGTGGAAAAACGGTGCTCCTTCAGTTACCATGACCTGGAATTTTCGTTTCCGAGCTGCACTCTAGTGAAAAACAAAAACAAATACAAGTATATCAGATGGTGAAGGACTTTAAAAAATAGTAAGATACTATACTAGAAGAGATACATCTATTCCCTGTCAGTATGTAAGGATGAATATAAATGAAGAATACGATAATGACTTTTATGGTGATAGTAAGTATGTAAACAAAACATTCCGGAAGGTAATTATATAAATACCATTATCATAGGCACAGGTGTGCCTGTGTGGTAAAATGCTTGCTTCCCAACCACATGGTTCTGGGTTCAGCCCCACTATATGGCACCTTGGGTGTCTTCTAATTATAGCCTCAGCAGCCATGCTGGGACACCAATCTGAAGAATATTAGCTGAATGAATCAACCCATGTACTTATTTTTTTTTGTAATTCCACCCTGGTAATTATTCTATTGGTCACTTTTGCTGAACCACTAAGTTACGGGAATGCAAACACACCAACACTGGTTGCCAAGTGATGGTGGGGGACAGACAAAGACACACTCATATATATATATATATATATATATATATATATATATATATGATGATATAGGATGGGCTTCTTTCAGTTTCTGTCTACCAAATCCACTCACAGGGTTTTGGTCAGCCCAAGGCTCTAGCAGAAAATACTTGCCCAAGACACCACACAGTGGGACTGAACCTAGAACCACGTGGTTGAGAAGCAAACTTCTTACTACACAGCCACACTTGCAATGATAAAAATTGTTATTTTTTTGTCTAAGACTGAAGTGTCATTGTGGAAATGATTTTAACACCGTGCCGGTGGCACGTAAAGGGCTCCATCCGATTGTGACAGTTGCCAGCCTCCTCTGGCCCCTGTGCTGGTGGTACATAAAAAGCACCCACTACACTCTCAGAGTGGTTGGCGTTAGGAAGGGCGTCCAGCTATAGAAACACTGCCAGATCAGACTGGAGTCCGGTGCAGCCTCCAGGCTTCCTAGACCCCAGTCGAACCATCCAACCCATGCTAGCATGGAAAGCAGACGTTAAACGATGATGTTGATGATGACATACACACACACACAAACACATTCTATTATCAACTCACTTATTTCTTTTTTACAACTTTGAAGTCTTTTTCATCTACAACCTGGCTGAAGATTCTCACTTTTTGTCTGCATATGAGGATTTTATTTTTAAAAATAATCATATCTGTTCCAATATACATATTATTAAGTTTCTATCATAGTATCTCTGGTAAAACATATGACTGAACTTTCTCACTACAGTTAAACAATGAAGCTAGTATCTAGACACAAATGAAAGCATCAAGAATTGTAGTTTCTACATGTTTTTAGAAGTGCATTGACAATACAAATGAAATGAGACACTTAATATATAAACTAGGTCATAAACTTCACTCAACAAGAGCTCACTTTTAAGTGATTCAGAAAATATTTTGGGTCAAATACTGAGATCAGTTTCAATGGGATTAGTTAAAAGAAGTTTATAAAAAGCACCAGGCTATGTAGACACTTATTGAAAACAATGTAGATTACCTACAGTAACAATATCATTATGAACTGCTCTGCAAAGAGAAAAAGGTTCAATGGGAAAAGGAATCACAGAAGCTCTTAAAATGATATCATTTATCTTTATCTTTTGTTTCGGTCATTAGAGTGCGGTAATGCTGGGGCACCACATTGGAGGGTTTAGTTGACCAAATCAACCCCAAGTACTTTTTGTTAAGTGTAGTACTTATTCTACCATGTCCTTTTGTCAAACTGCCAAGTTACGGGGACGTAAACAAACCAACACCAATTATCAGTGGTCGGGGACAAACACACAGACGCACATGCACACACACAAACACATACAACAGGCTTCTTTCAGTTTCTCTCTACCAAATTCAATCACAAGGCCTTTGTTGGCCTGGGGCTATAGTAGAAAAATGCTCGCCCAAGGTGCCATACAGTGGGTCTGAACCCAGAACCATGTGGTTGGGGAGCAATCTTCTTACCACACAGCCACATATCCATTTGTAGATTTAATCTTCAAAGTAATTAAGTTTTAGTAAACTTGGTACAAGACAGAGTTAGGGTTTGCATCAGACCATGGAACTACAAATGCCATACTTCTGATAAGAAAGTTATAAGAAGAATTCTTAGCAAAAGATCAAACAACTCTATATTTGTACTTGTCAACCTAGAGACGTATGAGATGGCTTGGGCATGAGAGCCGTATGAAAGATGGCAGAATCCCCAAGGACATACTCTACGGACAGCTTGCTAGGGGTACTAGGTCTGTGGGTAGACCACTCCTACGTTACAAGGATGTTTGCAAAAGGGACATGAAGGCCTGCAACATCAATATTAGTGGTTGGGAGGCAGTTGCCGGCAACCGTGGAGAATGGCAACATACCGTAAGAGAGGGAATACAAAGGAGTGACAGAGAGAGAGAGGAGAAATGGAAAGACAAGAAAAGACGTCAACAAGAAACTATGGCATTACAACCAGCCAGGAACAGTCTTCGCTACATTTGCGGTACCTGCCAGAGGGAGTGTTTGTCCAGGATAGGACTACACAGCCACAGCAGGAAATGTATCAGGACATGAAATGTAAAAGCCGGACTAGACTACTTTATGCACAACTCCATTGTCTCCCGAGACAAAAAGGATGCCAACCAACCTAGAGAAGGCTGTTCACCTGATTTCACAGTCTGTAATATAATGAGTACCATAGGCACTATATGTAGTTAAATTGTTTGCAAGAATCATTCAACTATGTATGAAGGAGGCACAAAGAAGATTAAGACTGATAGCTCCAAAAGTCTGAAAGTCACAAGACAAAGATTATAGTTCTAATCAGTAAAAGAGCTCATTTGCTAATACCATCTGTGAAGTGAATTTGCACAAAAATACTAGAAATAACTGCAAAATACTATGCACTTAGTATAATCATTGTACATAAAAGATGCAGAGTAACTTCTAGCAGATTAACAAGATTTAGATTTGACAGATGCACTAAAGTAGTTAGTAGCACACCAACTCATGAAACATAGCCCATACACCACTGAGAAGATCTGCTAGATATAGTAGATACCATATTTTATGGCATATATATCTCACTGCATGGAACCTGGGCAAGTGTTTTCTACTATAGCCTTGGGCTGACCAAAGTGAGTGGATTTGGTAGATGGAAACTGAAAGAAGCCCATCGTATATATACATATATATATATTTATATATATGTATATATTTGTGCGTGTGTCTGTGTTTGTCCCCCCACCATTGCTTGACAACTGATGTTGATGTGTTTACGTCCCCCGTAACTTAGCAGTTCAGCAAAAGGGAATGATAGAATAAGTACTAAGCTTCCAAAGAATAAGTCCTGGAGTCGATTTGTTTGACTAAAGGCAGTGCTCCAGCATGGCCTCAGTCAAAAGACAAAAGAATAAATATATTACATGTACAAAGACATGTATATAATGGGCTTCTTTTAGTTTCTGTCTACCAACTCAACTCAAAGGCTTTGGTTGGTCCAGGGTCATAGTAGAAAACACTTACTCAAGGTGCAACATGGTGGGACCGAGCCCAAAATGACATGGTTGGGAGGCAAGCTTCTTAACCACAGCCACACTAAACAGAAATGTGCTGAAGAGGATTCATTGAATGTACCATATTAATTTTTGTAAAAGACAAGGTACAAGTGAGTTTAGAGAGCAGCAACATCTTTAAAAATGCCAATCAATGTAAAGGAGAGATTCTAATACAAATAGTTGTAAAAGTGTTGTATGCTGCGAGAGGAAAGTATCCATGCCATGGACAGACAGGGGAAAGTGAAAAACTATATTACAGGAAATCCTAATGGATATGTTTGACAAATCCATTCAAATTGATGTTAACATGGAGAAATAGACAAGAAGAATCATAATTTTCTTTATGTCTTATTTGTTCCAGTCAATGACATGCAGCCATGCTGGGGCACCACCTGGAAGGGTTTAGAACAAATCGACCCCAGTACTTATAAATGATAAGCTTCCACAGTTTCTCTCTACCAGATTCACTCACAAGGCATTGGACAGTCCAGGGATGGAGTAGATATTTGCCCAAGGTGCCATGTAATGGGACTGAAACCAAAACCATGCTATTTCAAAACAAGCTTCTTACCAATACATCATGCCTGCACCCGATAAATGTTTTTTTAATGATTGTCACATCTATACTCAATGCGAGAATGAGTGAAATATTTCATTTAGTCCAGGCATAAGAAACTGTTGAAGTAGACATTATTTATAGATAATTTTATAATATCAATCAATTAAGTGACATAGGGGCAACAGCTAGTTTTATTAATATTTAACAAAATAAACTGAAACAAAATAGAAATTTGCTTAACTTGTAATCATTTAAACTGGCCATATCTTGTTCAAATAGTCTACTTGTCTTATGTTCAAGTCCAGCCAGATCAGGCCTCTCACACCTACCCTACAACGTCATTCTAAAACTAAGCAATCACATCATCAAAATCTTAAAGCTACAATATAATGCATTAGTAATTTGAACAATAACAGTAATCTGAATGCTAAAGGGATAAGTCTATAATAACATCACGTACAAGGGTTCACAACCTTTTGTAGCTTAGCACCAACTTTTACTGAAAGGTAAACTTTTACAAACAATCTGCCCCATGTTTTGCAAGGAATGTAAAACACAGAAAAAAAACAGCAAATTAATTTTAATCAAACATAAGTTAATTTTATGCATGCTGGCATGGGTTGGACAGTTCAACTGAGGACTGGCAAGCCAGGAGGATGTGCCAGGATTCAGTCTGACCTGGCAAGGTTTCTACAGCTGGATGTCCTTCCTAACACCAACCACTCCAAGAGTGTAGCAAGTGCTTTTTATGTGCCACCAGCATGGCAGCATTGGCCATGACTGCACTCAAATGGTGCTTTAAATCATCCCAAGCCCTATATATGAAGTTCGTCCTCTCATAAGCTAATTTTCTCCCTCACACTCACTACGGTAATCTTATTTTATTCCAGGGCTCTTCTACCCCACTTGACTCCATAATAATAGTGGCTTAGTGGCTAGGATATTTAGTTCATGATCATAAGGTCATGAATTCAATTCCCAGCAGTGCATTGTGTCCTTAAGCAAGACACTTTATTTCTCATTGCTCCAATTCACTCAGCTGGCAAAAATGAGTTGTACCCATATTTCAAAGGGCCAGTTTTATCACAATCTGTGTCACGCTGAATCTCCTTGAGAACTATATTACGGGAATATGTGTCTGTAGAGTGCTCAGTCACTTGCATGTAAATTTCATGAGCAGGCTGTTCTGTTGAGCGAATCAACTGGAACAATCATCTTCATAACCAACAGAGAGCCAGGCCATGAGCAGCAATGTTTTCTGTTACATCTAAGAAAATTCTGTAATGTTTTTTTTAATGTACTACCAGACTGCTTTAAATATTGGTTTCAAATTTTGGCACAAGGCCAGTAAGTTAATGAGAGAGGCTTAGTCGATTACATCAACCCCAGTACTCAACTGGTACTTATTTGATAGACCTTGAAAGGGTGAAGGCAAAGTCAACCCCAGCTGCATTTGAACTCAGAATGTAAAGATTGACAAAACGCTGCTAAGCATCTTGCCCAATGCACTAACAATTCTGGATCATTGCCTTGATTGCTTTAAATATTACTTATGTTAACTCTTAAGCATTTAAACCAGCTATATCTAACCCAAATATTCTACACATTTTATGCTTAACCCTTTCATTACCAACCCAGCTGAAACCGGCTCTGGCTATGAATACAAATGTCTTGTTTACATAAGTTTGAATTAAAATCTTCCACCGAATCTTAGTCACAATTTATGTTCCTAATACTAGGTGAATGATAAAGTTATTTTACTAAATTCTTTGTTACATTTAAAGTAACTGAAAGAAAAACAGAGTATCTCAAAATAAATAAATACAGTAACGAAAGGGTTAAAGCAGCCAGGCCTGGCTCCTCACACCTCCTCTACATTGTCATTTTGAAAATAAACAATCACATCATCAAAATTTCAAAGCTACAAAGTATCACATAATTCAAAACAATGTGAATAAATATGCATTACATTTGACAGAGTAACATGAATGCCAAAGGGTTAATGCATAAACACTTTTTTTCTCTGAATAAGCACTGCTGAAATTGGGGTGCATCATTAAATATGTATATTTCTTTATTGCCCACAAGGGGCTAAACATAGAGGGGACAAACAAGGACAGAAAAAGGGATTAAGTAGATTATATCGACCCCAGTGCGTAACTGGTACTTAATTTATCGACCCCGAAAGGATGAAAGGCAAAGTCGACCTCGGCGGAATTTGAACTCAGAACGTAGCGACAGACGAAATACTGCTAAGCATTTCGCCCGGCGTGCTAACGTTTCTGCCAGCTCGCCGCCAATTCATTAAATATGGTACAACATTTATAAGAGAGGTGGGAACACATTAACCACTTAACCATTGAAACTTTCTTTACAAGTTTTAGGGAGAAAGAAAACAAAGATAAATAACAAAGAACAAGAGTGATGATGACGATGACAACAACGATGAGGAGAATGGTGATGAAAGAATAAAAGTGAAGTAATTTCAAAACTCACCTTAAGAAATGCTTCAACAGATTTGGACCAGCCTGATGTCATGATTATTTCTTTGGCATGAATATGCTCTAGTGCTTGTGATTCTATGTTTGGTATACTGAAATCACACAAAATCATTTAGCATCACTATTATTTTCATTATCTGCATTTTTATGTTTGCATGGGATCAGATGGACTTCGTTAAGGCAGATTTTCTACAACCAGATGCTTTTCCTGTCACCAACCTTCGTCTGTTTCCAAGCAAAGATATATTCCCCATGGCCAGACATGCTTCATGGAAGATTGGAAACAAAGGATGCCAGTTGTCTGACAGTGTTGCTCATTTACATCTATCGGGCAGTATCAAAATAAGGAGACAGTAACACACACACACACACACACATCCTGAGCTCCTTTCAGTTTCCATTTACCAAAAATCACTTGCCTACAGTTCCACACAGAGGAACTGAAACCATGTGACCAGGAAGCAAAGTTCTTGAACAAAACAACTATGCCTATAGAGAAGCTTGCCAAGCATGCATGAATGCACTCTTTCACTTGTTTCAGTCATTTTGACTGCGGCCATGCTGGAGCACCGCCTTTAATCAAAGAAATTGACCCCAGGACTTATTCTTTGTAAGCCTAGCATTTATTCTATTGGTTTCTTTTGCCAAACTGCTAAGTTACGGGGACGTAAACACACCAGCATCGGTTGTCAAGTGATGGCAAACACAGACACACAGATATATACACACACATACATATATATATATATATATATATATATATATGGAGCCTGGTGCAGCCATCTGGTTCGCCAGTCCTCAGTCAAATCGTCTAACCCATACTAGCATGGAAAGCAGACGTTAAACGATGATGATGACACACACACAATACAGAGAATGAGATGATTTGGCTGATTGGATGCTGATATTTTGGCACAGTTGAGTGAGCATTGAGCTTGTTTAGGTGACAATGCGTTGTGGCGTTGGAAGTAAACACAAACATACACACAGGTCCACTCGGAAATATACATATACAGAGGGAATGAAAGAAAGAGAGGGTAAGAGGGGGAGAGAGACATAACACATACAAACATAACTAGATGCTCACAAGAGTAAGAAAAACATCAAAGTCAGCAGTGAATCAACTAAATAGGTGGCGCCAAAATAGCTGTGCCTAAATATCTCATACCTTATATATCATCACTTAATAGATGGAAATGTCGAAGAATCACAAAAAAAATAATATCTGAAAGCAAACTGACTTACCATGTCTCCAATTCAGATTTTATTTCAGAAATGGCTTCAATGACGATTGCCTGTATTATATAAATATTTCAAATAATAAGAATATATAGATTGTGAAAAGAAAAGAAAAGGAAGCAAAGTACAGCTATTATAAGCCTTCATTGGGGGACAGAGAGGCAGCTCACAAGCAAAAAAGGTGGAAAATGAATTATCTCAAGGGTACAATAGACTAGCATTTGAAGTTTCACATGTAATAGAAGGTAGAGAAAAACTATTCATCATCATCATCATCATTCAACATCCGCTTTCCATGCTAGCATGTGTTGGACAATTTGACTGAGGTCTGGCGAACCAGATGGCTACACAAGGCTCCAATCTGCTCTGGCAGAGTTTCTACAGCTGGATGCCCTTCCTAATGCCAACCACTCCGAGAATGTAGTGGGTGCTTTTACGTGCCACCGGCACGAGGGCCAGTCAGGCAGAACTGGCAACGGCCACACTCAAATGGTGCTTTTTATGTGCCACCTGCACAGGAGCCAGTCCAGTGGCACTGGCAATGCGCTCGCTAGAATTTTTTTTCACGTGCCACCAGCACAAGTTTAAGTAAGGCGACGCAGGTAACAATCACGCTCGAATGGTGCTTTATACGAGCCACCGGCATAAGTTTCCCTATCTATTAAAGTTATAGATTTTAATATAATCAGCTTCGAAAATCAAGGAGCATGGCCTTGTGGTTAGGCTGTTGGACTCATGATAAGATCATAGGTTCAATTCCTGGGCACGTTACATTATTTCACAGTGCTTCAGTCCACTCAAATAAAAATGAGTTGCATCAACAACAGAGCAGCACTTCATAGATTTGTAAATGCAAGATATCACCAGCCCTTGATGGCTCCAGCACACTGGATAATGATAGTACTGTTGCAAATATCAATACCAGTAGAGACAACACAGAGTTCTAATTCTGTTGTTAAGATTGATTTTGCTTTTGAGATTGACTGATTTTATTGATCAGCTCTCCTTCTCTGATGAGAGGAAGCTGAGAAATAAATGACAATGAAATAAAACAAACAAAATGCACTTCTCCAATTCATCTTGGTGAGCAGTACTTTTAACCCTTTCGTTACCATATTTATTTTGAGATGCTCTGTTTTTTCTTTCAATTATTTTAAATATAACAAAGAATTTAGTAAAATAACTTAGTTATCATTAAGCTAGTGCTAGGAACGTAAATTGTGACTAAGGCTTAGTGGAATATTTTAATTCAAAACTTATGAAAGCAAGACATTTTACTACAGAGTCAGAGCCGGTTTTGGCTGGGTTAGTAACAAAAGGGTTAAATATGTGCTGACTCCAGCTGTGGCAGTCCATCCAGCTTGTTGCTTAATTGCTAATGTATATATGCTTTTATTCTTTTGCTGGTTTCAGTCTTTGGACTGCAGCCTTACTGGGGCAATAGCTTTGATTACACCAACCTGGTATTTAATTTAATGATCTTGAAAGGATAAAAGGCAAATTGAAATAAGGCTGGTACAAATCTGTCAAAGCATTTCTTAAGGTAAATTTTGAAATTATTTCACTTTTCCTCTTCAATCCCCTTAACCCCATCTCCTCCTCATCACCATCACCATCCTCTTTTCTTCTTTGTTATCTATGCTTTGTTTCTCACTAAAATGTTAAACAATGATGATGACGATGATGAATATACTTAAAAGATCAAGTCAGTAAACAACATTCCTATCCACCAAGAAACTGGTTATGTGCTTAAAAGACGAAACTAATATTTCAGATGATACAAATAACAGGGACCCCACTCTTGAAGTGTACTAATAGTGGAGCACTATTAAAGTGGCTTCTACCACCATAAAAATGCATTCAGTACATTCTGTATAGTTGTTGGCAAATGAGTGGAGACAAAATATAGCTGAGTGTTCTTTTGTCTTGCCAAACACAAAACAACCTCTTTAGAGCTGGTGCTACAATAAAATGAACCTAGTACACTCTGTAAGATGGTTAGTGATAAGATGGTATCAGCAATAGAAACCATGTCAAAAATGGAATGTATTAGGTTGTCAGAAAAATTCTTCATTTGTCGGTTTTTTTTTCCAATTATTTTAAGAAATTAGTCAATAATATATTCTCCTTTATTGTTCCCAACTTCTAACCAACATTCCAATTGTTTGTCAATACCATCACTGATATTTTTTAAATTGTTGAAGAAAAAAATAGATTAAAATAAATACAAAAAGAAAACAAATTTATTTGACATCCCAATACAAATGAGATGGTTCTCAAGAGTTCATCTACAAGGGTAGTAACTCTGAATAAGAACTGACTCAGACTGTGATGACTCAGCTAGCTAATGCATGTCAGCAGGAAAAGCCGGCATAATATGATGGTGCTCATGTTGATGATGAAATAAATGCTAAAAAAAAAGCATAAAAATTGATAGCAAATAGTTAACAAAATGACATTTTACAACTTACTTGGAAGTCAGGCACTTGTAGTGTGTAGTCATCAGACACTCCTTCACTGACAAAACGTTTCTAGGAGAAATAACACAAAACAGTCAATAAATAAATGCTTGAAAATTTTATGATTGGTTATTCACTAAAATCTATTTTTTGTCAGTCACTCCCATTAAATAGTATAGTTGTTCATACATATTATTTCATCAATTATTCAAAACAGTTTGGAAATATACATTAGTTACTCAAGTCAACCAGGAAATTATAAATAGCAGCCAAAATTTCCTTCATATCACACCATGCCATCTCAAAAAACAAAAGGAAAATGACAGATTGTGCAATATAGTTCTAGATACACTACAGCAAGAGAGAGAGTGAGAGTGAGAGATGTTTAGCACTGGAACACTTCTGGTCATAAGGTCTGACTAATCAAAGTAGACCAGGGATTAAGCAACAACAACAACATCAGATCACCATGACTACTGGAGTACAGTCAACTCTCTCTTTTACTCTTTTACTTGTTTCAGTCATTTGACTGCGGCCATGCTGGAGCACCGCCTTTAATCGAGCAAATCGACCCCGGGAATTATTCTTTGTAAGCCCAGTACTTATTCTATCGGTCTCTTTTGTCGAACCGCTAAGTGACGGGGACGTAAACACACCAGCATCGGCTGTCAAGCAATGCTAGGGGGACAAACACAGACACACACACTTATATATATATACATATATACGACAAGCTTCTTTCAGTTTCCGTCTACCAAATCCACTCACAAGGCATTGGTCGGCCTGGGGCTATAGCAGAAGACACTTGCCCAAGATGCCACGCAGTGGGACTGAACCCGGAACCATGTGGTTGGTTAGCAAGCTACTTACCACACAGCCACTCCTGCGCCTGGTTAAATTCTTTTACAAACACATTAGGAAGCATCACTAATTATTACATTCAATTACACCATGAATTTAGGAGCTAGATGTTAAGAAGTAAATAATTCCCAAAATATATGTAATAGTTTAAAAGGGAACATATATATATAACAAACTAATAGCAATAACTTTTGCCTTCTACTTGTTTCAGTCATCAGACTGCTGTCATGCTGGGGCACTGCCTTGAAGAATTTTAGTTGAACGAATCGATTCCAGTACTTTTTTTAAAGACTGATATTTATTCTGTTGGTTTCTTTAGAGACTGCTAAATTACCAGGACACAGAGACACCAACACCTATTATTACATGGTAGTAGGCAACAAACACAAAAGACACACACATTTATATATATATATATATATATATATATATATATTATATATATATGTAACATACAAGATGGGCTTCTTTCAGTTTCCATCTACCAAATCAACTCACAAGGCTTTGGCCAGCCCAAGGCTGTAGTAGAAGACACTTACCCAAGGTGCCAGGCAGTGGGACTGAACCCAGAACCATGTGGTTGGGAAACAAGCTTCTTACCACACAGCTATGCCAGCACCTATATATAACTGAACATTCAATATAGCATACATCAAGTCTCTTTAGGAACACATCAACTCATCAACTTGCAGATCTCTCTATTAATGGTCCCAATCATATTTTGGAAGAGGTGTTCATTCTTATTTCGTATTTGGATATTTTTCAAACACCTTCATATAAGGAATCTTGCTTTATTATCCATCTAGCAAATGCATTTCTATTTAATAATGTTATCAACTGTCAGATGTACAAACCTGTAAAGCTTCTTGTGGGTCATCACCCAATGTCTTGCCTTCGGCACTAATAACAAAACAAAAACGATTGAAAGAACATTAATACCTTTATTGGAAAACTTTCATAAGGGAGAAAGTGAAAATATAAAATGAAGGATGAACATTAACAATAATTTTAACTGGAAATTATGCATCACAGTTCTGATAAATATTGTCAGTGATATGTTAAATCCAGTATAAGAAAAAAGCAAAGTCTGATGCTGTTAGTATTATATATGACAAAAATCAGTCAAAATCATTTGACTTACAAATGATGGAGGGGTGATGAAATATGTTTTGTAGGATCTGATATCATTGCTAATAAACTAAATAGTCATAAGCAAAACAGAAGTCATTTTTAAGAAAAGCAAATTTTAAAGTTTAGTGTTGAAATTTTTCTGTATCTTCTTGCAATACAAAACTAAGCAAATTTATTTGTACATCAACTATAACACATATGGCACTTTATCTGAAAGAAACTATGGAATTTAGACAACTACAATTCATACTCAGTGGACTAATACTTTTTAGTAAATATGACTATTCAAATTATTAACAATGATATAAAGATATTAAAGAGAAGTTCCTTGCTTACAAATTCAGGATAATATTTGATTAAATAGTCATGAGTTAATATTTGCATTCGATCAACATCAATGGAATCTGAAGTTGGAGTACCAGTGCCGGTGGCACATAAGAGAACCATCCGAACGTGGCCGTAACCAGCACCGCATCGACTGGCCTCCGTGCCGCTGGCACGTAACAAACACCATCCGATCGTGGTCGTTGCCAGCCTCGCCTGGCACCTGTGTCGGTGGCACATAAAAAGCACCCACTACACTCACGGAGTGGTTGGCGTTAGGAAGGGCATCCAGCTGTAGAAACACCGCCAGATCTGACTGGCTTGGTGCAGCCGTCGGGCTTCCCAGACCCCAGTTGAACCGTCCAACCCATGCTAGCATGGAAAGCGGACGTTAAACGATGATGATGATGACTAGATACCATAAATCCTCGAGTATAATACGCAGGGGATTTTTAGGGGTCTGTACCTCAGAAAAACCTAAACCTTGTGTATAATACGCACCCCTTCTCTAACTTGAGTCAAGGAGGTCTATATAACGTCCTTTATTATTATTATATATATAACATAATGTAAACGTGTAGCCTTTTTGTGCATTTTGTTTGCAGAAAATAAAGAAATAACAGTAATAACGTTTAATAAATGTTGCTTACTGCAAGTTATGGATGATCCTTTTATGACTTCATTGCTTTCAGGCTTAGCTTAAGGTATTTTCGCGACCGACATCACAAAATGTGTCTGAATAAACATTGTCGGACAGCAAATAGAGACTCAGACATTGCTTAGAAAATAATTTTCACTTTTAACCTCGTAAATAGTACGCACTAGGGATTTTGACCATTACATTTTGGGAAAAAAATGCGGATTATACTCGAGGATTTACGGTAATTCTTGCCTAAAAATGGATTCTGCCTCTGAAAAGATGTCACAAAGAAATTGTTGTTAATGCAATCATCATCATGAACCAGACCTTAGAAAGCAGACATCTAGAAGCAGCTGGAATAGATGGTCCAAATGTTTCAACAAGCTCTGCTTTCTTTACCACAAGAAAATATTCTCAAATTGTTCATAACATTAATAACTAAAAGACTGTATAAGAAACTTCAGTTCACCTGGCATATTCTTCTCTGATTACTTTTAATACTCTTCGTACCATATTACCAATAACTGATTCTGAAGGCTGAACAGACATCATACGCTTGCCTTCTCGACGAATCACATCCATCAACTCCCTGAAAATTTTAATAGATTTATAATTAACCAGACAAATCACAAACAGTGAGTTCTTCAATCTAAGATAGTTTTCTCCATTTTCATTTGTTATAACAATAAACTAAATGGCTGAAGTAAAAAATAATGTCTAAAATTCAAATTAAAATCAATCAAGTCAACCAACACCAGAAGTGGTTAATGATGAAAGTGAATTGAATGGAAACCATTCATTTGAATGGCAACATTCAACACCATCTGCTAAATCACATTACCCTATTGTCAGTCCAAATTGTCCATACTTCTTTTCAGACTTTTACTTATCCCTTGATTCATGTTTCAAGCAATATAAAGATTTCCTTTCGTAAGTCTCAAGTTACTCTATTGGTTGAAAAAAATTGAGTATGTGCACCACACATACACACACATTTGATGCGTGGATGCTAGGGAAATATCCTGTGTGTCACACATTATACAAAGGACAAGCAAAAACAATAAGCAATATATTTATTCAGTTCTAAGTTCATATCCCATCAACATTAGTGTAATTTTCTGCAAGTCATTAAAATTCTTCATGCCCCATACTACAGCCATGGTCCAACCAAAACTTTATAAATGGATTTGGTAAAGAGAAACTGAAAGAATCTCATTGCATGTGTGAACCTTTGTCTTGACATCATATAATAGTTGTAACAAGTGATGTTGCTTGTTCCAGTTGTCCAAGACACTAAGCCTTACAAAGAAGATAATAAAGGACCAAGATGTCTTTTGCCTTGCTATTCTCAAGACTGGTAACACTACAGTAGACTTAACACCAGTGCTGGTTTCACATAAAAAACAACAATACACTGTTAATTGTTTGGCGTTAGGAAGGGCATCCAGCTGTAGAAACCATGCCAGAAGAGACAATGGAGCCTGGTGCAGACTCCAGTGACATACAAACATTTCTAAGACCAGCCATGTGACTATCCTCTACCAATCAAACCCTATTCAAAACATATACTAATTTGAGCCATGAACCTCCCATAAAAATAAAGCAAGCTTCAAACACTAGTCAGAAACAAAATGGCTGTGACATAAGCCACAACTTCTATTTCAAACCTTTGAAGATCAGTGTAAACTGTGAAACCAGTTGAATCTTTAAATATAATAATAAAAAATAATTTAACTATTTTCAGTGCATTTCCAACCTCTATTTTTTCCTATATATATATAAGAATTTTTTGCGTAATGAGATAAAAAAACCAAGGCTGTGTAGCTATTAGGACATTTATGGATAGGTCTTACCGCTGTTTCCAGGATATTTATTAATTATATCCCTTCATTGGAGACAGTGTGGGAGGATGGTTAAGTAATAGTTAGTTTAGATAGGATACAAAATAGAGAGTGAGGCGGAGGAAAGAAAATAGAGGTATATGTATATATATACACACACACACAATCAGCAGAGAATTACTTACTTGGCATTATTCCATTCATATTCAGAGATGATTTGTACAAGCAGATCAAGTACATGATGAGCAAGATAGTGAGAACTAAAGAAGACTCTGAAATGAAACAAATCATATAAAAAATTTTATCATTATCATCAAATTTGTTTATTAAGTAATTGTTGAAAAAAACATAGAACTTACTGTTGGAGGAAGTCCCTCACCTTTTCTATAAGATTTTGATAATTTCATTTTTCTATCTACATATAACACTCTGACCTGTCTCTGCATTGTGACTGTTACCTACAATTCCTGTACTAACACAGCTGTTTTCCATCATATTATTATTTCTCATGAAATACAGTTTTCATTATAGCCAAACTACTATCCTAGCCCATTTTCCTTATTTCCATTGGTTGTTGAGTATCCCTCAAGATGCTTGGATGTTCATTATTTGTATTTCAACCCTATCTGATGATGCATTTGCTATGATCGAATACTTTTTGTAAAATCACATTTATAATTTGGCATCATGGATTATTACTCTTTACTCTTTTACTCATTTCAGTCATTTGACTGTGGCCATGCTGGAGCATTGCCTTTAGTCAAGCAAATAGACCCCAGAACTTATTCTTTGTAAGCCTAGTACTTATTCTATCGGTCGCTTTTGCTGAACTGCTAAGTTACGGGGACGTAAACACACCAGCATCGGTTGTCAAACGATGTTGGGGGACAAACACAGACACACAAACATATACACATACACACACACACATATATACGAAGGGCTTCTTTCAGTTTCCTTCTACCAAATCCACTCACAAGGCTTTGGTCGGCCCGCGGCTATAGTAGAAGACACTTGCCCAAGGTGCTATGCAGTGGGACTGAACCCGGAACCATGTGGTTGGTAAGCAAACTACTTACCACACAGCTACTCCTATGCTGATTGATCACACAAAAATGCATAACATGAAATAAAAGAAATACCAAATTCATGCCATGCTTCATGTTTTTCTCTCATACACTTAAAAGATCTTTGTCTTGCAAGATATTTGGTGACCTTGCTGGTGCTTCAGAAAATGCATTCAATTCTCTGTAGAGTGATTGGCGTTCGAGAGGGCATCCTGCCCTAAATACCATGCCAAAGCAGACAGTGGATTTCGGCACAGTCCTCTGGCTTACCAGTGTATACTGTAATATTTAATTTAATAGGCAGGGGTTCAGTTAGTGGTTAGGATTTACAGTTAAGGTTTAGGAATGGAATATTTTAATGTATTTTAATGGGCGTTAAAAAAATTTGAAGAATAACAGAGGAACATAAGGATCACAAACATATTTCTATCTTATACATGACAAGATAAAAGATAGATGCTCTTATCTTTGTAACGATAATACCAGTGGAGGTCTGAAACAGCTGTCCTTCGAAGTCCTATACCTTATAGTAAAAACTCCTGTATGAGAGAAATTTAATTAAAAAAAAGAGGGGATAGGGTCAAATTCGGTGAAGGTACAGGACATTATATTCGAGTGTAAATAAAAATAAGAGAGTATATTATAGATATTTTGGTACAGAATGTGGCGTCGAATGAGATCGCATTTTATCGAGTAGATACGTTCAATGGATCTCCGTCGGTTTCAACGATGAGTGTTTGGCGATCTTACGGTATGAGTACCGTTTACGTCAACTGGACCACATGCGATTGTTCTTGTAACGAAAGATCGCCAATACACTTTTTGTTATTATTTCGTTACTACAATCATTTACGTCAATGAAGCATTGATACGTTTTAAACTAATTCGACTATTAAAACCGTCGGTGTTCTTTGGTAAATCTTACCTTCAAAGTGAGACGGGTATAAAACTAAGAATTTACCAAAATACCATACAAATAAAATTTAGTAGTGGGCAGGATTTCCGCAGAAATTTTATATTTCTTTACTATGGTTACGTTTTGTTTTCATTATATAGAATCGTTTGAGCGTCGGACAAAATGCAGAGTTCTAATTTTGCCTAGGTCCAACTTCGTCTTCCATACCTCTGAGGTCGATAAAATAAAATATAACACAAGTACTGGGGTTGATTATATCGAATTAACCCCTTGCCTCAAGTGCTGGTCTTGTATCTAAATCACAAACCATTATATTTAAAGCACAGCTGTCACTAGGAAACCAGGACGATTGGCTCGTGTATACCACGATTTCGCTAATTGTTTCAGATGGTAATTAGCCCGATTTAGTCACAAGCAAACACACACACACCAGTAATATATCTGTGTGCGAGTATGTTAAAGCATAATTTCATCATCCACATCCGATTCAATTATTTATTTGCGCAAAGAACAAAATGATTTTAAACAGTTTCGGAGAAAGTGATTAATGTCTTTGAAAACAAAATATTACAATATGTATATGTACATCAAGCTTTCAAATATCAAGTGTAAAATAAAACATATATATGTATGCATTCTAGTTGAATATAAACGTGGTTACTAACTGCGCTTTTAATTCCGACAGAAAACTTTCGATCCGTTCATTAACATCCCTTTTATCAACATTTCCAGACGGCATGGTGAGAAATTGGTGTGACAGTGTGTCACAATTTCCTCCGACTTAAATGGTAACAGTTACTGCGCATGTGCGACAGTTTTCTCATTCACCGGTGTAAATAGACATGAGGAGAAAATAAACAAATTTCAGAAAACAACTATTTTTTAAAATCACATTCAGTTTTTATTTGAAGTAATAAGTTTCAAAAGGTTTATCTTAAAAGTCTCATCCAACAAACTCTAAGATATAGGAGCCTAAGGAAAGAGCACGACAGTTCCTTATAGAAACTTGTTGCTGTTTAGCCATAGGTCAGGTCCTATTCAAAAGTCCTATGACCAAGGTGATCCCTTTGTAACCAACCCGTCTTTTGTTGTTGGTTTTCTTTCTTTTTAGATACAATGAAACTAGGACATTTTCCAACGCCTGTCCTTTTTTCTAAGACGGTGTGGGGTGTGATCTGAGCGAGATTTATACTGCTATTTCTAGCAGATCCAGCGACTAGTTACAGCTCTCTCTCTCTTTCCTCATAGGCTTTAAAATGTGCTGCACCCGCAGAGCGACTTTACCCCTCTGTCTTTTCTGAACTGCTAATGTAAGAGCCTCCTCAGAGAACCTCTTCCTGTAACAGTTATGAGGGGTTATATGGTGTGCTTCGATCAGAACTCCATCCCATTTGCTTTCAGACAGTACACAATAAATGACAATACCCTTTACAAGCGAATGACATTTCTCTCAAGGGCAGGTAACAATGAAAACTGCAAGTGGACCAAGGGAATCGAAAATGCAGCGGAAATATATTTAGAATATTTGTAATTCATAAAAAAATATTTCACAAAAGTCGTTGGGAAAGAAAAACAAATATGAATAAAATATTTTGGGCCTCATTATGAGTAAATGCAGTTGCCTTTGATATACATTTTTATAAAATGGCCCTCATGAGTTCTTGGATAAAGAGATGGCGACAGTACAGGCACCGATTTACTCCATGGTTAGCTTTCAACTGGACTAATAGGTAACTTTTTTTATTTGAAAACTTTTCTAATACTAGCAATAATAAATCTCTAAGCTACTACTTTTTTCCAAAATTCTCAGTCCTGTCTTCTATAGTTCCTCTTATAAACATAAAAGTCATAAGCGCTTCTTCGATTCCTGGACCCCATTAAAGTTAAAAAGTGTTTCCCAGGGAAACGAAACTTAAAAGAGAATATTAAAATTATGAAAGATGTTTTCTGTTAATGAATTTTTATTTGCGACTTTTAAAACATGTAAATCTGGAGAAATAAATTTTCTTTAAAAAAGAAAAAATGAATATGTGCAAGCGTGGCTATGCAGTAAGAAGCTTGCTTCCCAACCACATGGTTTCAGGTTCAGTTCCACTGCATGGTACCTTGGGCAAGTTTCTTCGACTATAGCCGTGGGCTGACCAAAGTCGTCATGAATGAATTTGGTAGATGAAACCTGAAAGAAGCCTGTCGTATACCTACATATATGTATGTGTGTGTACCCAACCACCGCTTCACAGCCGGTGTTGGTTTGTTTACGTCCCTATAACTCGGCGGTTCGGCGAAAAAGGCCGATAGAATAAGTATCAGTTTTAAAAAAATAAACACTGTGGGTTGATCTACTCGACTAAACCCTTCAAGGTGGTGCCCCAGCATTGCCGCAGTATAATAACTGAAATGACGAAAAATTAGAGCTGTATGTGCGCATGCTCCGAACATACCCTTTTATTATTATTTTTTTTTTGTCTTTTTCAATATTATAACTAATTATCAACTTTTTCTAAACCGTTCTTAACCAAAGAATCTGAATATCTCCTTCGAGAACATATTACGAAGATTCATTAAGGATTAAATCAACAGTGAGAAAGTTATTGACTAAACGAATATGAAAAAAAAAAATGCGCGTTCGCGAACGGGGTGGGTGGGAGAGAGGACTCGGAAAGTTCACATCGTGAATGTTCCGAGTCGTCACAACACAGCCAAAAACAAAAACAAAAATAGTGTAATAAATGTAAAACAACTTGTTCTAAACGAATATGGAAAAAGAAACCGCGCTCGCGAACGGAGGGTCAGGGAGAAGACTCGGAAAATTCACATCGTCTGACCTTTGAACCCTATTGTGACAAAATGAACGATCGATTGCACCTACATGCATCTGTGGTATTGAACAAGGTATAGTTATGCACTTGCTCTGGCGGTCTGGTGCGTGCAGCATAGATGACAGCGATGACTTCAGCCACGTGACGGTTCTGTTTACATGTTAACCTACGATTTAGATAATAACGTGGAATATTTATGAATGACTTTTGAATTACGCTATCATGACACCACGTGGTCCCCTGCTGACTTTTGTGTGTGTTTTTACATATGTTCGACGGCTGAGGATAAACAAAGTCAATAAAATTGTTGAATATGTACATAAGTAACACTTTCTGGATAAACTAAAGCGTTAAACCTGGTCAAAAAAAACAAAAAAAAATTTGTGTGATACGTGTAAAACTTACATTCCCGATGTAAATTTTCCGAGGCCTCTCCCCCACACCCCTTTCGCGAGTGCGCATTTTTTTTGTCATATTCGTTTAGAGCAAGTTGTTTTACACATATCACACTATTTTTTTTTTGTTTTGGTGCCCGGGTCAGCCCTTCAGACGCTTTCGGAAATTCCCAATGTGAATTTTCCGAGGCCTCTCCCCTACTCCCCTTTCGCGTGCGCGCATTTTTTTTTTCACATTCGTTTAGAGGAAGTTGTTTTACACCTATTACACAAATTTTTTTTGTTTTTTTTTTACCGGGTTTAACGCTTTAGTTTAACCCACTTTCCTGGCGGAGGTAAAGAACATTGACCGCGCCCGCCTTTAGGTTTTTTTTTTCTCAACAGAAAGCCACCTTTTCGACTATGGAGGTTCTGAATCTGCAAAAAAATCGGCATTTCAAAATTTTAATTCAACCCCCACCCCCAGTTTTTCACTTTTTTAGACATTTTTTTGGCAAGACTTCATTTTGTACTCCCCCCACACACACACACCTTTTTAAAATATTTTTTTTCTACACAAAACCCCGTTTTCGGGATACGAATCTGCAAAAAAATTGGCAAAATTCGGCATTTTGAAATTTACCCCCTCCGTTTTAAACTTTTTTTCGAAATTTTGTATCTTTTCGGTTTGAACGGCAGTTTTTTAAAATAATTTCCACGTAACTAAACAAAGAAATTATTTTTAAAATCTGTCGGTCAAAGCGAAAAGATCCTTCTCTTGGCCTTATTGAGAAAATTCTATAGTTTGTAAGATATTTGTTGGGTTTTTTTTTCAATTTCTGCAATTTCAACCAATCATTGACATCTATTGAGGTAAAAGACATTCTGTGCCGTATGAATATGTCCCTCATTTAAGAAACAGATTGGGTTTATTTACATTAGTGAAAAAAAAAAGATACCCTTCCCCTACTCCTAACCCTAACCCTAAAACAGATTGAAATGCAATAGATCGATACTAGGGTCATAATTATGGGTGACAATTTCATATGACACCACTAGAAAAAACTGCCGTTCAAACCAAAAAGATCCCAAGAGAAAAAGATGTTTTATGAACACATTCTACCAGTATACTAAGTTTAAAAGTGTTTAGTTACGTGGAAATTATTTTAAAAAACTGCCGTTCAAACCGAAAAGATCCATTTTTACTTAATTTTATAGTTTATATTCAAAAGTAAAGAAAAAAAAAGGGAAAATAAGAAAATGAACTGTAGACCAAACATATCACATGTTGATTTTAGATTATGGAAATTTGCACACACACACATTAACATCTGCTTGCCACACTTGCATGGGTTGGATGGTTTGACACAGAGCTGTTCAGACTCCAATTGTCTGTTATGGCATGGTTTCTATGACTGGATGCCCTTCTTAATGCCAACCACTTAACAGAGTGCATTACTTTAGAACAGTATATACCCCACCGATGGGGCATGGGAAAATTGGAGTGGGGCATGTGTTAGCGTGGGTTGTGAAAATTTTTGCAAGTGACTTGAGCGCACACTTGTTGATCTTAAGCCAATTTTAATTTTTGGATCTTTTCGCTTTTGAATTCACCTCAATAGGCGTCATTGATTGGTTGAAATTGCTGAAATGCAAGAAAATAAACAAGAAATAGCTTACAAACTACAGAATTTTCTCAAGAAAGCCAAGAGAAAATGATGTTTTATAAACACATTCTACCCGTATACGAAGTTTAAAAGTGTTTAGTTACAAAGAAATTATTTTAAAAATCTGTCGGTCAAAGCGAAAAGAACCGTAAAAATATATACAAAAACTTGTAGTTTCACTGCTACGCCAGCCATTGAAAAACCTCTCACTACAGCTCAATGTTATTCTTTAATTTTCCCTCACCTCCATTAAATATTTTGGACTGCCACTCATTCCCTTTCCCCTGTCATGTCTGTCTTTCTCAACCAGTTTGGCTGCAAACAAAAATACATTAGTTATGATGCATAATAATTTCTTACTTGGGCACAAATTTATAGACTACTGTCTATAAATGAGATTTTATAGCATTAGTGATGTTTTTATTATCATACATGGAGTTGGCTTCGTCTAGATGCAAAAACAGGTTAAGTTGCCAACAACAATAAAATCTATATAATTTGTATTTTTTCTCAAGAATAATGTTGTTTCATACACATTGTTAATACAAGCTTATAAATGCTTAACTAACTAGACTTTATATAACTGTGTCTATTATACCTGTGTGTTTGTGTCCAGAGAGAGAGAGAGAGAGAAACTAATTAGGCATAGTATAAATGTGTCTATTATACATCTGTGTATGTAGAGAAAGAGAGAGATTCACTAGGCATTATGTAAATATGTACAGGTATCTTCAAAAATTTTGTCTGATACATGCAAGTTTGGTAAAATGGATATTAAAATCAGAGGATGTGTTTGTTATACACAAAAATGTGTGTGTGTGTGTAGAGAGAGAGAGAGACTTCAAAAATTTTGTTTAGTTTCCAGTTAACCTTTATCAGGCCATCCTTGTTTTTACATTAATGATACATTGTTCAATGTTTCCTTCTGTTTCCCATTCCAAAACAGCAGATTATGATTTGAGAGCAATTTGGCTGCTATTTCTGGCACCTTGAACAACCAAATAGAGGTCTCTTTGATTGGTTATATGAGAAAAATTACTGAGTTGTTTGGCTTCGAACCCCTTGATTTGGCAGATATATAATTACAGACGTTCTAGCTATGACTATTGTCCTTTTGCTTTTTCTAGGTGTAGTGTTCCCCAGATTATATCTAATGTTTTTTTTTGTTTTGTTTTCAGACTGTAGGGTGTGATTAGAGGGAGATTTAGCTATTTTTCTAGCAGATCAAGCAACCACATAACAGTTCCTTGTTCTCTAAAAATTTTGCGAGTTAAGTTTACATTCTGAAAGACTAAGTATTAAGAACAGGTCTTAGCAGATTAGATTCCTCAGAGATTTGGCCAATAGGATATTTATGGTCACAAAGCATGGACTCTGACAAATTTGAAGAGAACATAATGTGTTTGAAATGTGGGTGAATAGGAGAATGTTACGGGTCTCTTACAAAGACCATTGGATGGCTGCTTAACTTCAATGCTACCTCAGTTATATTTACCAAAGTTTTACTGAATCTTAATTTATTTTAAACACAGGCACAGTTTATAGAGCACTTGCACTAGCTTTGTTTTTAACTTATTTGGGACACTTTTGCTGCTCTAGATGTTATTAAACTTTCCCGTGAACATTCTTGTCAAGGCTAGCCATGTCCTAATCCCTTTCTTAAATAACTGATTTTTTTAGTCCCGCATAGCCCCTGCCCATTCAAAGTACCTTGGATACCAGAACATCCCGCTGTGCTTGAGGAGACCTATTGAGTCAAGTACATGAACATCGAAATAAATATCAATGGAAATAGTAGTTGTGATACCTGTGCCAGTGGCACATAAAAAGCACCATCCGAACGTAGCCGATGCCGGCGCCGCCTTGACTGGTTTCTGTGCCGGTGACACGTTAAAAGCACCAACCGATCGTGGCCAATGCCAGACTCCCCTGGCACGTAAAAAGCACCCACTACACTCGCGGAGTGGTTGGTGTTAGGAAGGGCATCCAGCTGTAGAAACACTGCCAGATCAGACTGGAGCCTGGTGCAGCCCCTGGCTTCCCAGACTCCGGTCGAACCGTCCAACCCATGCTAGCGCAGAAAACAGACGTTAAACGATGATGATGATGCTTATTTCTGAGAATGAAACTTTTTGCCTAAAAAATATAAAGGCTATTAAACTCTTTTCTTTTTGCATTGTAAGAAGCTCTTTATCATCATCATCATCATCCTCTTCATCATCATCATCATCATCACTTAATGCCTGTTTTCTATGCTGTCACAGGTTGGCTGGCTTGACAGGAACTGGCAAGGTCAAGGGACACACCAGGTTCCATAGTCTGCTTTGGTTTGGCTTCTAGATAGATCCCCTTCCTTATGCCAACCACTTCACAGAGGATATTGTGTACTTTTTATGTAGCACTTTGGTTTTAGGATATCAATTCTTTTGTGGTGGATAGCTCCTCTTTAGTAAGGGCAGTTCATCTTCACTATTTTATTATTTTCATTGTGGATTAAATCACTCACTCATAGACACAATTTGTTAATTAGCTTTTAATTTTTTTTTTTTTTCAGAACTAAGCGACATGTAGAAAGTCCTCAATCAGATAAACTCATTCCAGATTCCTTTATACGTGAAGATCTGTTGCGTTTTTGCGAATCTTTATACAGATATGAAACAGCTAAAGAGACATTTAGAAATTGTGAAGATTTTTGTAAAACCACAAACTTTCTAAGCAGAAATCCATTCTCAACAAATGCAGATATTCATTTGGATAGCTTAGCACTCAGCCATGAAATTCTAGGCTTTACCCTTGAGAGAAAATCCAGTAGTTTATCTGAAGCTGGTGGTGGCATATTTGTCACAAAAGGTTCAATACCAGCCAACACGTTTGTTTGTCTTTATCCTGGTAAGTTTAATTAAAACATTTTAGAAAAATCATCATCATCATCATCATCATCACCACCACCACCACCATCATCATCATCGTCGTCTTAATGTCCTCTTATTTCTTTATTGCCCACAAGGGGCTAAACACAGAGAGGACAAACAAGGACAGACAAACGGATTAAGTCGATTATATCGACCCCAGTTCGTAACTGGTACTTAATTTATTGACCTCAAAAGGATGAACGGCAAAGTTGACCTCGGCGGAATTTGAACTCAGAACGTAATGGCAGACGAAATACCCATTTCTTTACTACCCATAAGGGGCTAAACACAGAGAGGACAAACAAGGACAGACAAAGGGATTAGATCGATTACATCGACCCCAGTGCGTAACTGGTACTTAATTTATTGACCTCGAAAGGATGAAAGGCAAAGTCGACCTTGGCGGAATTTGAACTCAGAACGTAGCGGCAGATGAAATACCGCTAAGCATTTCTGCCAACTCCCCACCTTCTTTTCTATGCTTGCATGGATCAAAGAGAATTTGTTGTGACAGATTTTCTACAGCTAGAAGTTCCTGCTGTCACCAGCCCTCACCTGTTTCCAAATAAGGTAACATTTTCTCATAGCTAAACCTCCTTTTCATGGATGACTGGAAATGCACAACCAAGCTTACATAATGGTGATGCTCATTTATCCTAGAGACATCCCCCACCACCACCAAAGAAAAAAAACATGATAGTCACAGCTGGAATGATTTTGTTCATAGACCTGCTCAATCAGTATTCACCTGGAACTAATCAGCAATCCTAAATAATTTGCAGCTAGATCTAAATTAGCTCACCACAACAATGCTGCTAGCCCAAGCATGGATGAATACTTCTAGAGGTTTCCAGGATTCACTCTTTATGTATTATTGTTATTACTGAATGTTTAAAAGAGCTACCTATGTATCATACCTAATGTATATACACAGCTGATAGGCCAGTTACTGTGGTAGCTGTCCTGAAATAGCATCTCTTATGGACATACTGTGTTAAAACCAATAAATATCAGGGGGAGATGTGTGTTTTAGGCACAGTATTCTTTTATTTGTTTTAGTTATTTGACTGCGACCATGCTGGAACTCCACCTTGAAGAGTTTTTTGTTAAACAATTTGACCCCAGTTGTCAAGCAATGATGGTGGAACAAACACAGACAAAGAGACATAAACACATGAATATATATATATATATATATATATATATGATGGACTTCTTTCAGTTTCCATCTATCAAATCAACTCACAAGACTTTGGTTATCCCAAGTCTATAGTAGAAGACAAGATGCCACGCAATGGGACTGAACCCAGAACCATGTGGTTGGGAAGCAAGCTTCTTACCACACAACCACGCCTGCACCTATTTTCCATAAGAGATGTTATCTCAGGATAAATACCACAGTAACTGACCTATCAACAGTGTACAAATATCAAGCAGCAAACATAGATGGCTGTTTAACTTCGATACTACCTCAGTTATGTTTACCAAATTTTTACTGAATCTTAATTTATTTTAAACACAGGCACAGTTTACAGAGTTCATGATCCACTCTTCTTTCAAAGTCTTAAAAACCAATTCATTTTCCGCTGCGCTGACCAAATACACATCGATGGTAATGACCGAGGATTATCAAAAATAATATTCAAGTAAGTGTTGTCTACAGCCCTTACTTGCTTACTGGACATTTCATTTCTTATCAGGATTGTTATGTTATAAAAACAGTTAAGCTGTACATGTGTATCATTATTTTTCTTATAATTTTATATCATTGTATGCTTTAACCCTTTCATTACCAACCTTTCTGAAACCACCCTTAATCCTACAATAAAAACTTCCTATTTGAACACTTTAGCTTTCTGACTACCCTGTCAAATGTTGACAAGTCCCTTAACGCCTTAGGAGCCATTGGGGCACTGCAGTCATTCAGTGTATCTAGAGCGAGGAAGCCTGGCAGAGCCCATCCCTCTCCAGGCTAAACTCATTTCTATAGCTGAGTGGACTGGAGCATTGTGAAGTGTTTTGCTCAAGAACACAATGCATTGCCTGGTCCAGGAATCGAAACCACAATCCTACAGTCATGAACCCAACACACTACCCACTAAATGGTGCACCTCCACTAGTGGTACTCATTTCTGTGGACTGGAGCAATGTGAAGTGTTTTACTCAAGAACACAATGCATCACCTGGTCCAGGAATTGAAACCGCAATCTTATGATTGTGAGTCCAGTACCCTAACTACTAAGCCATGTGCCTTCAAAAGTAATGCTTATTAATTCACATTGTTTTGAATTAATTATGCATTATCTTGTGAAGGTGCATGGTTCAGTGGTTAGAGCGTCGAGCTTACGATCGTGAGGTTGTGAGTTTGAATCCTGGACCGGGCTGCATGTTGTGTTCTTGAGCAAAACACTTTATTTCAAATTGCTCCAGCTCACTCAATTGTGGAAATGAATTGAAACATCACAGGTGCCAAGCTGTATTGGCCTTTGCGTTTCCCTTGGATAACACTAGTGGCATAGAGAGGGGAGGTTGGTATGCATAGGCGACTGCTGGTCTTCCATAAACAACCTTGCCCAGACTTGTGCCTGGGAGGGTAACTTTCTAGGTGCAATCCCACGGTCAGTCATGACCAAAGGGGGTCTCAGCATGCATTATCTTATAGTTTTGAGATTTCAATGGTGTGATTTCTTATTTTTAGAATGATATTGTGTACGGTTAGTGTGAGAGGCCAGATGTTTACAGTCTCCCACAAAAATATGTCTGGCCATTGAGCTGGTCGTTGTTTAAAGGACTGAGGGAAATATTACCTTAGTCAGGAAACAGATAAGAGTTGGTGACAGGAATAGCATCCAGCAGTAAAAAATCTGCTTCAACAAATGTCTGACTCATATCAGCTTGGAAAACAAAATGAATGTTAAAACAACTACAATTTGAATTTAGAGTTGAAGAACAAATTAGCCTATAGGAGCATGGGAAAACAAGATCATTAACTGATGTGTATAGAGATGGAGATTGTCTCATTAGTTAATAATTAAAATTGCTTATAAACTAATTTCATTGGTTTGTTGTAGGTCTTGCACTCACCGTGATCGTCGGTTTCCTTACTGGACAGCAGATGCAACCTGGATGTCAACATGGCCAGTAAATCCACTAGCCGTTGGTCAGTATGTGAATAACCAAACTCCAGGTAAATACTGTTTAGCTAGCATTTTTATGCTTTTATTTATTCATTTATTGTTTCAATCATTGAAGTGCAGCCATGCTGGAGTAGAGTGTTAAGGTGTATTTGTTAATAATATCTTCCCCCCACCACCATTTTAAGTTATGTATAATTGAAATAGAACACTGTTTTTCAAGAGGTGTCAATGTAAAGAAAAACATGGAGACTTACACATAAACATATGTATATATGTGTATGTGTATCATCATCATCGTTTAGCATCTGCTTTCCATGCTAGCATGGGTTGGACAGTTCAACTGGGGTCTGGGAAGCCAGAAGGCTGCACCAGGCCCAGTCTGATCTGGCAATGTTTCTACAGCTGGATGCCCTTCCTAACACCAAGGTATATATATATATATATACAACACACACACACACACACATACATATCCATTTAGCATTCATATTTTATCCTGCCATGAGTTAGAAGGCACTTCAGAGGATCTCACAAACTTGAGGACTGTTGGATTCCCATGTCTGTTCTGATGTAATGTACACACACATCCACACCAGCTTATTTCAGTTTCCATCTACCATATCCACTCACAAGACTTTGGTCAGTCTGAGGCTATAGTAGAAGACACATGCCCAACGTACTATGCAGTGGGACTGAACCCAGAACCATGTGGTTGGGAAGCAAGCTTCTTATCCCACTCTAAGCCAGGAACCTTTCAGCATCCCTCATCTTATATATATGTATATATCATCATCATCATCATCATCGTTTAACGTCTGCTTTCCATGCTAGCATGGGTTGGACGGTTCAACTGGGGTCTGGCAAGCTCGAAGGCTGCACCAGGCCAGTCAGATCTGGCAGTGTTTCTACAGCTGGATGCCCTTCCTAACGCCAACCACTCCAAGAGTGTAGTGGGTGATTTTATGTGCCACCGACACAGGTGCCAGGCGAGGCTGGCAGATGGCCACGCTCGGATGATGTTTTTATGTGCCACCGACACAGGTGCCGGACGAGGCTGGCAGACGGCCACGCTCAGATGGTGTTTTTATGTGCCACCGACACAGGTGCCAGACGAGGCTGGCATGTGTGGTTGTGTGGTAAGAAGCTTACCACACAACTATGGCAAGCTGGCAGAAATGTTTGCACGCCAGGTGAAATGCTTAATGGTATTTCATCTGCCGCTACGTTCTGAGTTCAAATTCTGCCGAGGTCAACTTTGCCTTTCATCCTTTCGGGGTTGATTAAATAAGTACCAGTTACGCACTGGGGTCGATGTAATCGACCTAATCCATTTGTCTGTCCTTGTTTTTCTCCCCTGTATGTAGCCCCTTGTGGGGAGTAAAGAAATAAGAAGCTTGCTTCCCAACCACATGGTTCTCAGTTCAGTCCCACTGCATGGCACCTTGGGCAAGTGTCTTCTAGTATAGCCTCAGGCCAACCAAAGCCTTGAGTAGATTTGGTAGACGGAAACTTAAAGTCCGTTGTATGTATATATTTTGTGTGTTTGTCTGTGCTTGTTCCCCAACCAGATGTTGGTGTGTTTACATCCCCATAACTTAGCAGTTCAGCAAAAGAGACCAACAGAATAAGTACTAGACTTACAAAGAATAAGTCCTGGGGTAGATTTGTTTGACTAAAGGCAGTGCCCCAGCATGGCCACAGTCAAATGACTGAAACAAGTAAAAGAATTAAAGAATATTGATAGAAAGGCAGCAAGCTGGCAGAATTGTTAGCACACCAGACAAAATGTTTAGCAGCATTTCTTTCGACTTTTTAAGTTCTGAATGCAAATTGTGCTCAGATTGGCTTCGTGTTTCATCCTTCTGGGAGTTGATAAAATAAAGTACCAGATGAAGCACTGCAACTGATATAATCAACTTACCCCTCCACCAAAAAAATTACTGGTGTTCTGCCAAAATTTGAAATCATTATTGATAGTTAATGTTCAATCTGCATTGCTAAATTCTTCAATAACACTAACGTTTTACATACAAGGATTGGGGTGCTGAAAAGCTCCTAGTGGTTAAGAGTGTCACAAAAAGGTCTAGTTGGAGACCCAATCTTCCGAGTTCTTTTACAGGACTTAGAAAAACTGAAGGACCTCTGCAATAATTATGTGAATCTGAGAAGGGGAATATGTTAGATAAAATCATAATTGACTGATCCTCCTGTATTTTTTTTTACCTTAAACCAGGAACTTTTCAGCACTCCCTCATATATACGGTGTCTTTGTGTACAAAAATAGTTCTTTTCTTTTTATTCCAGAATTTCCAGCCAATGTAGCTTATCAAGAATTTGACATCTCATCAAATTTTCCAATACATCTCAGTAGATATCTTCCTTATGTAGAATACAGTGGAGGCCTTAATTTATATAATTCAGTCAACGGGTAGGTATAGTTTTATTTTTCTATTCAGTTTCTGAGAAATATCAACTTGTATATACAGGGTTGGCCCAACGTCACCTGACAGTAAATCAAAACCATTTAATTCCAAGATTTATTTATGTTTAACAACTGAATGAATTTAATAAAAGCATCTAAATATGAAGCATCATGAAAACTGTTCAAACTGAAGTCCTTCTTGAGCAACACATTTTTCCATTTGAGTCAATACAGAATTACAAATATTTATGGAATTTTGATTTACTGTCAGGTGACTTTCGGCCAACCCTGTATCACAAATATATTGTAAAAACAATGGAAACAGATCAAGATGTTTTAAATCACCAGTATTTGAGAATCTGTTTTTGAAGCTAGGATTCAAAATCTGGTTACTGTCCTTATTTTGCCATGCTGGTATTAGTTGGACAGTTCTGTGGGAACCAAGTCAGAGGACTACACCAAACTAGTGTCTGCTTTGATTTCTGGTTAGATGCCCTTCCTAATGCCAGCCACTTTACAGAGTGCATTGGTGGCTCTTTTTCCATGGCACCAGCACTAGTGAGGTTGCCAAGTACTCATAAGATGCAGTACCCCAACTGAGTGGGCTATAGTATTGAGGAATGTATGATATTGTGAAAGGAACAGGGTCTTGGTGAAGTGAATACATTGTTTTTCCCAGTTATGTTAGAAATATGTTAAAAGTTCACAAAGTCAACATATTGACCTGAAGATTATTTCAAATTCTATTTTATCTTTAACATATAATGCAACAAAGCCAGACCTCAGTCTATTTAAATATGTTAGTTTATTTCATCTTTGTGAACTTCAACACCTCTTCCCCCCATGTCTCTCTTTTCTACAGTTCCTTCCTGTGTACAGAAGAAACAGTAGGAATTGTAGATGAAATGCTTTGCACTACTTATTCCAATTTCTTACTCTGTGTTCAAATCCCACCAAGGTTAATTTTGCCTTTCACCCTTCTGGGGCTCAATATAGTGAAGTAGTAGTGAACTGGCAGAATTTTTGTGTAGGATGGAATGACTTGCAGCATTTATTCTAGCCCTTTGTGTTCCAAGTTCAAATCCTGCAAGGTCTACTTAGGAAGAGGGCTTGATCCATCAACCAGGTTAATGTAATTATATGGTCTTCAAGTGCCTTTAGCAAAGTTCATTCTACTCCAAATATTTGGTTTGCATTTCTGGTTTGGTAATACTTTCCTACTTTGTGACTAGAGATGAACAAACAAAAATTGAATGAAGGCTCTCTAAATTATTTAATATACTTCAAATTTTATTACTCTTTGGTAACACATTTTTGGATTTGTTCATTCAATATTTGTCATCATCATCCTCAATATCTATGTTCTATGCTGGATATTTGTGGACTTGTGGTCAGAGGATCGTGGTTTCAATTCCCAGACCAGGCGTTGTGTGTGTTTGAGCAAAAACACCTAAAAAGCTCCACGAGGCTCCAGCAGGGGGTGGTGGCGACCCCTGTTGTACTCTTTTGCCTCAACTTTCTCTCACTCTTTCTTCCTGTTTCTTGAGTAATGCTGCGATGGACTGGCGTCCCATCCAGCGGCGGCGGCGGGGGGGGGGCATATGCCATAGAAATTGGGAAATTGAGCCCATGAGCCTGGCTAGGCTTGAAAAGGACACATAAATAAAAAATAAAATGCTGGATATTTGACTGGATCTGATAGGCATGGCTGCATAAGTTTGATTCTCAACCACATAGTTCTAAGTTCAATCCCACTCTGTGGTACCTTGGCAGAGTGTCTTCTACTATAGGCTTGAGCTGACCAAAGTGGATTTGGTAGATGCAAACTAAAAAGAAGCCCATTACACACACACACACATGCGCGCTCATGTGTATTTCTCCCCCGCCACTGTCTGACAATCAGTGCTGGTGTGTTTATATCCCCATAACTTAGTGGTTAGGCAAGGGAGACCAACAGAATAAATACCAGGCTTTAAGGAAAAAAGTACAGTACATTCATTTGATTAAAATCCTTCAAGGCGGTGCTCCAGCATGACCACAATCAAATGACTGAAACCAGTAAAAGCAAAATGTTACACATCTACACCAGTTGGTTGTCTCAGTAAACATGCAAATAGTTTGAAAATTATTAATATGTAAATAAATAAATAGAACAAAATAGAAGAACGTTTTTTATTATTTTAGGTTTTGAAACAGAATTAAAAATTCGACTCTCATGGAGGTTTGTTCATTTATTTAAAAAATTTGTTCAGAAAGGCCGGTCTCCTTATTAAGGATGTCTTTTATTTTTTTGTGCAGGTTATTAAGAGGTGTGGCACTGGTTTCCCTCCGCTCTATCCATGCAGGAGAAGAACTGTTTTCAACATACTTTACAGTTATAGAAGCCCCCCAACAGTAATTGTGTACCTTTGAACTGTTTGTTATCAAAAGGAAAACTAATTTAAGTAATTAAGATGGTGAAAGAGACCTTTAAAGAAGTTTTTATTTATCAATAAAAGTTGTTTTGCTTCATTTTTTTAATTTGGTGATCAAGTCTTAATAATTGATTTAACTGCAATAACTAAAAGGAGTACATGATGTTTTTCTTTCTTCCCATGCAATCATTCAATAATTTTAACACTTCAGTATTCAAACTGGCCATATCTGGTCCAAATATCCAACTTCTTTTATGTTCAGACTAATTAGATCCAGCCTCTCTTACCTACCCTACAATGTCTTTCTTAAAACAAACATTCACATCACTGAAATCTCAAAGCTATGAGATAATCCATAATTAATTCAAAATGAATGCAAATAAATAAGCTTTATATTTGACAGAGTAATCTGAATGCAAAAGGGTTGGATATTTAATTTAATCCTCTTAATCACAATGAAGCTAACGATGTTTCTTAATTGAGATCCAATTACAACATAAATAATTTTTTGTCAGTGATATGTCTTTTGAAATATTTACAAACTTCTTGCGGTTCTATTTGTTAAATGAAATACATAAGACATCTTGGTCAAGAGATTAGTTTAACAAATATAAAACCTTATTTTACCACACATCAAAATATGATGTTTAAATTGACAAATGTTTTGTATTTTTCTTTTCCACCCAGTTAGCTTGTGTAAAAAAGTATCTGATCATTGTGATACAAAATTCAAATAAATATATCCATAAACATATAAAAAAAAAACCCAGTTTGGTTAGTACTGTACCCAGAATATATTAAATGTTACTGATTATGACTCCCAGTGATAAAACAAAAAAGTAAAGGTGATATTAATTAAAGAATTATGAAAAAATGTAAATAAAAACCAGATTCTTATTTACAGTGATGTTTAAAATGGGAGTGTATACAAAAACAATGCACAATTTCTAGAGTGATTCCTCAAGTTGTGCACAAAATTTCTAGATTCTTGCTTATTCAAAATTTTCATGCCTAAAGTTCTTCATTTTGAGCTTTGTTTTTGATGGCCTGCAGAACATTTTTCATACTTGTTAGTACTAAAACGAAAAATGAACACATTTTTAAAATTTATATGAAACACATTTTGAAATATATTTTACAATTAATTATTAATGCAAAATATACTGAAGGTATAACTAGGTGAAGTTTTCATTACTCACCTACACACTCTCATTATTTTTTACAAATCAACCAACAAAAGTACTAGAAATAACAGCCAAACCTCCCATACCAGATGATAGGATTTTTAAGAAAAGAATGGAATAGTCATATTTGGAATTCCTTTGACTTCCAAAGACTGACCTGGGGCTAAACAGTAATAGCTGTTACAAATACATGTCACCTGTATCAATGAAGGGTAGCAAATAACAAAATTGAATATCTGGAGTAATGTCACTTGACATGATGCTTAACCATAGCTCAGAGATCAGGCAATCTCTCCAGATTGAACCACTACTTCTCATTGAGAGGTCACAGCTCCAGTATTATAGACATGTAGTTAGCTGTAGGAAAGGATTAAAAGACAAATTCTTCAAGCCAAGCGAACCAGCTGGAGATCTAGAGGTAGGCCATAAGTGAGAATGGCTGAATAATATCCATAGTCTCAGATGGTCATGCTTGGGAATCCAGAAAAAGCCTAATGATGGTTGCTTCTGATAGCAAGGGCCTTATGGAGGAGGTGCCTTGAGACTCCACCCCTATGACCATCCCAGAAATAGCAGGTAGCAAGGACGAATAAATAATTTATTAAAATAACCTTGTCATCATTAACCCTCTTTGGACACCCAGGGCCAATTGATCAGCCCAAGGGATACAAGCTGCTAAGACTTTGAGATAGTAGAGTTTGCTTCAAGGTCTGAAGCTCCACAAGGTATGAACTCTGAAAGGATGAATGCAACCAGAAGTGCTGACTGGGGCTGGCTTGCCTGGATGAGGGTGTCTGATGTTGAAAAATCTGAAGCGCCTAATGATCCCAAGAAACCTCACTGATGATGTGTCTAAGTGTATCGCATGATAATGTATAGGAAACCATTCCTCTATAGTAGTAAGCAGATTTATATCTCCTTATAGATCTATCAGCCTGATGAAAAACATGTTTGGAAGTGTAATAGCCAATCAGAGATCGTCTTTCAGTAGATATAATATAAAACTATATAATGCCTAAAGTTTTACATAGTAATAAAGTAGTTTTAAGCACTTTATCCTTTGTTTTCTACATGCACCTGTCAATTTCAATCTCAACAGGAAAAATATTTTGGTCTTTTTGGCCTACACATAGCAAAACGCTGTCTCAAAAGGGTTAAGTTGATGTTTAGAACATAAATACATAGGAAATTTTTATGCAAGGTATTCATTCATATCTCTTTAAAACAAGTAGTTTGTATTATAGAGCCAAGTGCAGTCTCAGACAAGTTGGTGCCAAAAGGGCTAAATGCACACAACTAGACATATAATAATTAACAATAGTTATAATCATCATATATGGAACAGATCACTAAATTAGGGATTTCTTTCATTCAGTCTGTTTTATCATTCCCTTGTTACAGGTTCTTCAAAAACTGAAATGGCAAAGTAAATAAAAGTTACTTCTGCCTTGCTCCACCTCAGTTGTTTTGTTCTCTTTGGGTAAGGAAGATAACTCTTCTTGCTTCTTATATTTTCCGTTCAGTCTTCACTCCAGGTCTATAGTACACCAATATCTAATCAAACATTTGTTACAAGCTCAAAAGTCTAGCAATCTCAATTCTCCATGCTTCATTCAGGCCTGAGATCTTGAAACATGTTAATCAGAAGCATTTGGAATACAATTTATAAGGGCATCCAGCTGTAGAAACACTGCCAGATCAGACTGGAGCCTGGTGCAGCCCCTGGCTTCCCAGACCCCGGTCAAACCATCCAACCCGTGCTAGCGTGGAAAACGGACGTTAAACGATGATGATGATGCTGGCTGGAAGATAAGTGATAAATCTTTCTTGGAATATTGTATGTGATAGACTGGCATTATATCTATAAGGAGATATAAATCTGCTTACTGCTATAGAGGAACGGTTTCCCATACATTATCATGTGATACACTTAGGCACATCATCAGTGAGGTTTCTTGGGATCATTAGGTACTTCAGGATTTTCAACATCAGACACCCTAATCCAGGCAAGCCAGCCCTAGTCAGCAATTCTGGTAGCATTGATCCTTTCAGGGTTGATACCTTGTGGAGCACAGACCTTGAAGCAACCTCTACTATCTCAACAGTCAACTTGATAGCTTTCCACCTGCTGGCCCCTTTGATGCCCTGCATGTTATAAGCTCTGCAAAAGGATTTGCCTGCAAGCTCTTTGAATCTCACCTGGATAGGATTACACCTTACTTGTCAACCATTGCTTTGGCATAGCTCCACTAGCTCAGCATATTTTTTCCTCTTATTATCATTTAAATGATCTTGCAAAAATAATAATAATCTTCTCCACTATAGGCACAAGGCCTGAAATTTGGGGGAGGGGGACGGTCAATTACCTCAACCCCAATGCTCTGCTGGTATCAATATATATTTTATCAAACCCAAAAGGATGAAGGGCAAAGTCAACCTTGGCAGAATTTGAACTCAGAACATGAAGACAGACAAAATGCTGCAATGCATTTTGCCCAGCATGCTAATGATTCTGCCAACTCGCCACCTTTTTAATAATAATAATAATAATTTTCACTTTAACACAGCAGATTCAGATTTCAAAACTTTCAACCTACATTTAAAAAAAGAAAACCAGATGTAAAAAAAAAAAAAATCAAAAATATTCAGAAAGGAAACAAACAAAAAGAAATTACTCTCACCTTGTGATATTGCTGGGTAATAATATTTATAGTTAGGATTTCCTTCTTCGTTAAAGAAATCAAGCATTACGTCACCACTACTATCTGAAAATAATTAAATTGAAATCTTTAAATGATTTACTGAGAATAATAAGTGTAGGAAATGCAATAGTTTTTCTATACTAGTAAAGGTTGGACAAATACATTTTGAGATTTTTTTTTTTTGACAACAAGCAGCTTAATAAAAAAAGGCTCATAAAATAAGAATTGGAGTCGGCTTGTTTTGAATCCTTCAAAGTGGTGCCCCAACATGGCTGCAGTCCAATGACTAAAGTAAAGAAATACTAAAAAAGTTTACCACAACATTACATTTAATACAAAAGCAAAATAGTTTTCATTTATCAATAATAATATCTATCTTTAAATACCTTGTGGAATCAATAATTATTTAGAAATATAAGAAAACTTGAAGATGGGATCTTACCAAGAAATAAAATCCTTGGTATATATCCTCCATCTGGTGAGTATTTCGAGTCTTGATCATCCTGTAATGGATTAACAAACATGAATTAGTTTTGACAGGGTTTCAAGCAAAGAACATTTTAACCCTTTAGCATTCAGATAATTCTGTCTCATGTAATGCTTATTTACCCACAGTGTTTTGAATTACAAATACATTAGCTGTTTGTGTGAGATTTCAATGATGCGCTTGTTTATTTTTAGTATGATATTGTAGGGTAGGTATGAGAGGCTGAATACGGCCAGTTTGAACATAAAACAGGTAGAATATTTGAGCTAGATACAGCAGGTTTAAATATAAAAGGGTTCAACCCTTTAGCATTCAGATTACTCTGTCAAGTGTAATGTAATTCATATCGTTTTCAATTAATCATGCATTATCTTGTAGCTTTGAGATTTTGATGATGTGATTGTTAATTTTTAGAATGAAATAATAGGGTAGATGGCAGAAGCCAGTATGGAAGCTCATTGTTCATACATTTACACATATGTACGTACATGAATGTTGACATTCCATGGATTAAACTATCAATGAGTGAAAATAATGATACAATATTTACATTCTTTGTTGACATTTGAACCCTTTCGTTACCATATTTCTGTTGAGATGCTCTGTGTTTCTTTCAATTAATTTTAGATATAACAAAGAATTTAGTAAAATAACTTAGTTATCATTAAGCTAGTGTTAAGAACATAAATTGTGACTAAGGTGGAAGATTTTAATTTAAAACTTATGAAAACAAGACATTTGTACTCAGAGCTAGTGCCGGGTTGGTAACAAAAGGGTTAAAGACCATTAGAATGATAAACTCCTCACTTGTAAAAGAGATAAGAGATGGCAACATAAAAGGCACCATCAACATTATCATCATCATCATCTTAACTTTTCTATGCTTGCATGGATTGGACATAAGTTTATTGTAACAGATTTTCTACAGATGGATACCCTTCCAGTAATATTTCTCCATGGCTATACATGTTTTCACAGAATATTGGAAATAAATGACATTCATTTACACCAATTACATGGATGTCAACACAAGGAGGTCCAAGCATTCGGCCACTAACACACACACACATGTACATATCAATAAATACATATATGACAGGCTTCTTTCATTTACCATCTACCAAATCCAATCACAAGGCCTTGGTCAGCCCAGGGCTATATAGTAAAAGACACTTGCTCAGGTTTCCACACAGTGGAACTGAACCTGAAACCATGTGGTTTAGAAGCAAACATTGTAGATACACAGCCACGCCTGCCTTTAAAATGCTGTCTCACATAAGTTCCCATCAGGTATGGCTGTGTGGTAAGAAGCTCGCTTCCCAACCACATGGTGATTCAATCCCACTGCATGGTACCTTGGGCAAGTGTCTTCAACTATAACTTTGGGCCGACCAAAGCCTTGAGTGGATTTGGTAAACAGAAACTGAAAGAAGCCTGTTGTATTCACGTGTGTGTGTGTATTTATGTGTGTATGCCTTTGTGTCCCACCACTAATGCTTGACAACCAATGTTGGTGTGTTTATGTAACTGTAACCTGGCAGTTCAGCAAAAGAGGCTGATAGAATAAGTACTAGGCTTACAAAGAATAAGTCCTGAGGTCAATTTCTTTGAGGAAAACTCCTTAAAGCAGTGCTCCAGCATGGCTGCAGTCAAATGACTGAAATAAGTAAAAGAATAAAAGAAATCCAACCCATACCAGCATGAAAAAAAGGACATTAAACAAATGAAAAGACAGATATGTCTCTTAACAACCCGAATCTTCTGAAAACCGAAACAAGTTCTATCATACAGCAACACCTTCCAGTAATAATGGTCAATACAAAATATAAGAAAAATAATACCAACGTACAGGAGAATTCACCATAATAAATTCTTTACTAAGTTCACCAATTTCTTCAGAGTCAGCAAATTTTGGTTTCAAAGCTAAAACAAAACAAGAAAATAATTTTTAACAATAATTAAATTTTGAAAGCAGAGTTTTCAATGGAACTAGCAAATTTCACAAATTCCTCATAGATGATGAAAGGCCAACCAAAAGAACACAACCATCGTCATTCATCATTTAACGTCCGTTTTCCATGCTGGCATGGGTTGGACAGTTTAACAGGAGCTGGCAAGCCAGAAGACTGCACCAGGCTTCACTGTTTTACCATGGTTTTTACAGCTGTATGCCCTTCCTAATAGTAAAAACATAAACATTAACATTTCAAATTTATTTTAAGAATTAATAATGTTTATTTTTACCTTTACAAGCTCCACACCATGCTTTATGAAGGATAAACATCAAAGGTTTATTCCTGAAATTTAAAAAGGAAATAAGGATAATTAGCTGGTAAAGGGTGAGAAAATTAAATTAATCAAATTTTTATACATCATCATCGTTTAATGTCTTTTTTCCATGTTGTCATGAGTCAGATGGTTTAAATAGAGCTAGCCAGACTCCAATTGTCTGTTGTAGCATTGTTTCTACAGCTGGATGTCCTTCCTAATGCTAAACACTTAACAGAGTGTGCTGGGTACATTTTATGTGACACTGGCATGGGTGCATTCATGCAGCACCAGCACCTGAAAGGACAAGCCTGTATGTATGGAAGACTGATTTTATTTAGCTTGAAGCATCTTTTCAAGTACAGCAAATCGTCACAAAAGCCATCAACTGTTCAAAGACTTGCAAATACATTGAAAAATTTTTAGTTTCAGTCTGAGACACACAGAGAACATCTGTCTTCTTGTGGTTCATGGCCCTTCATCAAATAATGATATATACCATGCATGAATAAGCGACACGAAGGACATAAATGAAACATCGTGATCAGAGGTTTCTTCAATCAAGACTGACTGGATATAAACAACAACATAATATAGTTCAATTTGAACTCAGGATCTACAGACTGGTGATCCAATATTTAGGGGTGTGTGTGGACACGAATGAGGTTGTGACTGGTTGACAGGACACTGAATAGCTGAAAAAAAGACAGTTGGTACCATGTCACCAATGCTTCATCTATGGATATGAAATTTATCTCTCAACTGCAAGAGAAATTAACTCCAAATGTGTGCTTTTTGTTGGTGTTTAGCACCAAATCAGCTCTTATCAAACCTATGATCAAAGGTGTTCTCATAATGACCAGGCCATCCTGCTCATTACCTCAAACAATGTCCCTTGTGATTCCACTAATCTTCAAATGTATAGAGTAACTAGACATGCTGTAAACCCTTTTGATATCAACCCACCTCAGACCACCCCTAATTCTAAGATTCAAACTTTCTGTTTTAAAGTCATCTGTATTAAAACTGTCCATCAAAATTTCATGTTTTGTTCCAAACACCAGCTTAATAATAATGACAAAGTTATTTTACTAAATTCTTCATTATTTTCAACACTAATTGAAACGAATGCAGTGTATATCTACAGAAATAAGGTAACAAAATGGTTAACAGGGTACGTAAGCATCATAACCCAATTTCACTCAAGCAGGGACAAGTGAAGATGCTTAAATGTCAACATACATACAAACACCCACACATACATCACATCGTTTAACATTCATCTTCCATGCTGGCGACCACTGGACAGCTTAACAGGATTTGACTCATCAAAAGAGTGTGTTGAGTTTCAGTGACTGCTTTGGCAGGGTTTTTGCAGCTGGATACCCTTCCTAATGCCAATCACACACATACACATCTATACAGGCTCTATACAGTTTCCATCTACTCACAAGGCTTTGGTTGGCTCAGGAGTATAGTAGAAGACACTTGACTAAGGTGCCATGCAGTGGGATTGAACATGAAACTACATGGTTGCAAAATAAATTTAGTAACTACTCTGCCATATCCACACCGATAATTATTAAAATACATGGGGAAAATACAAATTATAAATTTTGATAAGTGATAGCGTCTAACAGATTGAGGTCACATATTAGATGTCTGTGTATAAAAATTTATTAAATAATAGGGAAAATGAAAAATAATAATAAATTTTAAGAATGAAATACACTCACTGCTTTTTAGATTTCTTTAATCCATCTTGAAGATTATGCCAAGCTATATTGTCACCCCATCCTGGAAGAATTAATAATAATGATAATTTGTTATATTTTAATTATCTTCTTCATACTAATTAATATAAAATGTCGGTGACCAAAGACATAAAAAAAAAATGACATATATACTGATATGGTTAACAGTAAAAAAGAAAATATAATTAAAGAGGTTGAAAAGATCTCCAAAATGTAAAGGTTGATGGTTTCAAACTTTTTCAGTCTCATCAGCCAAATGCAATCTAAACTGAACACTATCAGATAAATGATATTACCTCTCTTTAGTCTCTTTAGCTAATGGCAGCTTCAGGATAGTCTTAAAACTTACTTCTAATGTGTATATGCATACATGTGTATTCATGTAGAGACAAACACTAACTTGCTGACATTCCTACATGTGAGCAAGTACACACCTTTGAACATATATGACCCCCTTCGGTCACGACACTGACCATGGGATTGCACCCAGAAAGCTACCCTCCCAGGCACAAGTCCGGGCAAGGTTGTTTATGGAAGACCAGCAGTCGCCCATGCATACCGGCCTCGCCTCTCCACGCCACCAGTGTTATCCAAGGGAAAGGCAAAGGGGCCAATACAGCTTGGCATCTGTGACATCGCAACTCATTTCTACAGCTGAGTGAACTGGAGCAACGTGAAATAAAGTGTCTTGCTCAAGAACACAACACGCAGCCCGGTCCGGGATTCGAGCTCACAACCTCACGATCGTAAGCTTGACACTCTAACCACTGAGCCATGTGCAAGTACACACTTTTGAACAAGTACAATCATAAACATTGAATGTTGTGCTGGAAAACACACTCACATCTATGCAAATATGGTGACAGGAAGGGCATCCAACAGTAGAAACCATGTCACAACAGACAACTGGAGTCTGGACAGATCCATGTCAAACTGTCCAACCCATGCCAGCATGGAAAGCGGACATTAAAACGATGATGATGATGTGTGTAAATAAGAGCAGGCATGGTTGTGCGTATAAGCAGCTTGCTTCACAACCACATGGTTTAGGGTTCAGTTCCACAATGCAGCACCTAAGGTGTTTTCTACTATAACCCCAGGCCAACCAATGCCTTGTGAGTGACTTTGGTGTGTGGAAGCCTTTCATGTGTGTGTGTGTGTGTGTGTTTGTCCCCCACCACCACTTGACAACTAGTATTTGTTAATGAGTTTACGTCTGTTTATGATTGTTTACGTCCATGTGAAGACACATAGCTCAGTGGTTAGACCGTCGAGCTTACGATTGTGGGGTTGTGAGTTCGAATCCTGGACCGGGCTGCGTGTTGCGTTCTTGAGCAAGACACTTTATTTCACATTGCTCCAGTTCACTCAGCTGTAGAAATGAGTTGCGATGTCACTGATGCCAAGCTGTATCGGCCTTTGCTTTTCTTTTGGATAACACTGGGGGCGTGGAGAGGGGAGACCGGTATGCATGAGCAACTGCTGGTCTTCCATAAACAACCTTGCCCAGACTTGTGCCTAGGAGGGTAACTTTCTAGGTGAAATCCCATGGTCAGTCATGACCGAAGGAGGTCTCAACATCCATGTAACTTTAACAGTTTGGTAAAAGAGACATACCTTAGACAAGTGTCCTCTACTATAGCCCTAGGCCAACTAATGCCATGAGAGTAGATTTGGGACACAGAAACTGTACAAAACCTGTTATGTGTGTGTGTGTGTGTGCATACATTCGTACTTTACATGAAAAAGCACTAAGTTACAAATGACAAAATTTGTTGTAATTTGTAAGGTCTGTGTTTCCAAAGACATGGTATAAAAAGAAATCCTTTACTTGAAAAACCAGTAAGGATTAGCAACAGGATGGGCATCCACCTGTAAAACAATGCCATAATGGAATGAATTCATCTGCTCCAGGCTAGCAAGGAAAAACAAATGTAAATCAAACAAATGAAGATCTGAGATTAAAATTTAAGTAGCGAGAAAAATGGCTATAATCAAATATTCAAAGTGAACTCTTAAGAACTAATAGCCTGGATTTAAATTAGGTTGGTGCAGGCATGGCGGTATAGTTAAGAAGCTTGCTACCCACCACATGGTCTCAGGTTCAATCCCACACTGTGTTCTTGAGTAAGTGTCTTCCACTTTAGTCCTAGGCCAACTAAAACCTTTGAGTGGATTTGGAAGACAGAAACTAAAAGAAGCCCACTGAATAAATGTGCGTGTGTGTGTACACATATATCATCATCATCGTCATTGAGCATCATTTTCCATGCTAGCATGAGTGAGATGGTTTGACTGGAACTTCTAAGCTGGAGAGCTGTACCAGATTCCAACGCCAACCACTCCACAGAGTGTACTTGGTGTCTTTTTATGTGTCATTGGCACAGGTGCTTTTCACATATCACCGGCACTGGCCATGACTATGATTTCACTCAGCTTGATGTGTCTTCTCCAGCGCAACAAATCGCCAAAAGTCTTGGTCACTTGTCATTGCCTCCCATGAGACCCAATATCCAAAGATCATATCTCTCCATCTCATCCCACATCTTCTTGGTTCAACCTCTTCCACTGGTTTCCTCCACAGTGATCAGCATTTCTTTATATATACATATATACTTTATTTAAAAGCAGCAGAAATATAACAAAAGCTATTACTCAGAGTTTCACATTCCTGTTCATCGAACAGGAACATGAAACTCTGAGTAACAGCTTTTGTTATATTTCTGCTGCTTTTAAATAAAGCATATTACTCTACCACTGGTATTGGAATACTCTTTTTTCCACCTTGTTTCACATTTATGTGCTTACTCCAGTATATTTTATATATATATATATATATATATTATATATATATATAAGCATGGCCGTTGCCAGTACTGCCAGACTGGCCCTCATGCCGGTGGCATGTAAAAGAACCAACTACACCCTCGGAGTGGTAGCATTAGGAAGGGCACCCAGCTGTAGAAACTCTGCCAGATCAGACTGGAGCCTGGTGCAGCCATCTAGTTCACCAGTCTTCAGTCAAATCGTCCAACCCATGCTAGCATGGAAAGCAGACGTTAAATGATGATGATGATGATATATATATATATATATGCTTCTTACGCCCAACTTTTCTCTCAGGATGCTTACACTCTGTAATGTATGCACACTGACATTACACACCCAGCGAAGCATACTAGCTTCATTTCTTATAAGCCTATGCATGTCCTCAACAGTCACAGCTCATGTTTCACTGCCATGTAGCATGGCTGTTTGCACACATATACACAGTCTGCCTTTCACTGAGTGAAAGGCCATTTGTTACCAGCAGAGATAAGAGCCCCTCTGAACTTTGCCGAGCCTATTCTTTTTCTAGCAGCTACGCTCTCAGAGCATCCACCCCTGCTACTGACTTAGCTACCTAGGTAATGAAAGCTATCAACTACTTATAGTTTTTCCCCCTAGCATGTGATGAAATTTATTTTCTGTAAATTTTTAGTGTTAATTGTATGTGTACACCTTCCACACACAAAAACTAACTTCCCTGTTAACCTTCCTCTGATATTGCTGTACTTCTTGTGTCAATGGCTTACACCAAGTACATCTTCATGAGTTTCTACCTACACATTTTCTAGTGATTGAGCAAGATGATCTACGTGAAGGGATTTGTGATTTGTCTGCTTTGCTAATAAGATTTTGGTCTTTGTTAGGTTAACCCAAAGGCCCTTCTATTCTAGACCTTGCTTCCACACTTGAAACTTCTTCTCTAGTTCTGATCTCTCACCAGATGGAGTACTTTATTTGTTGATTTTACCATCACAGAAAAGTACACTATGTGTGGGTGTGTACCTTTGCCTTGACAACGTGAAATAGTTGAAAATGAGTATCATCATCATCATAAAAACACTGTTGCTTGTTTCCAGTCTTCCATGGAGAAAAATGTCAGGCCATGGGGAAATATTACCTTACCTGGAAACAGGTGAGGGTTGATGACAGGAAGAGCATCCGACCATAGAAAATCTGCCAGCATGGAAAAGTGGACGTCAAATGACAATGAAAGGACAATGATGTTAGTCTAAGCTGAAAATATGATGACATCCTTTTGAAAATAGCTATGTCAATAATGTTTAACAAAGTAGAGAAGAAAAATCATTCTATGTAGACTCAAAATTCAATACTAATATTGACACAGCTGGGAAAGAGAGCCACAGAAATCGCAGTGGAAGCCATCATTTTTATTTGAACAGCCCTGCAGTTTATTGAAATTATATCAAACAATGGCCTGACCCTAATGATGAGACTAAAATTACTGATATATCAGAAAATAGGTCAGCCTTCAATGAATTCTCTCTCAACTCAAACTGTGGTTCTACATTCTTTGTTTATAATAATAAAATATCAACAGTATCTGTTTATAATAAAATATCAATCTGAAGATTGGATATGGTTAGACATTAACAAGTTTTGAGAGAAAAGACAGAACTTATAAGATTACAAATAGATTCAGTCTTAAAGCAGTTTTACATATAATTTATACAAAACTATATATGATGTATTTATTTTTTATCTGATCAGAGCTGGCAAGCTGGAGAGCTGCACTAGGCTCCAGTCTGAGATACACACACACACACACCATTCTCTTTTACTCTTTCCGTACTCTTTTACTTGTTTCAGTCATTTGACTGTGGCCATGCTGGAGCACCGCTTTTAGTCGAGCAAGTCGACCCCAGGACTTATTCTTTGTAAGCCTAATACTTATTCTATCGGTCTCTTTTGCTGAACTGCTAAGGACGTAAACACACCACCAGCGGTTGTCAAGCGATGTTGGGGGGACAAACACAGACACACAAGCATATACACACACACATACATATATATACATATATACGATGGGCTTCTTTCGGTTTCCATCTACCAAATCTACTCACAAAGACACTTGCCAAGGTGCCACGCAGTGGGACTGAACCCAGAATCATGTAGTTCATAAACAAGCTACTTACCACACAGCCACTCCTACACTATATATATATCACAGCCATGGCTAATGCTGGTGTCACGTAACCAGCACCCATGCTGGTGGCACATAAAAAGCACCTTTCAAGCATTGAGCCTGATGGTTGAGCTCCTTTCGAATGTTGGGCCTCACAGAGGCAATGACTGAGACCTTTGGCATTATGCTGTGCTTAAGAAGAAAACCCATCAAGCCAAGTAAAATCGCAGCCGTGTAAGATACCAGTGTCACACATAGTACCTGTACTGGCGGCATGTAAAAGCACCTTTTGAGCATTGGGTCTCAAGAAGGCAAGGACCAAGACCATTTGGCATTATGCTGGGCTTCAAGCATTGGGCCTCGCAGAAGCAATGACCAAGTCCATTTGGTATTATGCCATGCTTGACAAGAAGACCCATCAAGCCAAGTGAAACCACAGTCGTGGCAGATACCGGTGTGTCACACAAATGGCACCCATGCTGGTGGCATGTAAAAGCACCCATTACATTCTCGGAGTGGTTGGTATTAGGAAGGGTATCCTGCTGTAGAAACCATACCTAAACAGACTGGAGTCTAGTGTAGCCTTTCAATTTGCCAGCCCTGGTCAAACCATCTAACCCATACAAGCATGGACAACAGATGTTACATTAAATGATGATGATATATGTGTGTGTGTGTATATATATATATATATATATATACACACACACACATACATGATGTGCTTTCACAAGGTTTCTGTCTACCAAATTCACCCACAAGGCATTGGTCAGCCTAGAGCTAAATAGAAAACACTTGTCCAGTGAGACACACAGTGGGTCTGAAACCAGAACCACATAGTTGCAAACCAAGCTTAACGACACAGAAATATATACATACACACGTGTGTGTGCATGTATGTGTACACAAATGCACACACATGTATGTATATAATTGTATATATCTGTATACACACACACATATAGGGCTGTAATATTTCCCCATGAGCAGACAAAATTTTTATTTAAATACTGCAAAAACAGAAAGAAAAAGAATAAATAAATAAACGAGAGAATATGTTTTTCTCCTGAAACTGCAAAAAAGAGAAATGTTGTTTTCCCCCTAATTGAATCATGAATGTTTCAAGACCAGAAGTTTAAGTTGAAGGTGAAATCAGTACACCTAATTACCAAGGCAGTACCATTTCATTGCAATATATACATTATATATATATATATATATATATATAATAAACAAGAATTTGAGGCTAGTCCAAGACAAAATATTCAAGGCCTTGAGAGAAAGAGAATGTGTAACAATATACCCATTAACCTGTCAGTTTTAGTGTCACTTAACCATCACAATGGTACAACAATATAATGTTGTTTTATATAACACAGTTCTAAATTCAATAGTGAAAGGCAAGCTTAATGGGAGCTATTTATTATCAAATTATTTTGCACTTGAATGGCCAAATAATTACCAGCAGGTGAGAAATTGCTCAGCCACAACAAAAAAAAAAAATCAAATCAAAAATCAAAAGTAGTGTTTGTCTCTAGAAACAGCAATTTTATAATTAGTCTTATTCTGCCAAAGACTTTACAAGAAAGAAGCAAATGGTTCTTCATCTCTAAACTACATCATTAATTGTCTTTGAAGTACACCTTGTCTGTTATCTGTAAGGCTGGAGCAACAGAATTTTTACAACACAGTCCAAAGTGCCGAACCGCTAAGTTATGGGGACATAAACACACTAGCATCAGTTGTTAAGTGATGTTGGGCAGGATTAACACGTACACACACACACACACACACACACATATATATATATATATATATATATTATATGTATATATACACACACACACATATATACGATGGGCTTCTTTCAGTTTCTGTCTACCAAATCCACTCACAAGGCTTTGTTCAGCCCGAGGCTATAGTAGAAGACACTTGCCCAAGGTGCCACGCAGAGGGACTGAACCCAGTGTGGTTGGTAAACAGTGGGACTGAACCATGTGGTTGGTAAGCAAGCTACTTACCAAACAGCCACTCCTACACCTAGTAGAAATAAAATATTCAAATCAGATAATACTTATGTTTTTTTTTTGGTTGTTTTTATGCTTGTTTCAGTCACTTGACTGCAACCATGCTTGAAGTTTTTTTTTTTTTTAGTTGAATGAATCAACTTCAATACATATTTTTTAAAGCCTGGTACTTATAATAATAATAATATAATAATAATAATAATAATAATTGTGTACAGTGCTCAGGTGCACTACAACTCATCTAAAGTGTATATATAATCAGGTGTAGTTTCGACGGATTTCGGGAAGCATGAGGGCCTTAAAGGATGCAGTGTCATGGCAGTCAACAACTGATGCAGGCAGTTTATTCCACGCTTCAGCAACCCTGAGCGTGAAAAAATGTTTCCGAAAGTCATGGGAGCTGTGCTGTTTTCTGACTTTGTAGGCATGTCCACGTGTGTTAGACACATGGAGATCAAAAAGGTGTTCAGTGTTGTTGTTGGTGAGGTGGTTGATAACCTTGTGGGTGTTTACCAAGTCCGTCGCCAGACGCCGGAGCTTCAGTGAATCCATGCCCAGGGAAACAAGGCGCTCAGAATATGGTAGGTGTCTGATGGAGGGTTCTATCAGTCTCCTCTTATCAAACCGCTATCTTACAGGGACGTAAACACACCAACACCAATTTTCAAGCAGGGGTGGGGGACAAACAACTATCTACCTATCTATATATATATATATATATACACATATGTATATAAAGACGGGCTTCTTTCAGTTTCTGCCTACCAAATCCACTAACAAAGCTTTGGTCTGAGGCTGCATTAGAAGACATCTGGCCAAGGTGTCATGCAGTGGGACTAAACCCAGAAAAATGTGGTTGGGAAGCAAATTTCTTATCACAGCCATGCCTGCACTATCCACACAATTTCAAAAAACATTTTGTTGGTATATGAATGTGTAAGACATAGTGTAATCAGCAAGCAAGTACATAATTAACGATTGTGACGCAAATCCAATAAATTTACCTAAGAGCTAGCCTTCTTTAGTAATAGCCATACAAATTAAACATAGGAAGCAGTAGAGCATGCAACTATCTACAGAGGTCTATGCTGAATGGGACTGTATATCTGCATAGTTTGATAAAATAGTTTGCGAAGGGCCGTTCGAATTGCTTTTGTAGCTTTGTGCCGATTAGGAGTGTGTAAAAGCAGTATACGTATTCATGTGTTGAGTGCTACTTCTGTTTGTTCTACTAAACCTATATCATCCTCATCAT
>NC_043004.1:89477193-89494693 GCF_006345805.1 Octopus sinensis
AAAAATAAACAAAATTACAGTGTATGCCGCCATATTAATAACAACCCACACCAAAGGTTCCCTGCCTCAATAATACCTTGTAGGGACTGTGAACCAAATGTAGCTAATGTAAACCAGTTCTGAAATTATCGTCTGCAGTGAATATCAAATTAGATTTTTCTCCACCTTTTATTAATCAAGATATTTATTTTCCATATGTTTTCCATAATTTCAAAATTTGTAACTGATCTAAATATACCGTGTGGTATCCCGTTCATTTACTCTCACTTTGCATTCCATTCTTCCTGATTAATCAAAAAAAAAAAAAAAAAAGCTATGATTATAAACTGGAGAGGAATCTCCGTCGTTTGGTGGTGAGGATTCCGTTGTTTGTTCAATTGAATGGTTTCTACGCCTGGATACCTTTCCCAATGCTAATCACTTAACAGAGTGTGCTGGGTGTTTTTTGTAACGTGCCACTGGCACAGGTGCAGTCACACAGCACTGACAAGGGTGGTTTTAATGTGACACTGGCATCTGAAAGGACAAACCTGCATGTGTGGAAGATCAATTTTACTTAGTTTGACGCATTTTATCAAATACAGCAAATTTCCACATCTCCTGCTCCCTTGCCATTTCCTCAGTGAAACTCAGCATCCAAAGATCTTTTCTCACCACTTTGTCCCATGTCTTCCTGGGTCCACCACAGCTACCCTCCAGAATTTGAGCTTGGCACTTCTTTAATCATCACATGACCAAACCAGTGCAGTCTTATCTCCTGCACACAATATCTGATGCCTCTTATACCCAGTTTTCCTCTTAAATCATTACACTCTGTCATACATGCACACTGGCATTACCCATCCAGCAGAGTATTTTAGCCTCATTTCAATACATTTGATTTTTACTCTTTACTCTTTTACTTGTTTCAGTCATTTGACTGTGGCCATGCTGGAACACCACCTTTACTCGAGCAAATTGACCCCAGGACTTATTCTTTGTAAGCCTAGTACTTATTCTATCTGTCTCTTTTGCTGAACCGCTAAGTTAGGGGCAGGGCGTAAACACACCAGCATTGGTTGTCAAGCAATGTTGGGGAGACAAACACAGACACACACACACATACTCATATATACGACACGCATACACACACACATATATATATATATATACATATACATATATACGACAGGCTTCTTTCAGTTTCCGTCTACCAAATCCACTCACAAGGCTTCGGTCTCCCCGAGGCTATAGTAGAAGACACTTGCCCAAGGTGCCATGCTGTGGGACTGAACCTGGAACCATGTGGTTGGTAGGTAGGTTATATACCACCACATATGTTCAAAATCAAACATGTTTAGAATGTAAGAAAATGTTTGACACAACATACATACCTTTCTTAAGTATGTTGGTTTCAAATTTTGGCACATGGCCAGTAATTTCAGGGGAAGTGGGGGCGGGTCAATTTCATCAACCCCTGTGCTCAACTGCTACTTATGACCCTGAAAAGAAGCAAGGCAAAGTCAACCTCAGTGGGTTTTGAACCCAGAACATAAAGACACAAAATGCTGCTAAGCATTTTGCCTGGAGTGCCAATGGTTTAGCCACCTTGCCTTACCTTTCCCATGTATATTACTGAGAGAGGTGATTGAGCTGAGTACAACAGTCCTAGCTATTTCTGCTTATGCTTTTGATATCAAGCAAAATTTTTACAGCTGCAAAACAGATAAATCTGAGATAAGACTATAAAGCAGAAGTGTCGATAAGGTTTTAATCACAAACGAAGCAAATCTTGAGTAATGGTCATATTGTCCAGAAGATAAATAAGAGCAAATAATACCAAATGGAGACAAATTTTAGTTTATTCAATACATCTTACATATATTTCATTAACAATGTTATATAGGGAAAAACCTTATAAACAGAGAATATCAGTAAATCTTCAGAGATAGCATAACAAATACTTTTTTTTTCATCGAAGTGTTTTTCTTTTTATCCAATATTCTATGTGCTATTGTTTATAGCTTTATCTACTTTGAATTCCACTATTACAAATTATTCATTTCATATTTCTCAAAATTTCTAAAATTCATATGATGTAAACAACAATTTTTGCTGGTAAGAACAAAGCTTCTAAAAGTGGACAAAGAAAATTTGAAACATTGTTTTGGTATAATAGTAGCAAGTCTCCCATGTCCTCAGAAAATGTGGATTCAAATCCCACAGGCAGCCATTGCTCTGCTTCCATCCAAGAGGTTTTTTTAAATCAATATTCTACATGCTATTATAGCTTTGAGTTCAACTATTAAAATGATTTATTTCATGTTTCTTGAACTTTCTAAAATTCTTATGGTGTAAATATTTCAAATATTTATTTCAAAATAAAAAACTACAATTTGACATCACTTCATACAGACAATTACAAACATACTTACACAATTGATAGGATACTCATAACAAGCATTTGCCAGCTCAGAGATTTAAGAGAAAACAAACACCAATAGTGCTCTTTTACTTGTTTCAGTCATTTGACTGTGGCCATGCTGGAGCACCGCCTTTAGTTGAGCAAATTGACCCCAGGACTTATTCTTTGTAAGCCTAGTACTTATTCTATCGATCTCTTTTGCTGAACCGCTAAGTTTCGGGGTCATAAACACACCAGCATCGGTTGTCAAGCGATGTTGGGGGTGGTGGTGTCAAACACAGACACACATACATATGTATATATATGATAGGCTTCTTTCAGTTTCCGTCTACCAAATCCACTCAAGGCTTTGGTTGGCCCAAGGCTATAGTAGAAGACACTTGCCTAAGGTGCTACGCAGTGGGACTGAACCCAGAACCATGTGGTTCATAAGTAAGCTACTTACCACACAGCCACTCCTACGCCTATTCAATAATTTTTAATTCTAAAAAGGAGAATTGGTCAAAATGATTACGAGAACAGCAGTGAGAATAACACATCAGTATTTCTAATTTCTATGAAAGGCCCAGGTAACAGGAAAATAAATTATTTATTTCAATTGAATGATGGCCTATGCAACATTCAGTTTGTCCTAACATGGGTGTGACTGACATCAAAGGATAACTTTCTCAAAAGCCAACAAATAAGGGTTGCAAGTCCAATGAGAAAATCTAGCAAGGACAACCAGCAGTTTCTGCCCAATTGATTATCATCAAGCCATTTTTTATTTCGAAGAACTGCTTCACTCTTCTGAAAATCCTCTTTTTGGTGCACACTGTATAGTACTCTCTCCTGTCAAGTCTGAAGAATTCACCTGCAAATGTTGTTTTCAAAGACATTGACTGGCAGCAAGGGAAACATCACATAAGGTTCAATAGTCTTATTTTTTATTTGTTTATTGCCCACAAGGGGCTAAACATAGAGGGGACAAACAGACAAAGGGGTTAAGTCAATTAAATCGACCCCAGGGTGTAACTGGTACTTAATTTATCGACCCCGAAAAGATGAAAGGTAAAGTCGACCTCGGCGGAATTTGAACTCAGAACATAACAGCAGATGAAATACCGCTAAGCATTTCGCCTGGTGTGTTAACGTTTCTGCCAGCTCGCCGCCTTTTCAATAGTCTTGGCTTCAATAGTCAACAGTCAAGGTTCAATAGTCTTGGCTTCCATACAACATCCATCATGACATTGCCATCAGCCATTCATTTGTTCACAAGGTTCTTCATAACATATCCAAGCCTAATATAGACTGCAACTATGAGACAGCACAGGCTTTATGGGTTAATGATGACTTCATTGTCTTTGTGAAAGCAGCCAATCAACAGAACTGGGACATCATCAAATATAATTCCACCAGCACAAGGACCACTCACCCCTCGACCAACAACACTGTCTTATCTACCTGTAGATTACCTGGTAGCCAAAGTGCAGTTCCTAACACCTTTCTTGATGATGAGTGCACGTGCATCAAAGTTGCTCTTAGTGTGTGAGTTACTGGACAGGAAGGAGAGCAGCAGCAACAGCAAGTGGAGGCGCAATGGCCCAATGGTTAGGGCAGCGGACTTGCAGTCAGAGGATCACGGTTTTGTTTCCCATACAGGTCGTTGTGTGTGTTTATTGAGCGAAAACACCTAAAGCTCCCCAAGGCTCTGGCAGGGGGTGGTGGCGACTCCTGTTGTATTATTTCGCTCCAACTTTCTTCCTGTTTCTTGTCCCTGACTTCCTACGCAACCGCTGAGCCTGGATGCGCATTCATCCATCCGTTGATGCTCTCGGTGTTGGGGGTTGACCTGCTTTCTCTTCTGCGGATCTTATGAATAGCAAAGGACCACGTTGCGGACTTCTCCCAATGGGACGAAGACCGCTTTGCTCAACAAACAAACAAGCAGCAACAGCAAGCTCAGGGCTACTAATGACAGCTTTGGCACTGCCGTGCTACTGGAAAAGCACTAATCGACGTGCTGGTTAACAGGCTGGAGTCTCAACTGTTGAGTTCAGAATGCATCTACTTTTTTTTCTGTGTGGAATGTCTCCTTCCCCACATTGTGTCGAACGATATCATTAAAAAGTACCTTCAAGCCACAAGTTTCCCAGTGCAACTGGAGACAACACTTTACCTATCCAGGGAATAACACATTTTATCACTGCTTGATTTGACATTGACTTATTTGACATCAGACTTTCTACTGCTTCTTTTATTCTCTCCCTTCCTCTCTCTCTCTCTGTGAATCTATTTCTCTTTATGTGTATGAGGAGAGGGAAAGTGCTCATGCCAATCATGTTCAGTTAATAAATTGTGATGTCTCTATCTCACTCACTTTACCTCTAAGTGTATGTTTCTTATTTCTTTATTGCCTACAAGGGGCTAAACATAGAGGGGACAAACAAGGACAGACAAAGGGATTAAGTTGATTACATCAACCCCAGTGCGTAACTGGTGCTTAATTTATTAACCCTGAAAGGATGAAAGACAAAGTCGACCTCGGCGTAATTTGAACTCAGAACGTAACATCATCATCATCGTTTAGCGTCCGCTTTCCATGCTAGCATGGGTTGGACGGGTCAACTGGAGTCTGTGAAGCTGGAAGGCTTCGTCAGGCCCAGTCAGATCTGGCAGTGTTTCTACGGCTGGATGCCCTTCCTAACGCCAACCACTCCGCGAGTGTAGTGGGTGTTTTTTACGTGCCACCTGCACAGGTGCCAGACAGAGCTGGCGAACGGCCACGAACGGATGGTGCTTTTATGTGTCACCGGCACAGGGCCAGGCGATGCTGGCAACGGACACGAACGGATGGTGCTTTTACGTGCCACCGACACGGGGCCAGACAGAGCTGGCAACCGGCCACGAACGGACAGTGCTTTTACGTGTCACCGGCACGGGGGCCAGCCGAGGCTGGCAACAGACACGAACGGATGGTGCTTTTACGTGCCACTGACACGGTTGCCAGACAGAGCTGGCAAACGGTCACGAGTGGACGGTGCTTTTACGTGTCACCGGCATGGGGGCCAGCCGAGGCTGGCAACGGACACGAACGGATGGTGCTTTTACGTGCCACCGACACGAGGCCAGACAGAGCTGGCAAACGGCCACGAACGGATGGTGCTTTTACGTGCCACCGACACGGGGCCAGACAGAGCTGGCAAACGGCCACGAACGGACGGTGCTTTTACGTGTCACCGGCACGGGGCCAGGCGAGGCTGGCAACGAACATGAACGGATGGTGCTTTTACGTGCCACCGACACGGGGCCAGGCAGAGCTGGCAAACGGCCACGAGCGAATGGTGCTTTTACGTATCACCGGCGCGGGTGCCAGACGAGGCTGACAGCGGACACGAACGGATGGGTCACTTAGCAGACAAAATACCACTAAGCATTTTGCCTGGCATGCTAACGTTTTTGCCAGCTCTCCACCTTTACCTCTAAGTGTATATTTCTGTATGCACTTGCATGTGTATGTTTGTGTGTGTCCTCCTAGTGCCAAAAAATACTGTCGCCAAAATCAGGCTGAATACCCATACTGAGGAATGGAAGATGACAGCACAGATTCCTTTCCATGATGCTTATTGTTGAGTCAGTTGGAATATTCCCTCAGTATCTGGATTACAGCTTATATCTTTTAAATTAGGACAAAGGCATGAAACCTGAGAAAGAGTCTCAGGAGGTAGAATATCTCATACAGGTATACTGGGGGGTACTCTTCAAGACAGGTGCTTTTACCATCTTGTATGTAGAGGGGATATGTTATTCAACAAAGGGTATGGAGTTTGTTTTGACGAAGTGTGCAAGACAGATAACTGCACTGGTATGTCCATGTGATGCGTGTGAATGAAAACAATTGCATCAAGAGGTACCATCCCTAATTGTAGAAGAAACATGTGGAAGGGGTAGGCCCAGGAAGAAGTGGGACAAAATGGTGAGAAAGGATCTACAGACATTGGGACTCACAGTGGGGATGACAGGGAACCAAAACTCCTGGCGGTTTGCTGTGTTTGAAAAGACATGTCAGGCTAAGTAAAAGCATGGTTGCCCTTGCATACAGGCTCATCCCCTGCAACCCTCTTCAGCTGAACATCCCTAATCTTGTGGGCTTGTAGGTGCTGTTGCCTTGTAAAAAGCACCCATGCTGGTGCTGCACAAAAGCACCCAGTACTCTCTGTAAAGTGGTTGGCATTAGGAAGGGCATTCAGCTGTAGAAACCATGCCAAAACAGACATGGAGCCTGAACAGCCTTTCAGCTGGTCAGCTACTGTCAAACCATCCAACCCATGCCAGCATGAAAAACAGCTGTTACATGATGATATGTATTTAAGAGAAATATATGTGACTCATACACAAAATAACAAAACAGTTTATATAATGGCATGACATGTATACAAAAAAATGAAAAGAAAAAAAAAGATTTTATTCAAAATCTTAAAACAATGAAATAAAACAAAGAATAGAAAAGTAATTTTTAAAATTTCCAGGGAGATGTTTTTCTTCATCTGACACAAAAACTTTTCATTTAACTGTTTAATATTCACATTATTTTGCCAAATGTAATGCTTATTTATTCATTTTGTTTTGAATTAATCAGGGACTGTCTTGTAGTTTTGAGATTTCCATAATGTAACTGTTTATTTAAGAATGACATTGTAGGGCTGGTGTGAGAGGTCAGATCTGGCCAGTTTGAACATAATATGTAGAACATTTGGGCCAGGTATGGCCAAAATGCTAAAGAGTTAAAAGAAAAAAAACAATAAGACAAGGTGATAATTAATCCCTCAAGTTATGCGAGGAAAATTTATTTTACATTTCACTAAAACATACATCTTTAAAAAACTTCTTCCATGTTTAATCTATGTGTAAAATGTCAAGCTTATCTTTAAAAGTAAATAATAAAAAGTCTTAAAATAAATGTGTATTGGTAAAATAAAAGAGGAATGGCATAAAGAACTAAAAAAAAAAACCTAAAGCAGTCTATTCATGTGAAAAATTATAGAGTTTACTACTGTTTAGCCATTATCATTCTTTGGTTAAGCTGATGAATTAGTTTCTTTCAGCTAAATTTAACTTAGCACATTATTGTACCCATTGGTAAAATAAATTACAATCATGTAACAGAGTTGTTCTTTTCTCTTTTTAAAACTGAATATTTGATGTCAAGAATGGCAGACACTATGCCGAAAAATTGCAAGTCCAAATTAGCATAACCATCTAATCCCTACAGTAAGCAAAAGAAAAAAAAAACTTTATTATTTAGCAAAATGGTCTGATAATTTTGAGATAAATCTAATTCAACAACAATTGATGTTGAAGATATACAGTTTCGCTATAAAGATCTAAGGAAGTAAAAAAAAATGAGATTTAAAAGATGGAGAGCTATTATTTGAAATTAAAATGAATTTTTATGTTGGCTTGATTGTGAAAACAGAAAAAAATATGCAGATATATAATCTTTATAATCACTGGTCATCACAACCAAAATATGGCATCAGATATTTCCATGTAGAAGCAGGACTACTGGCAGGTGTTGTAAGAACCACAGTCAGGACACTTCAGTCCTAAAAAGTGAAGGTCAACAACATTTTGCTGAAACAAAGAAAAATAAATTAAAATGTGCCTATATATGACGAGGTGCTGAAAAGTTCCTGGCTTTAAGGATATTGCAAAAGGCCTGGTCAGAAGCTAAACCTTCAGAGTTCTTTTACAGGGCTTAGGAAAACTGAAGGGCCATTGCCGTAAATGTGTGAATCTGAGAGGGGAATATCCTCCTTCCATGCTGGCATGGGTTGGACAGTTTGACGAGAGCTGACCAGGTAGAATATTGCACCATAATTCTGTGTCTGTTTTGGCATGGATTTTATGGCTGGATGCCCTTCCTGACACCAATCACTTGACGGAGTGGACTGAGTGCTTTTTACGTGGCACCAGCACAATTGAGGTCAGCTTTGGCATGGTTTTCACAGCTGGATGCTCTTCCAAATGCCAACAATTTTACAGTGTGGACTGGATGCTTTTCACATGGCACCAAGTAACTTGCAAGACAAGGAATCTTTGAGAGGAGAGAGGGCATTGGAGGAAGTGATCTTGTGTCAGATGATGAAAAGTTAGAGTGTAACAGACAGACAGAAACAGAAGTTTTGCTGTAGAGAAAGCACATGGAGAGAGAGAAAGAGAGAGAGAGAGAAAGAGAGAGAGAGAGAAAGAGAGAGAGAGAGAAAGAGAGAGAGAGAGAAAGAGAGAGAGAGAGAAAAGAGAGAGAGAGAAAGAGAGAGAGAGAGAAGAGAGAGAGAGAGAAAGAGAGAGAAGAGAGAGAGAGAGAGAAAGAGAGTTGATCCTCCTGTATTTTCTATTACCAAAAGCCAGGAACTTTTCAGTACATAATATCAAAATACATACAGATTATTAAGTTGTATTTCAAGAGGCTTATTTGCCAATTATAAACACAAGATACAACAGTATCTGTTGCAAACACACGAGTTTACATCAAGAATCTTGCAAACCAAATACAGAAACGAAACATATAGATAAATGTTAAACAGAAAACCAGAGAAATAAAGATCTTTGGAGTATAAGAGTTGTTTCGCCACAGGCAAGGCCTGATCACGAATGTTTATAATCAAAAGTATTCCAACCCATAGCCATCTTGTCATTTTGAATATCACAAACTATATTTATTTCTTTATTGCCTACAGAGGGCTAAACATAGAGGGGACAAACAAGGACAGACAAAGGGATTAAGTTGATTACATCGATCCCAATGCGTAACTGGAACTTATTTAATCGACCCCGAAAGGATGAAAGGCAAAGTTGACCTTGGTGGAATTTGAACTTAGAACGTAATGGCAGACAAAATATCACTAATCATTTCGCCCAGTGTGCTAACGATTCTGCTAGCTTGCCACCTTTCATGAACTAAATTGTCTCTATATATCCATCCTTTCCTTTAAAAACTGTAGAGTTTAATTTGAGGGCGACTCAGCTGCTACCTTCATGCCTGGCTCTCTCTGTTGGTTATGACAAGTGTTCCTGTCAATACAATCAACCGAACAGCCTGTGCGTGAAATTAACGTGCAAGTGGCTGAGCACTCCACAGACATGTGCACCCTCTTAGGGAGATTCAGTACGACACAGAATGCAACAAGGCTGGCTCTTTGAATTACAGGTACAACTCATTTTTGCCAGCTGAAGAGACTGAAGCAACGTGAAATAAAGTGTCTTGCTCAAGAACACAGTGCGCCAGTAGGAATCGAACTCACAACCTTACAGTTATGAGCTGAATACCCTAACCACTAAGCCATATGTCTACACTGCTGCCTTCAACAGATTAAGTGACTGCATAAAGGATCCCTTCTGAACTAGGGTCGTTAGGCTCTGTCTGTCTGTCTGTCTCTATCTGTTAGAGACAAGTGAGCACTTATGACTGATGAGGATGTTTCTGATCAAGCGGCCAGTTCACCGTGTGCAGTCTATAATAAGTGTATTTGATCATAAGGGTTACATGAGAAACTTCCAGAAGGCTTTCCCAGTACTATTTGCAATAACTCACTGAAGTGCTTTTAGTAATACAGTTGGCCAGCAGGTGGTAGATAAATATAACAGCATCAGCATAAAGTAGAAGACAATCAAATAATGATTATGTTCCATTAATGTCAGAAAATTTTATCTTAATGGCTAAATCAAATGAAGGAGGGTCACATCATCATCATCATCGTTTAACGTCCGTTTTCCGTGCTAGCACGGGTTGGACGGTTGAACCGGGATCTGGGAAGCCAGGAGGCTGCACCAGGCTCCAGTCTGATCTGGCAGTGTTTCTGCAGCTGGATGTCCTTCCTAACGCCAACCACTCCGTGAGTGTAGTGGGTGCTTTTTACATGCCACCGGCACATATATGACCTTATTTCACAGGAGCTCTGAGGCCGAGAGAACATAGTTAAACTTGGACTGGGAATCTGGCTTCTATGTTGTAATTGTGTAGACTCTGCTAAAGGCACTTAAGGGCCAGGTGGTCATGGCAAACCAGATAATTGATTAGGTTTACTGATGGAAGGTGCAAAGTGACATGGCAAAAGTTAGCAGAGATTCGTTGAGCAGTGGTATATTTATGATTCTACTTATGTACTTGATGATTTCCCTAGCTGCTGGTGCCATGTACAAAGCACCCAGTACACTTTGTGAAATCATTGGTGTTAGGAAAGGCATCCAAATGTAGAAAACAAACCAAAGCAGACATTGGAACTTGATGTAGACTTCTGGTTTGTCAGTTTCTGTCAAACTGTCCAAACCAAGACTGGAATTTTTCAAGGAGGTGCCCCAACATGGCCACAATATAATGACTGAAACACTCAACAGATAAAAGATAACAAACAAGTGACTGCAGTATTACCTTATGACAATCACGGCAAAGAATATTTGTTTTGATCTCTTTATAATCCTGAGGCATTTCAGTTTGTTTGACTTCTTCATCTTTCAATTTCCAGATTGGAGTCATGTTCGTCATTGATGTACCACAGATAGGACATGCAAAATGGCTGGAAAAAAAAAAAAGAAAAAGAAGTTTCACAAAACGTTTGAGCATCATTATTGTTTTAATATCCACTTTTCCATGCCTGCATGACTCAGACAGAGTTTACTGAGGCAGATTTTCTATGGTCGGATAAACTGCCTGTTGTCAACCCACACTGGTTTCCAAGCAGGGTAATATTTTCCCATAACCAGACATACCTTTCACAGAAGACGACTGGAAACAAACAACATCACTAGTTTGAGAGTGACACTTTTCTCTCTCTCTCTCTCTATATATATATATATATTATATATATATATATATATATCATCATCATCATCGTCGTCGTCGTCGTTTAACGTCCGCTTTCCATGCTAGCATGGGTTGGACGGTTCAACTGGGGTCTGGCAAGCCCGAAGGCTGCACCAGGCCAGTCAGATCTGGCAGTGTTTCTACAGCTGGATGCCCTTCCTAACGCCAACCACTTTCTGAGTGTAGTGGGTGATTTTATGTGCCACCGACACAGGTGCCAGACGAGGCTGGCAGACGGCCACGCTCGGATGGTGTTTTCTTATGTGCCACCGACACAGGTGCCAGACGAGGCTGGCGAACGGCCGAGGCTGGCGAACGGCCAGTGATATATATATATATATAGCAAGAAGTAAACACTGAACTTCATGACAAAAATGACACAGGCTGATAAAAGTGGCCAAAAATGCTAAGCTGAAGGGTGCTCACCCAATCCATGCAAACACAGAAAAAAAGGAAGTAAAAATAGAGATAGTTCAGGATGTTTAATATTCATTTGGGTCCCTTTGGTCCCTTTACCCAATATGATCATGTTAACTCTCCCTGCCATGAGGTATCTTTGCTTACTGTCTTTTGCCCTTTTTTCTCTTCATTACTTTCTCCACTGAAACCAACTCCCTCTCTTATCACTGTCATAACTCCTACCATTCATCGACATCCATCACACACTCCTATCTCCTTCTCTATCACACTCTCTCACCTGTCCTTCTGTCTCTCTACCATTAGCCTCTGATTCTCTTACCCCCGACTCCAACTCCTTGACTATTTGGACTCAGTGGACACTGAGTTAGCCTGGACTGCAACATGTTAAGTTCACCCATACTCACTTTGCCTAAACGTCCTACCTGGTGCTATGGAGATGGCACCAACCTGGACACCCCTGACAATCACACACCAGTTTGCCATTACATCTTCAGCAAGAGCTGAAGCAATATAGAAGTGACATCCATGACCCTAGTGGACAGCTCCTTGAGCAATTACCTGGTCATTTACTACTTCAATTCAGCATGAACTCTACCTTGCGTAGATTTGAACCAGCAGTGTAATAGCATATTCACTCAGTCATTCTATCCTGGCATCACATTGAAGCATACACATTATAGACTACATTCAAGAAATTGTTGCTGTTAAGCAATCAATCTGGCTGTGATTTACTTACTTTGTTTACCATTACTGTGATAGCCTTTACTCTGAACTTCAGAATTGGCCATCCTCTCTGCAAGAAGTAACAGCCAAATTCCCCTCAAACAAACCTTTATCATTTAAAAAAATGCAAGGACACATTGGATAATGTAGCCCTGAATACACATTGTCCAACATCAAGAAGAGCATCCAGGCATAGGTCTTAAGCTGATAGTGGAGTGCTCAACCATATGCAGAGTGTTCCACTGATTGCATCAATTGGAACATTCATTGCTGTAGCTAGTGGAGTCCCCAGCTTTTGATGCATGCTGAGCATAGTCAACTTCTCAGATGGCAGAGTTCTGTCTTCTTTTTTACTAATTAATATTTTGCTAGCTTTAATTTGAGGCCCGTTACATCCGTGTTTTACTTCCAAACTCAATATTTCTTCTCTTAATCTTTCATAGATTTAGTTATGAAAACTAGGTCTAAGTATTCAAGACCTCTACACATACAGGCTATAAGTCTAAAACTCCTGTTAGGGCCAAGAGGACTATAATAAAAACAATACATAGAAATAGCAAACATGTTACTTGACCAAGTATTAGTTAAACAGAATGCTGCAAAATTGTTTCAACACAACCACAAAATAGAAAAGTAAAGCAAAATATAAATAAAACAAATACATACCCATATTGAAAAAGTTTTTTAAAACACTCCCTATGAAAGAAAAAAAGAAAAATTATATAGATAAATTGTTTATGAATTAGAGAATAACTGTATTTTTCAATATTTTGTTAACATATAGAATTTATAAACACTTTATAATAGTTGCAGCGTGGAAGGTGTTTATAAGCCATTTAAAAAACACACAAAAACTGTTAGATTCACTTCAAAGCGATGAAAATATTTTGACAAATTAAATTTAAATGTTGAAGTGAATTCAATGGTTTTTGTGTGTTTTTAAATGGCTTATAATTGTTTTTGTTTCAGCACACGATCTCAGATCAGGTCACTTGCTATGCAAGTACATCTCCATAATTATAATAGTTGATGGTAGGAATACAAACCCATGATGCAAGGGAATTAAAAGATAGTGAAAAGATGCACAGCAAAATCCAATTCATCATCACCATTATTTTAAATTCCACTTTTCCATGCTTGCATGGCTCAACCACTGTTTACTGAAGCAGATTTTTTACAGCCAGATGCACTTCCTTTTACTAATCCTCACCTGTTTTCATGTAAGGTAATATTTCCCTATTGCTAGACATCTCACAGAATACTGGAAATGAATGACCCAGCTTGTATGACAGTGATGCTCATTTACAACGATCACTTGATGTTACGACAAGGAAACACAAATGTACACTCACACACACACATGGCCAAAAGTCATGCACCAAAACATCTGACATTTTATTTATATTACATTATTATTATTACTGAGTGAGAGAGCAGTGCATGCCATCAAAGTGACACTGCAATAAAACATACGAAACCCAGTATACCCATCTGATAAGAGTACACCAGCACATCCCTGGTGTACCATAAGTGCACGACATGGTGATCTCATATCAAGATAAACAGAGCATGACCTTGCAAGTGGGGCCCAGTTAGAATTTTCTTCAGGTTGAGTAGTCCATCCTGGTACTGTCATCAGTCACATCAGCGATTTTGATTTGTTTACACTTGTCTCAATAGGTCTTTGCAAGCAAAGTTCATTGTCCAATGACTGAGGGGTACTCATAAGTGGGCTGGTTACACCCCATGTTCAGATGTGCTTTTAACGTTCCACTGGCACGAGTGCCAATCAGGCGGAACTGTCATCAGCCACGTCAGCAATTTTGATTTCATTTGCCTCAATAGGTCTTCACAAGCAAAGTTTATTGTCCAATGAATGAGGGATATACATAAATGGGCTGGTTACACCCACTGGCATAGGCCATGGACTTGTCTCAACCGCAGCACATCTGCAAAGGTCTCGGTCGCTAGTCATTGCCTCGGTAAGTCCCAATGTTCAAAGGTCATGCTTTACCACCTCATCCCAGGTTTTCCTGGGTCTACCTCTTCCACAGGTTCTCTCAACTGCTAGGGTGTGACACTTTTTTCACACAGCTATTCTCATTCATTTGCAACACATGACCATACCAGCACAGTCGTCTCTCTAGCACACCACATTTGATGCTTCTTAAATCCAACTTTTCTCTCAGGGTGCTTATACTCGGTCACATATGCACACTAACATTACAGCTTGCTTACCAACCACATGGTTCTAGGTTCAGTCCCACTGTGTGGAACTTTGGGCAAGTGTCTTCTACTATAGCCTCGGGCCGACTAAAGCCTTGTGAGTGGATTTGGTAGACGGAAACTGAAAGAAGCCCGTCGTATATATATATATATATATACAGACACACACACACACATATATATGTATGTATTTGTGTGTCTGTGTTTGTCTACCCACCATTGCTTGACAACCGACGTTGGTGTATTTATGTCCCTGTAACTTAGTGGTTTGACAAAAGAGACCGATAGAATAAGGACTAGGCTTACAAAGAATAAGTTCTGGGGGTTGATTTGTTCGACTGCAGGCAGTGTTCCAGCATGGCATGGCCACAGTCAAATGACTGAAACAAATCATCATCATCATCATTTAGTATCCGCTTTCCATGCTAGCATGGGTTGGACGGTTCAACTGGGGTCTGGGAGGCCAGAAGGCTGCACCAGGCCCAGTCTGATCTGGCTGTTTCTAAATAAAAGAATAAAAGAATGTGTGTATATATATATATATATATATATATAAATATAATGAGCTTTTTCAGTTTCTGTTTACCAGATCCACTGACAAGGTTTTGGTTTACCCAGGGCTGTAGTAGAAGATCCTTGCCCAAGATGCTTTTCAGTGGGACTGAACCAAAAACCATGTGATTAGAAAGCAAGCTTCTTAACCTCACAGCCATACCTGTTTTTTTGTTTTTTTTGTCAGAAATGTCAGAAGGAAAAGTTTTCTCCAACTTACTCATGAATCATATGCCGACACTTAGGGATCCTTGAAGGTTTTCTGGAAGTATGCAGATTCTGAAGACAAACTGGGCATTCATTGTGAGATATTTTTTCTAGACACTAAAAAAAAAAAAAAAAAATGAAAAAAAGATAAAAAAGATGAACTATTTAAGATTTTATTCACATAAAGAAATAGAAACTTTATTTCACTTTAATTTTTATTTTGTCCTCATCATTCTATTCTGCAATTTGAAGAAGTTAACAATAAGCTATATGTAAGCGAAGTTCTTTTATGACAATGATGTACAGAAAGAGAGAAGGAAGCATAAATTATCTAATATATGAAATAGACATGTGTGTGTATTCACTTTTTGCGTGAAAATGGCTTCACTAATTACTTCTATACTTGTGATGCATGAATGATTTAACCTCAGACATATAATAGGGTCTTTATATTTATGATTCACATCTTTACAAAGGTTTCTCTAGGTCAACTTCCAGTACTGACGTAAAAACAGCAAAGTCTCTCACTCTCTACTTTAATGTTTGCGATTTGTAAACAACTACGATAAATTGCTGTAAGAAACATTTACGAAGTTCACAAACTTAAATATTTGGTACAAGATAGTTTTTAACATGCTTTTATTTATACAATATTTTTCATTCCATGTTTATCTCATTCATTATTTGCAATGTTCTCTCTCTCTCTCTCTCTCTCTCTCTCTCTCTCCAGGTTTGATTTTGTTCCGAACTCACACATTTCATTAATTTCCGTAAAAAACTTGTATCTATTTTCTTTTTGCACATCGTGTTCAGCTCTATGTATTTGTAGTCAGTCATACATGCACATGTGTGTTTTTCAATGAACATTTGTATACATTTATGTGTGCGTTTGTGGTGTCATGTATACGTACATACATAAATACATATGCATACATCTTTTTTCTATGTATGTGTGTGTGTGTGAGAGAGAGAGTGATAAGTGGCACGTTCTCTCTCTTTCTCTCACACACATCCATACAAGAAAGATATCATCATCATCATCGTTTAACGTCCGTTCTCCATGCTAGCATGGGTTGGACGGTTCAACCGGGGATCTGGGAAGCCAGAAGGCTGCACTAGGCTCCAGTCTATATATCTATTTATTTATGTACATATAAATGACAACACACCCCTTCACTCGCTTTCTCTCTATCACACACACACACGTCTTTTTCATCTAATGTTTGATACCCTGTGTGTGCGTGTGTGTGTGTGTGTGTGTGTCTGTGTCTGAGTCTGTGTATGCATGCCTACAGGCAGCATTCCACAATTGCCAGAAAAAAACAGAGGAATTTTCTTTCTTGATGCTTCTGGTGGCACAAGTAAAACATTTGTAACATTACTTCACTCCAAGGTAATGTAACAAAAAAGAATTGAAGTTGCTATACCATTGTCTGGCTTTGCTGCCACCATTCTCCCTAGGAGGACGAACAGCTCATTCTGCTTTTAAATTACTACTAAACCTGGTCACAAATGACAGTCCAATTTGTAACATAAGCAAAGATCCAGGTTCACCAGAAGTGTTGTGTCAATGTCACCTTATCATTTGGGATGAATGCACCATGTCACATAAGGGTGCAATGGAAGCTCTTGGTAAGACCTTACAGGACACCAGAGGCAACAATAAATCTATAGAAGTTACATTAATTTTACCAGGAGACTTCAGACAGACATTACCAGTCATTCCGAGACAAACAAGATCTGAGGAAATAAAAGCATGCATTAGGTCTTCACACCTATGGAATAAAGTACTGAAATCCTCATTCAATACTAATGTGCGACCTTTATTACATGGGGACCAATGTGCAAAACAGTTTTCAACCTGGCTCCTCCAATTAGGAAATGGAAAAGTACCATTTGATGGGAATGGTGATATCAGTTTGGCTCATATTGCTACCATGGTGAATTCCCCAGCTGAATTGAAGAACAGTGTTTTTCCAGACTTAAGTAATAATTATAATTCACATAAATGGTCGTGTGAAAGGGCAATTCTTGGTCCAAAAAACGAGACAGTAGCAAGGATTAACTATGAATTAATGAATAAGATTCCAACAGTCATTAAGAAGTACAAATCAGTTGATTCAGTC
>NC_043004.1:89499693-89574693 GCF_006345805.1 Octopus sinensis
AAGCCAGAAGACTGTGCTGAGGTCCAATATCTGCTTTGGTATGGTTTCTATAGCTGGATGCCTTTCCTAACATCAATTACTTTAAAGAAGGTATTGGGTGATTTTTTTCATGGCACTATTACTAGTGAGGTGACCGAGAGAGAGAGAGAGAGAGTGTGTGTATGTGTATGCTCCCACTTGTGTATCATCATCCTTAATTAGTTTATAGACTGTTCATTTGCACTGCTGTAGAAAGATTTGTTCCTGTTAGATCATATACCAAACCATCCAGTGAACTTGAAAGAGTTTTCCGATAATGTGAGAGTAGAATGTATCCCCCAGAATAATTTTGCTATTGTCGTAGCTAACTTCAAGACAAATTTTCTGAAAACCGAAAAACTGTGAAGCAACTTATGAAAGTAATTGATGAGACAGGTTGAAAACTTAGCAGCCAGAGTAAGAAGAAAGCAGCAAATGTTCAAGAATCTATTACTTCTATTGATTATATGGTGATTTGCTTTTCAAGTGAATGGTAGATTGAATATTACTTTTGCATATTGTATATTGTAGATTATAAGAATGAAAAAGATCTTCACCTTCCTGATGTCAATGGCTAATATTATTATCAGTTTTTTAGTAGGTGTAGGAGACAACTCCAAATATGTTTTGGTTAAATAATTATTATAACCTCATCAGCAGAGCAAACAATTCACTATAGGTGCATGCACAGCTGTGTAGTAAGATGCTTGCTTCATAACCACATGGTTCCAGGTTCAGTCTCATTGTGTGGTACCTTGGGCAAATGTCTATTATAGCCTTGGGCCAACCAAAGCTTTGTGAGTGGATTTGGTAGATGGAAACTAGAGGAAGCTTGTCATACATATATCTGTGTGTGTGTGTGTTTTTGTGCCTGTTCCCCACCATTGATTGACAGCCGGTGTTGGTGTTTACGTCCTCATAACTTAGTGATTCGGCATAAGGGACCAATAGAATAAGTACCAGGGTTAGCAAATAAAATGAAGAATTAGGGTTGATTCAAAATGGCCACAATCTAATGACTGAAGTAAGTCAAAGATAAAAGATACATTCCAAAGTAGTGGAAAAGACTTAGTAAAGATAGAAGACTGTACACTAATTGGCATAGCAATATAGAATTGTACAAAACAATTCTAGGAAAATTTCAACGATGAGGTTTCATATACAGGACCACCAAAAGTCAATTTCAACTAAATGATTTAACCTAACTTAGATAATTGGGTAAGAAAGACAAAGAGAAATGATTTTATGACACAGTTCTAAATTTAAGAGATGAGGAATTATGTACATTTTTTACATTTGACGGATATTTTTCCTCATCTTATTTGTTGTTAACACAAATCAGATGTCTTGGGGAAATTTCGAACCTGGATTCTCATTCCTAAGGTATTTTTGTTGTTGTTGTTATTGTTATTATTATTCAGGTCACTGCCTGGAATCAAACTTGGAATCTTGGGGTTAGTAGCCAGCACTCTTAACCACTACACCATATGCCCGTAACCTGAACAACAACAACAATAGCAACAACAACATCGAAAAATACCTTAGGAATGAGAACCCAGGTTCGAAATTTCCTCCAAGACACCTGATGAAGGCTGGAGGGTATATCAGCCGAAACGTGTTAACAACAAACAAGATGAGGACAAATATCTGTCAAATGTAAATAATGATTTCAGGACATTCTAAAAAAACATTTCTTCTCACCGACAGAGTCCGCAACCATCACAGTGAAATTGTTTTAGGTCATTGCTATCATAAAGTCGACACTTGCCGCAGAAGTACTGTGCAAACTTGATGTCACATTTTGAACAACGGTCACCAACCTGAAAGAAATGATGCAAAAAGAAAAAAAAATTAAAAATAACAAAGTAACATGTGTATTTATGTGTGTGTATAATGTAATACTTTCTAATATAAGTGCAAAGCCTGAAATTTTTGTGGGGATGGTGGGGCTAGTCAATTACACTGACCCCAGTGTTCAACTGGTACTTAATTAATCAACTTTTGAAAGGATCAAAGGCAAAGTCGACCTCGGCAGAGTTTGAACTCAGAACATAAAGAAAACCAGAAGAAATACCACTGAGCTCACAATTCTCCAACTCACCACCTTTAGTGTGTATTAAATAATACATATACATAAGAAGCATCAGATGTGGCATGCAGGAGAGACATTTGCATTGGTATGGTCATGTACTACGGATGGATGAGGAGAGATGTGTGAAGAAGTGCCACTCCCAAACAGTTGAAGGAATCTGGGGTAGAGGTAGACCCAGAAAGACATGGAATGAGGTGGTCAAGCATGACCTTCAAATGTTGGGCCTCACAGAGGCAATGACAAAAGACCAAGACATCAAGAGATATGCTGTGGCTACGAAGACCCAACAAATGAAGTGAGTTCATGCCTTACAGGATGGCCTGCTGTGCTTACCTTGGATCATAGGGCAACCTGCTGTACTTGAGGAGACCTACTGAGTCAAGTACATTAACATCAAAATAAAAATCAAATGGAAATTGTAGTTGTGATACCCGTGCCAGTGGCACGTAAAAAGCACCAACCGATCGTGGCCGTTGCCAGCCTCCTCTGGCCACTGTGCCGGTAGCACATAAAAAGCACCCACTACACTCACAAAGTGGTTGGCATTAGGAAGGGCATCCAGCTGTAGAAACACTGCCAGATCAGACTGGAGCCTTGTGCAGTATCCTGGCTTCCCAGACCCTGGTCAAACCATCGAACCCAGCTGGATGCCCTTCCTAATGCCAACCACATGGAAAGCGGATGTTAAACGATGATGTTGATGATGATGATGACATACATACATACACACACACATATATATATATAACATACACACACACACTATATATATAATTGTTTCATGTTTAAATCAGCCAGATTTGGCCTCTCGCAAGTACCCTACTATGTCATTCTAAAAACAAACAATCACCTCATCGAAATCTTGAAGCTACAACATAAGCCATAATTAATTCAAAACAATGTGAATAAATAAGCATTAGATGTGACAGAGTAATCTGAATGCTAAATGGTTAAAGAACACATAGAATGCAGATAGAAATGATAAGATACAGATGTTAAAGTAGGTGGTATCTGTAGTGCAAATCATTTTAAAACTGAACATAGGCTATGAATTAGCCATCATTACTCCTTCAAAACTTCCATGCTTCCTGAGATTCGCCAACACTACACTTGATTTTCTCCCCTCCATACACACACAAGCATGTATCTGACTCATACACTGTTCACTTTCCAGACATTTCTACATTACTGCATGTACTTTATATGCACTTTCTGACAAGTTGTGGTGCACCTGAGCACTGTATACAATAATTTCATTATTATTATTATTATTATTATCAGATCAATGGTTCTCAACCAGAGTCCATATGGCCCTGATGGGGTTCCATAGAAGATTTTGCTGATAAAATTTATCTGCAATAAACTTGTTATACTTCTACAATTCATAAAATATAGGAATCAAAGGAGTACCCTGTTGTACTATTTCGCCACAACTTTCTCTCACTCTCTCTTCCTGTGTCTTGAGTAACGCTGTGATGGACTGGCGTCCCGTCCAGCTTGGGGAACACATACGCCACAGAAACCGGGAAACCGAGCCCATGAGCCTGGCTAGGCTTGAAAAGGCTGACGTTTATATATATATATCATCGTTTAACGTCCGCTTTCCATGCTGGCATATATATATATATATATATATAAGTAGACAAAATGAGCTGATATAGGTACTTTAGTTACACAATTGATTACAAATATGCATCAACAAATAAATATGCTATATATAGCCAAAGTGAAACTAGAATTATTAAAATGGTTAAGTCAGTTGATGCAAGAAGAAATGATTTGCTATACAAATGTGTTAATGTAAAAACCCAAATTAATTTTAAAAGTACCAGAGTTACATTTTCTACCTGAATAAAACAAAGTGTATTTAACTCTTCTCATAGAAAACCTACCTCAGATTGACTCTGATTCTATGCTACAGAATTCCTATTTTAACCTTTTCATTACCATATTTACATTGAGATGCTCTGTGTTTCTTTCAATTAATTTTAAATAGAACAAAGAATTTAGTAAAATAACTTAGTTATCATTAAGCTAGTGTTAGGAACATAAATTGTGTCTAAGGCTTGGTGGAAGATTTTAATTCAGAACTTTTGAAAACAAGACATTTGTACCATAGAGCCAGAGGTGGCTTAAGGTGGGTTGGTATCAAAAGGGTTAAAGTAACGTCCTAGCAGAGGCATTTGTCATAATACTGGATTCTTGATCTACCCTTAGGTCTCTTGCTGGTTGCTTGTCTAGAAGCATCTGTCTTGAGTTTTTCCTGCAACATTCTAGTCATAAGTCCTGGAGCTGTAACATCTCAATGTGGAGAAGTAGTGGCTCAACCTGGAGACACCTCGATTGCCAAGCTACACACCTTGTAATATTTTAAAGGTTGTAATACTAAGTAACTGAGCAAATAGCTGACATAGAAATGAGAAAATTAAAAACAACTAAACTTACGGGCTGTCTTGTTGAGCATTTGTTACACACTATTTCCTCAACTGTAGTCCGATCTAAAGTGTGATCTTCAACATCATCATGGCATACCCGGCATACATATACCTTGTTGCAGCAAGGTGCCTGCATTAAAAAAAGGAAGAAAAAAAACAATGAGAGAGAGAAAAGTAATTGAAATATATATTAATTTCATCATCTGACACAAGATCAACTTCTCTGAAAATTCCTTGCTTGCAAGTTACTTTGTGACCCTGCTGGTGATGGTGCCACATAAAAAGCATCCAGTGCACTGTTACATGGTTGGCATTTGGAAGGGCATCCAGCTGTAAAAACCATGCCAAAACTAACCTCACCCAAGCTGGTGCAATGTAAAAACCACTCAGTGCACTCTGCAGGGTTGTTGGTGTTAGGAAGGGCATCCGGCTGTAAAAACCATGCAAAAACAGACACAACAACCTGATATAGACTTCTACTTGGCCAGCTCCTGTCAAACCCGTGCCAGCATAGAAGATGGACATTAAATGCTGCTGATAATGAATCAAGTTAATAACAAGCAGCTCAGCTTTCTAAAAGGTTTTTAGCATCAATATAAAGTCAGTGAAAACATACATAAAACAAAATGAATTTGATAGCTTACTACCTGTACATTAACCCTTTAGCATACAAATTACTCTGTCAACTCTAACACTAATTTATTCACATTGTCTTGAATTAATCATGCATTATCTTGTAGCTTCAAGATTTCAATGAAGGGATTGTTTATTCTTAGGATGACACTACAGGGTAGGTGTAAGATGCCAAATCTGGCTTGTTTGAACAGGTGGAATATCTGGGCTGAATATGGCTAGCTTAAATGCTAAAGGGTTAATAAAACAATATCTACCTATCTTTGGTGTCAAGCTTCAAACTATGGAATAAAATCAAAGACATTTTGACAGCTATTTCATTTGTAAGACTGATTGATAAATAAATATTTTTAAACCAAGTATGGTATATATAAATATATGTAGATTTTATTCATTTAGTCCTTTACCAGTTATTAGATGTGGCCATAATAAAATAATAAATAAATGCACCCTTTTAAAGCCTAGCCAGGCTCATGGGCCCGGTTTCCCGGTTTCAATGGCGTATGTGTTCCCCAGCTGGACAGGATGCCAGTCCATCGCAGCTTTATTCATTTTTGCCAGCTGAGTGTACTGGAGCAATGCAAAATGAAGTGTTTTGCTCAAGAACACAACATATTGCCCGGTCCAGGAATCAAAACCATAATCTTACAATCATGATGCTGACATCCTGACCACTAAGCCATGCGCCTCCACAGATGTGGCCATACTAGAGTATAATCTTCAAGGGTTTAATCAAGAATATTCACACCAGTAATTATGTTTAAGTTTGGGACATAGTTTATTAATCAGATTGATAAAATATGTCCCAAATTAGTGAAGAAATGTGACCTAGTAGTTAGGGTGTTGCACCCACAATCATAAGATTGTTGTTTCAATTCCTGGACAGGGTGGTGCATTGTATTCTTGAGCAAAACATTTTACATTGCTCTGCAATCATTTCAACATCGGACATGTCACACACTGTGCACCTGTACAGGCAATGTCAATTTGATGGAGGGAGTGTGAGCTAATGCACAACACACACAGCTGACCACTATAGACAAATCATTTGTGCAGGTTGTTCAGCGAAGAATTGCAGAAACCTCATCTGTTGTAGACAACACCTGACAGTTCAAACAGTAGAGCTCAGCACAATGCTCTGCTTGCCAGCTCCAGAGAGAGAGAGAGAGAGAGTGTGTGTGTGTGTGTGTGTGTGTGTGTGTGTGTGTGTGTGTGTGTGTGTCTGTGTGTGTGTGTGTGTGTGTGTGTGTGTGTGTGTATATATGTATGTATATAATCATAGGCATAGGAGTGGCTGTGTGGTAAGTAGCTTGCTTACGAACCACATGGTTCCGGTTTCAGTTGCACTGCATGGCACCCGACCAAAGCCTTGTGAGTGGATTTGGTAGACGGAAACTGAAAGAAGCCCATCGTGTGTATATATATGTATATATATATATATATATATATATATATATATATATATATATATATATATATATACATACAAACACACACACATTCATCATCAGTGTCATCATTTAATGTCCGCTTTCCATGCTGGCATGGGTTAGACGGTTTGACTGAGGTCTAGTGAGCCAGAGGCTGCACCAGACTCGATCTGGTCTGGCAAAGTTTCTACAGCTGGATGCCCTTCCTAATGCCAACCACTCCGAGAGTGTAGTGAGTGCTTTCTATGTGCCACCGCCACAAGGGCCAGTCAGACAGTTCTAGCATTATATATATATATACGTATATATATGACCCATCAAACCAAGCAAAATTGCAGTCATGGTAGATACCAGTATTGTGCAAATGGCACCTGTGTCGGTGCCACATAAAAACACCTATTACACTTTTGGAGTGTTTGGCATTGGGAAGGGCATCCAGCGATAGAAAACCATGCCAAATCAGACTGGAGTCTGGTGCAGCCTTCTAGTGTGCCAGCCCAATCAAACTATCCAACCCATGCCAGCATGGACAACGCACATTAAATGATGATGATGATGGTGGTGGTGATGATGTCTGTGTCTATGTAACCTATATAGTAGATATATAAGTAGGGTTAAGTTAGCTAATTCTCCATAGATTGAAAAAAAAATGATGATCAACCTTAATCAATTTTCATCAGAAGTGTCTACATCAATTTGACTAATCCCAGAGAAACAAGCAGCCAATCTGTTTATATACTCAACAATTACAGTAGCTACAGAAAACTGGTGCTACAAATTTGAATATATATAGATGAGTGTATTTTTCCCTTGTTAACAATAAACACGGAAAAAATAGATAAATAGTTACCAGGGTAGCAAAAAATCACACAAGTAAAGAGGTTGTAACTCCTTGTTTTTAAAGGTAGAAACTTCGGGTTTACGTGGAATTTTAAGTATAATATATAGATAAATAATATCAGTGAAATCTTTGAAACATGTGTCGGAAGTAAAAGTATTTGATTTATACCCGCGTTAAACTCCATTTATTTATTTATATAAACAAAAATTCTTATAATTATGAGTATAATTATAATTGGGGTTCAGCAAAAATTTACTTCGCAACATACCGAAATTTAGAAATAGCAATTAAAACTAACTATTTCACTACCATAAGAAAATCTCTCAGACAGCAATACTCAACAACCTACGCAGGTAAAGAGAAAAAAAAAATAACAAATCCACCAGGCTTTGATTAACTGAATACGCATTTTGGATTTAGATGGAAGTGAAAGTAAACTACAGTTTTTTTTTCTGGGTGAGTGAGGAGGAATAGGAGATCTCATTTGTCTGTTTGAATTCGGAAGTACTGGTCATTGGATATACGTTGTCTGATGTCGCCTGGTCAGATAAGTATGTTAATTTTTGCAGTGCTCTCAAATTTAAAATCTTGAATTACTGTACTGAAGAGGAGAATGATAGAGTGGAAATATGATTTTACATTTTTCACATCTGTCTAACTCTGAAACGCGTATACAGTTAATCAAAGCTGGGTGGATTCGTTATTTTTTTTTCTCTTTACCTGCGTGAGTTATTGAGTATTACTGTCTGAGAGATTTTCTTATGGTAGTGAAATAGTTAGTTTTAACTGCTATTTCTAAATTTCGGTATGTGATGAAGCAAATTTTTGCTGAACCCTAATTATAATTATACTCATAATTATAAAATTTTTGTTTAAGTTTACCGATTATGGTTCTTTTAACATACCAAACTACTTGGTAAAATTATTAATTATTAATTAATTTTGCCCTTTATTATTATTATATACACACACATAAACAAATAAATACAAACAATGGGCTTTCAAACTGTTTCTGTGTACCAAATTACACTCAATACATTAATCAACTTTACACTATAACAGAAGGTATTTGGCTAAGGTGTTACACAATGAGACTGAACTACAAACTACGTACAAAGCAAACCATACAGTTACACCTGTACCTATTTATTTATATGTTCTTTCTTTTTTTAGAATCCACAGCTCAGTGGTACAGCTACTATATTTCATTCACTGGAAACTAGGACTATCCGTTCAAAACTAACAATATGATCTTTTCTCTGATATAAAAAGAATATAATACAGTGTATTAAAAATTATCAGAGCATTACCATGACAGTCATACAATAGCAAAATAATATTATGGATAGATTATGTCTGCAATTTTATTCCATAGTTAAGACTGTTTACTTCTTGGTGTCAAGTGAAAAATAATAGACAATAACTCTCAAAGCAGAGATGACAAGCATATAACAAGGACTACAGCTTTCATAGATGTTGTCTCTGGCAGAAATGTTTGAAAATGAAGAGAGACGGAAGCAGATTTTGACTAAGAAGCAAACAGGAAAGGAGGAATAATATATTTTGTGTGTGTCATCATCATACAAGTAATGTTGTTCACTTCCAGTCTTCCTAGAAAAGCTTGTCCAGTGATGGGAAAATATCACCTTGCTTCAAAAAAGTGAGGATCAAGAGCAGGAAGGGCATTCTGCCACAGAAAATCTGCTTCAACAAATTCTGTGCTTGGAAAAGTGGATGTTAAATTATTATTATTATTATTATTATTATGGTGATGGTGATGTGTGTGTGTGTGTGTGTGTGCATGTGTATATGTGTGTTTACTTGTGCTTCTACTGCCACTGAGCTACCAGCAGTGCTGAGGTTGTTAGCTAATAATTTGCAAGATTTGGGCCTTCAAACACTTGTGAAATATGCAAGCGTACATGTGTTTGCATATATATATATATATAGCTGTGATACCAGTGCCGGTGGCATGTAAAAAGCACCCACTACACTCATGGAGTGGTTGGCGTTAGGAAGGGAATCCAGCCGTAGAAACATTGCCAGATCTGACTGGGCCTGGTGCAGCCTTCTGGCTTCGCAGACCCCAGTTGAACCGTCCAACCCATGCTAGCATGGAAAGCAGATGCTAAATGATGATGATGATGATGATGATGATATATATGTGCACATTACACAGGAAAGGGTTAGCAACAACAAGAGCATCCAGTTATAAAATAGGGCTGCAACAATATATTTGTGTAACTCATGATGGCATGGGAAAATGAGAAAGAAGAGAAGAAATAACAAAGCATGAGAATAATAAAGGAAAGCAAGGAAATAAGAAGTGAATTTCCTTCTACTAGATTCAGTCAACAGACTACAAACAGACTGAGGCACAACTTCAAGGGTTTAGTTAATCATATTGATCCTAGTATTTCAATCTGGTACTTATTTTATTGATCTGTATTCATCAAACCCCTAAATTAGAGGGCATAACAAAGCTGGTTTTAAACAGTGTAAATGCACACACACACACACACACACACAACAACTGTTTCTGTCTTTCAAATTTCATTCACAAACAACTGGTCAACATGAGTTTACAGTAGGAGATAGACTTGCACAAAGTATGCATGCAGTGTGACTGAACCCGGAATTATATGATGGTGAAGCAAACTTCTTAACATAACAGCGCAGGAGTGGCTGTGTGTTAAGTAGCTTGCTTACCAACCACATGGTTCCAGGTTCAGTCCTACTGCGTGGCATCTTGGGCAAGTGTCTTCTACTATAGCCTCGGGCTGACCAAAGCCTTGTGAGTGGATTTGGTAGATGGAAACTGAAGGAAGCCCGTCGTATATATGTATATATATGTGTGTTTGTTTGTGTGTCTGTGTTTGTCCCCACCAACATTGCTTGACAACCGATGGCGGTGTGTTTACATCCCCGTAACTTAGCGGTTTGGCAAAAGAGACCGATAGAATAAGTACTAGGCTTACAAAGAATAAGGGTTGATTTCCTCGACTAAAGGCGGTGCTCCAGCATGGCCGCAATCAAATGACTGAAACAAATAATAGAGTAAAAGAGTATGTCTAGCCTCCAGTTCAAATATGTAAATGGTAAGTTAAACAGACCAAGTTCTCAATCAGAGAAACTGCTTGACTTCAAACAGCAGAAACACAAAAGAACAGAGCAAGGCTTCAAGCAGTAAGACTAAGAATTACTTAAAAGAAGATGGCAGTAAACCTTACCATTTTTAAGAGAGAGAGAGAGAGAGACAGAGAGAGAATAGACAGTGTGTGAAATAATATGATGAAGAAGCAATGAATCTAATAGGATGCTTTTTAAAGGAGATTGAATAAGTGAGGTGGGGAGTGAAACAGTAGGCAAGATAGATATGAATTGACTCCAAGTGATACAATCTTACCATTCTGACTGGAAAACAGATAATTTCCAGTTATTCTGCCACTTGCAATGATGACAAACGAATCGCAAGGCCAAACTTTTAGTAAAGTAGGATTGTTCCTGCTGCAACCTGTGTTCAGACATGGCCGACTGTATCTAGCTCAGAGTAGAACAAGGACCAACAAGGCTAACTTGAAATTACAGATTGAAGATTTACAGAGGTCAAGAAAAAAAGAGAAAAAACACGGGAATCAAACATCTTTACAAACAATGTTGTAATCAAGAAATTCTTTACATTAACCCTTTAGCATTCACATTGTTCTATCAAAAGTAATGCTTATCTACCTATTCACAGTGTTTTATAGTTTTGAGATTTTGATGAAGTAACAGTTAATTTTTAGAATGATATTGTAGGGTTGGTACGAGAGGTCACATCTGGCCAGTTTGAACCTGAAACAAGTAGAATATTTTGGCTGGATATGGCCAGTTTAAATGCTGAAAGGTTAACTACTTTTGTACTAATTTTAGGTTGTTTTTTTTTTGTCTTTTAGGCAGAGAGAAGAGAGCAATCATGACCCTTTGCAGAGTCTCTGAGATTGGCTGGACAGAAGAAGGAAACCTGGCCTAAAGGCTCCCAACAAAGTAGGCTCCCCTAAAGGCACGTGAGGTGCCAGGTGGTGATGTTAAAATGGGCCACAGATTAAATTGTCCAAGGCATGATTTGAGCTCAGAGCACAAAGAACTAGAACTAGTACTGCAAGGCATCTAGTCCAATATTCTAGTTCTATCACTCCACCGCCTGAGACTAGTACTTTTTTTTTTTTTTGCTTTTATCGACCCTAAAAGTATGAAAGGTAAAGTTGGTATTGGTGGAATTTGAACACACAAATAGCATTCTATTCCACAACTAATAACTCTGTCAATAATAATTTTATACCAGCCCCTTGCATTTTTTGTCTTTGTTTTAAACAGTAATGCATTTTACTAAATCATTCCAAATTCATTCTCTTCAAAATTAATTAAAACACACAGATAGTGTATTTCAAAAGAAACATGGTCATGAAAGAGTTAAAGAAGCTTACTCTAAAACTTACCCAAGTAACTCAATCTGTTTCCATTCTGCTATAATTAGTTCAGTCTTTTAGTTTTGGGTGGCTAAATTCAAAAGTTATTTAAAACTTATATCCCTTAACTATTTTTTTTTTATTTATGCGCCCTTTTCAAGCCTAGCAAGGCTCATGGGCCAGTTTTAATGTGGTTTTGTATTACACACGTACTATTTACATGCTTGTTATATTCCAATTAATCAATAATGATAGTTTTTCTGTGGTTTAGAAAAATACTCCAATCGTTTTGGGGTACCTCAAAAATTTCTTTTCAGCAAATACTAGTTTTTCTTTGGTGTGAGTATTATGAAAAATAATTGCTTCTTTTATTCTTTTATTCGTTTCAATAATTTGACAGTGGCCATGCTGGAGCACCGGCTTTGGTCAAACAAATCGACCCCAGGACTTACTCTTTGTAAGCCTAATACTTATTCTATTGGTCTCTTTTGCCGAACCACTAAGTTATGGGGATGCAAACACACCAACATCAGTTATCAAGCAATAGGGGTCAAACACACACACACACACACACACATATATATATACTCTTTTTTTTTTTACTCTTTTTACTTGTTTCAGTCATTTGACTGCGGCCATGCTGGAGCACCACCTTTTAGTACTTATTCTATCGGTCTCTTTTTGCCGAACCGCTAAGTGACGGGGACCTAAACATACCAGCATCGGTTGTCAAGCAATGCTAGGGGGACAAACACAGACACACAAACACACGCATACATATATATATACATATATACGACAGGCTTCTTTCAGTTTCCGTCTACCAAATCCACTCACAAGGCATTGGTCGGCCCGGGGCTATAGCAGAAGACACTTGCCCAAGATGCCACGCAGTGGGACTGAACCCGCAACCGTGTGGTTGGTTAGCAAGCTACTTACCACACAGCCACTCCTGCGCCTATATATATATATATATACGACGGGCTTCTTTCAGTTTCCATCTACCAAATCCACTCAAGGCTTTGGTCGGCCCGTGGCTATAGTAGAAGATACTTGCCCAAAGTGGGGCTGAATCCAGAGCCACGTTGTTGGGAAGCAAGCTTCTTACCACACAGCCACGCCTGCACCTATAACTGATTAGTGATCCTTCTTGATTATCCGAATTTTTTTTTTTTTTTCTTTTTGTATAAAATGGTTTGTACACATTTGTTTATACATCGATTACAATTTTCTTTTAAAAACAAATGAAATTATAACAGAAAACTAACCAAAAGCAATAGGTTGTGAAGGGAGATGACTCCATTTCGATGAGCAAAAAGCAAAAAATAATTAATTAATGGGTCAAAGGAAAAACATTCAAAATTTTAGCTGAAACGATTGGGCAATAAATAGTCTTACGACCATCCTATGTCAAAACAACGCCCAAGTTTTCAATGCAAACTTGGCGGAATTGTACTGTACGCACGGAATATAGTCCCTCGTAACTTCTTTATTTTTTGGAATTTTCAGAAAATTTTTGAGAATTTGTGTTCTACACATGGAAAATTCACACGACTACGAGAGAGAAAAAAAAATTTTAAGTTTTCGGAATTTTTTTTTTAATCTTTGGAATTTTTTTTTTTTAACGCGGTTTAAAATACGGACAGTCCGGACTTTTTGCTTAAATCTCAGCAATATACCATTAGATGTATTAATGGGGAGAAACATATTGAAAAGCATCAATTGTCTCAATTGTCAGACAAACAAACGAGGACGATATAGGGTAGTCGTAAGTTGTGCTAAAAATAACAGCTAAATACCCCCTTAAATCACAAGTTTTTTTCCCCCCTGCATAGTCGTATGAATTCTCGTGTGTTGAACACAAATTCACAAAAAAGTTTCTGAAAAGTTAAAAAAAATAAAAGGTGGCTATGTGGTAAGTTGCTTGCTTACGAGCCACATGGTTCCGAGTTCAGTCCCACTGCGTGACACCTTGGGCAAGAGCCTTCTACTATAGCCTCGGGCCGACCAAAGCCTTGTGAGGAGATTTGGTAGACGGAAACTGAAAGAAGCCCGTCGTATATATGTATGTGTGTGTATATGTTTGTGAGTCTGTGTTTGTTCCCCCAACATCGCTTGACAACCGATGCTGATGTGTTTACGTTCCCGTAACTTAGCGGTTCGATAAAAGGAGCCCGATAGAATAAGTACTATGCTTACAATGAATAAGTCCTGGGGTCGATTTGCTCGACTAAAGGCGGTGCTCCAGCATGGCCGCAGTCAAATGACTGAAACAAGTAAAAGAGTATATGAAGGGCTATATGCTGTGCGTAAAGCAGAGTTCCGCCGTTTTAGGGTCATGCGGCGAGTGACCAACACACCCGCATGACTAAACGATTTTGTTACATCCTACCAGCATTCGTCTTCCTGCTCTCCACTTCCGTCACATTCTAGTGGGGTTAACATGTATCCCCTATCTTTTCCCCACCCCTTCTACAGTCATATTCGGTTGGGATTAGTCCTGCTCATCCCTTTATTCACTCCTGTAACATCTAGCCTGCTGCCATCGCCTCCTGTTCTCCACCCCCATCGCCAGTGTTAATGCTCTTCATCCAGCTCCCCATTCAACCTAAGCTGCCCCATCTCCCCTTATTTACCCCCAACACTCCCATAACAGCCAGCCAGTCTGCCTCAATCAACCTCCTGTACCTCATCCGAGTCCTTCTGCCAGAGTTAATGCTGTTCAGCCAGCTCCCCGAATCTACCTCCACCGTCACCCTTCCCCCATCTGAATTCTAATCCTGATGCTGCCAATTCACCTCCAAGTTGTGTTCTTTGCACCTGTAGAAGTTGCTATTTGAAGGCCACCAACTGCCACATGTGTAATCTAAGTTATCACAGGAGCTGTGTTGGCATTGCTAAGACTCAAACCAAAAGTTTTTCAAACTGCACATGCAACCAATGCCACTTCAGCTCTGATGTCCAGATCCTTGTTGAGGATTTTGCCACCAACTCCCCAGAGCTTGTCCAAGTTGAAGCTCATCAACCAGAACCCCAAGAGAGCTCAGACTTGTCTCGCCTGTGCTTTCCTCAAGCTGTTGAAGAACATCTGCCTGTCCAACACTTCAGATTGACAGAAACCATTCCTACTTCCTTTGGTCTCTCTCCACGTGACAAACGTGAATACTGGATCCATCACAACTTCCCTAAAATGGCAATTTGAGACATTCAATTCCATGCCAACTTCTGTTCATGTCAGGTCAGTGATCAGCACAACCCCAAACAATGATCAATCACCAAGCTTAAAGAAGGCTATTAATGCCAAATTTGATGAATTTAACATTAAAAGGAATGTTTGCATCCTCTCTGTCCTCCCTCACCCAATGCACAACAGATGCTCTTAATCAATTTGGATGATTACCTATACTGGCCTGACCCACCGTTTTCTATAACCTATTTCCACCTCTGACAATGTCAAGAAGGTAACTGCATCCTTACTTGTGGGTTCTGGTGCTGGGATCGATCACTTATGATCTCAGCATCTCAAAGATGGTATCTCCTTGTTAGCCAGTAATGCTGGTCTTGAGCTCTTGGCGAACCCCTCTACATTTGTCCTGTTCTTTGGGGTTAAACTATTTGCTCTCACAAAGCCCAATAGTGACCTCCACCCCATACTTATTTGGGGGGTGGCTCCTGATAAGGTCCTTGTAGCTGGAAGGATGACGACTGAAGAACCTGGCCATAGGGGCCTTAGCATCAGTAGTTCCAAATACAAGCTCTAGCCCCTCAATCATCCAGCTTCATATCAGCAGACTGTAAACCTGGTTACAGATTCCTTCCCCTTCTATCACAATTCCTCCCTCATCAGCATGGTGTTCTCATGGAGCTCCAGTTACTGAATGAGCTTTTCAGTCCATTTTTCAATCTCAGATGGCTAACCTTGAGCAACTATTAAAAACCTTGAGGTAATTGAATCTCACCAAGGTCTTTTGATACTTAAGAATTACATGTCAATTCCTAAGTTATTGTATTTTTTTTTTCAGAGTTAGTCCCTCTTATAGATTCTTCTAGTCTCTCCATTGCTTCAACAACCTCGAATGCTTGGTCAATGTCAACCTCTCTCTAGAGTCCTGTGACCAGGCTGCTTCGCACAAGCAGTTTGGGGGCTTGGGTTTGCTTAAGTGCCCATCTCTATCTCTTCCCTGTTTTCTTTCCTCCATCCACACTTGCTCCACTTTGGTTAACAAAATCCTCTCCTTTTCAACATGCTCTAGTTCCAGCAGGGAGATGGATGAAGATCTGTTACAGTGGAGAGAGCTGGGTTAATCAGTTCCTGACACAGCTGAGGATAGACAGAACCAGAGTATGGGACAAACTGTACTTAGGATTGATGCCCTGCTTGTGACCAACATTAGAAGTCTACTCAGCCTAAATGAACTGCACATCTCCTTTGCATTCAGAGTGGGAGCTGAGGTCTGGTGGGGGACTGAGATGTCACTGTGGTAGGCCCCTTAACTCCATAGGCCTAACAGTTTGTCTTTCCACCTAGATGCTGGTCATTTTGTTCATCACATAGAGCTAAACTTAATCATGAAGCAGGTCCTAGCTCAGGTTAATATCTCCTCAGTTCTGGATCCAACGGGTTTATCAAGAAGTGATGGGAAGAGATCAGATGGTCTTACCCTTTATCCCTGGGTAAGAGGTAGATGCTTCATCTGGAACACCACAGTCTGTGATTCTTTTGCTCCCTCCCACATCCTAGATGCTGCGGTAAATGGGAGGCTCGCTCCTTTCGTAGCCGAACAGAACAAAATCCTTAAATAGCAGGACCTGGCAGTGAACCATTTCTTCCGGGCTGTGGCACTTGAGACGTTTAGAGGGACTGGGCTGCAAACGGCGAAGTTATCATCGTTGGCGGCACGCTTTACCCAGGTGTCAGATGACGTTCGTGAGGGTGCTTGGCTGTCTCGACGCCTTAGTCTCACCATCGCCGGCGGTAATGCCGCGAGCGTGTTGGCTTGCTTCAGTAGGTTGAACGTTGTGGTGTGCGACCAATTCAAGAACTTGTGATGAATTGATGTATTTTTTTTCTTTCTTGTTCTTTGTTCCCCTTTTTCCATTTTTTCTCCCTGCTTTGGATTTGTTATTTTTCATGTGGTTTTGTATGTATATATATATATATATGTATGTATGTATGTATATATGTATGTATATATATGCATAACCTGCATTCTCTATGTATCATTTACATCAGTGTTATATTCCAATTAATCAAGATAGTTTTTTCGGTGAAAAATAAATAAAATAATAAAAGTAATTTCCGCACAATTTTGAAATAGATTTGATTACCATATATGGGATCGAATTAGAAAAATGATTGACTTGATATAAAAACAACTTCGATAAGCATTGAAAACAAATAGCAAATTGTTAAACTACGTTTCCATATAAAAGTGTCTGACTTAGCTACGGAGTTTGGATAATGATATCTATCATAAAATATTCCCTTTTCGATCATTTCGGATCGAGATATTATATTTTTCGATTTAAACGTTTACGTTCGAACCATGAACGATTGTTATTGTTATTATTATAATTATTGAAATGTGCTCATAAATATCTTTTAACGTGTTTACCCTTATAATGTTTCATAATCTAAATATCGTTAAAATATATTCATATCTCTTAATGTGTTTACCTTTATAGTTTCCATAACCTATTTTACTATCATTTACATAACTAGGAAAGAAAGAAAGAAAAAAGAAACGTTGACGGGGTAAAGTGATGGTAATTATAAAGATTGTGTGTCCACAAAATAAAGTTATTTGTGTTATTCAATTGACAACTTACCACTAAAGAACAATCTCGCTTGTAGTGTGAACAGTCAAGTGCAACGCTAGCCATCTTGACAATAACAGACCATGGAGAAAAAACACCTGATAATAAAAGTTGAGATTTATATTTAAAGAAAAAAAAAACTAATCAATTAAAAAAAATTTTTGAGGTATGAATTTAACTATAAATGATTAATAATTCTTGTTTAAAAAGAAGTATTCTATTTTTAAATATTTATTTATTTGCAAAGTGAAAAAAAAATTTGTCCGTATCACAAAACCATATGATGTCATTTCCTGTCCATCCTTTTTTTTTTTTAATCTTTTACGCTTGTCGTGAATCTCTTTTGTAATTGTTGAATTACTCGGTTGTTGAACTCACGATCATAAAGGCATGGATGCGATTCTTAGTTTAGGTCATGCGTCGTGTCCTTAAGCAAGAACGAAAATAAGTACCGACAGCAGCTGGAAGATAAACTTGCGATCAGCGGGCGACACATCCAGCAAGAAGTCGTCTGTATACCTCGGGACCATTCGAGATACGCTCTAGCCGAATCTTCCTGTGTATGACTATGAAGATGGATACAGAGACATAGAGATTACTTGAAGGTGACTGTAAATCAGAAAGTAATCCCTGTGTGGGGTAGCACGAAATGGTCATAAAGTGGGGGTTGACAGAACCTTGCTGGATCGTCTAAGACAATGTAACAGATTGTTGAAAAATCATGACTGACAATTTCCCTAGATGCCTCCCAAAGATCGATTATGTAAAAAAGACTGTGCTGAGAAGTTTGCTTCTCAGCCACATTGTTCCGAGTTCAGTCGTACTGTGTGACACCTTTAGTGTTTTCTTGCTATAATCTTCGTTCCGACCAAAGCTTTGCGAGTAGATTTGGTCGATGGAAACTGAAAGAAACCCGCCTTATGTATGTATATATTTTCCGGAAAGTAGAGTATTATGTATCCGTCACGGTTGATCTTACCAATCGGTTTCGCGCAAGGAATACAATGGAGTGTTAGGTAACAATACGATTATATAACCTTACGCTCATCAGAGTTAACCGATATGGAAAGGAATATGACGACTGTTCTCTATTGTGGGGAGTGGATTAACACAACCGATTAGCGACTGGTGTGAAAAGGGTGATGAAATGAAAAAGGGCCAGGGGATTGGGTTAAAAGTTATGTCCCTTGGTTGGGTATTCTGTGAGGCCGGTAAGAGTTATCTTGAAGTGTTTGTGGGAGAAAGTGTGTATTATTAAGTGTGGTGTTCCTGTGGTGATGGGGTGTGTGATATATGTAATGGTGTCATATGCATCATTTTTCAGGCTGTGTAGGTATATATAGTTATGTTCATTGGTCTGTTTTCTTTCTGTAAAGGATAAGCTCGCGTGTGGGGGCGCTTTATGTTAGTGTGCTGTGTGTAATCTGTGTGGGGGGTACAATGTGTATGGAGGGGTATATGTTGGGGATGGTAGAAGACAGCTTATTTTGTGGGGTGTCCACCTTATAGGGGTGTGCGTGTGTGTAAATGGGTGCATTGGTATATGCTTTGGTCAAACCCTTTGCCCGACCCGAGGGCATTGGTGGAAGGCCGAGACCGGGGACTTGTGGTTGCAGTCATGGTAGGGTGCGGGGGTACAATAGGTCGTATTTCCTTTCATGTGGGTAAGGATTAAACACCTTACTCCTGGTATTTATGTAAACATCCGGGAGTTGGGTGCCCTTTAAAATTGCTCTCTTCTCAGCCAGGCATAACCTGCATTCTCTACTGCTTTTGAAGTATGGTTTGCATTTCTCCAGGATCTTCTACTTTATGCTGTACCCTGTGGAGTTTTCTTTCAAAGACCAAACGTGCTTAGCTAGCGTAGTAGCATTATGTTTCTCTGGGATATCGAAGGAAGATTTCTGGTTGTTAAGGCGGGTTCTGAAGGAGCCTTCCGTTGCCCTACATACTTCTATATGCTCGGTTGTTCTTTGGGTCCTATGGCTGTTACCTCTGCCTCGTATACAACTGCCTCCGTGTTACAGTGACTGTTCAACGGACGAGTTGTGTTACCCATGCATGAGCAGCCTGCTTCTGCCTCTGTCTCAAGTTTAGGCCTACCTACTGAAATCTTTTTTACACTAGATGCACAGCTAAAAGATAATCTCAGGGTATGTCTATTAGATATTTTGCTGAATCTATTAGTATGGGAGAAGTGTCAATCAACTATACCAAAGAAGAACTGACCTACTCTGGTTTTAGAGTTTAAAGAGAAGGGCGGCATGAACCACAGCACCTTCTGGTGGTACTTTCTCTCGGGGGGTGGGGGCTATTATCCTTGACTTGAAACTGCTGGCACACATATTCGCGCGCGTCTGTGTGTGTAAAAACTAACATTTCCTTTTCCAAGCTGAGATTCGAAACAACTGCTTCGAGTTGGCAAAGTAAAAATTAACAATAGGAGAAATATTGTGTCAACGTGATAAGGTAGAACCGGGCATGTTTTGTGTCTGTGTGTGCGTTGGTCATTCGGTTGTGTCTGTTTATGTTCTGCGACTACTACTGCATTGTGTCGTTCATGCCAAATATGTGGTTCTCTGTTGGCTGCTTGACTGGCGCAAGCTGGCTGCTGTCTTTCGACCGTTTGCCTGTTACTGGCTGTCTGTCCATCTGTCGTGTGCCCGACAGTATTTATAATCTAGAAGAATAGACATACCATAGGAGCAATTTCTACCTATGTAGGTTGCTTTCTGTCCACTTGAACCTTCAATGACACAGCTCAGATTGGAGGTCGAATGGAAATCCATCCATCACTTTTGACAGGACAAAGAAATTTCTTTCGTGTCTGCTCGGCCGGTGGTGGATCAGGTGAGCGAGAATCCTTAGATTCGGTTTCGAATCTCAGCTTGGAAAAAGAAATGTTAGTTTAATATATTCTGTTGTGTCTCCCCAGACACAACAGAATATACTTCAACACACGAACACATATAAAGAATCTTGCAAACCAAATCCAAAAACGAAAATTAAAACACAAGTTTCACAATTTGCAAAGTAAATACAGCGATGTCACTTGACATACTACCTCGAGAAGGTCACTGCTATCGCTCAATGCGCACGCAACCGTGTGCAGCCATCTGTTGATGCCTTACAAAACTAGTCCAGAAACCTTTTGATACAGCCTTGTATATATAATGCGGAAGGCCAGTTTATGCGATTACCTTAGGTTTCCCATCCATAAAAGGTTTAACTTTATGGTGTATCATCAGATCCCAAAAGCCTGTTGGCCCATGACCTCTCTGATAGGAAGCATGTTTTGTGTCTATACCAGCTCTACACCCGGAGGAGCAGGTTCATGCCATCAAACAACATCATTGAGTATTATATATACGAACCGGTTAAATTGCTTAGGGTTTGGTTTGGTCTAGCTCTGCAGCGGAGAAGAAACAGGGTAAAGTGACGAGCAGGATGACTACATCCACCCAGAAATGTGCTGAGGAGGCCAACTCCGAAAAGTTGGACAGAGATAGCGAACACCTACATTGTCTCCTTCATCAGTTACCACTTGACAATCGTGCATTGCCCCAATTCACGTCCGACCAGACTGGAGTATCTACTCTACTGAGTGAAAAGGACAAATTCCACTGATCAGGCGCTCCATTTGCTTTCAATACCTGCTGCATGTTGCACTGGGCATGCTGTGGCTGATGATCCACAGGCATGTACTGAGGTTGTAACATTTCCAGCATTTTCTTGATTAGGAAAGTTGTGGTTGCCATTTTTGTCAGACTCTTTAGAGTTGCTGCCTTGAATAAAAAACCGATGCAAGGTGTTTGGCATCATGAATTTCGTGAAGCTCTCACAACTCTCCACAAGTAAAGCAATACGGTAGATAGAAGCTTTACATTAGCGTTCTGTAATGGATTCGTGGAGGGCAAAAGCAAGAACATTCTCGGCGAAACTCTGGGCGTTGATGAAAATCAGCAAGCTGATCTGTTCCGAAAGACGTCAAGCCGATCCCATGAATAATGTCTAGGAATCTCTCGACATTGCTATCAGGGGGTGGTATTGCTGCTTCGAAATAAGCTCTACAGACAAGAAAGTGTTGTTTTGGGGGCCTGTCTGAGATGTGCGCAGGGCAACAAAACTGTTGTGCTAGCACTCGTCAGAAGCTGATCATTACTGATTTGCAGAGTTATGTTGAATAGCCGCTTTTAAATGTAAGGCTGATCCACAGGCTAGGGAACAGGGGGTGCAAGCGCACTCCCTAAAACTTTGCAGGTGGGGGCAATGAAAGCCCTTTGAACATCCTCCTGAAAAACTGGGTTTGCATCCCCTATGCAAATTTCGTTCCTGCACTTATGGATGGATCAGACTGTCGACAGAGTTGATTATTGTAGCTCGTCCTGCCGTCTTACTTTGGCGAGTAATGCAGGTAGCTTTTATCGGTATTTTAACCTTAGGGGAAAAGGTGTGGTGAATAAGACTGAAAGGGCTTAAAGATAGATACCTTCCTCTTTGTTCAAGTCCTTGTCAACTTTTTCAAGTTTCACTTAGAAAAGAAAATTAGGGTAGAGAGAGTAGTGCTGTCGCTCATTTAATTTCTTGAATGTATGCGAGTGAGAAGCATGGTATGAATAAATGGGACTCTTCCGAGCATATGCTTGTAGATTAGAGACACAGCAGGGAGAGGGTGCTTGCCTTAGTGGTCAAGGTGACTTGTTTTTGAGAAGTTTCCATACAAGTAGTCATTGAAGATGTCTCTGCTTTGGGGAAAATTTTCTTTGTTTTGTTATTTCTCGTTTACTCATTTTTCATGTAACCCCACACTATCACCTCGTACCATCCTCAATTTTTTTGTCAACCTTTTGTGATTAATAAAGAATATTATTACTATAATTTTGCCGCCGAGACCACTTTGCTTTCATCCTTTCGAGATCCGTACAGCAAATATCCACTGAGCACTAAGGTCGATATGTGATTGACTAACCCCCTATCCCACAAAATTTCAGACCTTGTACCTATCGAAAAAATCAACTGCATTCACACCTGAAGAAAGATGTGCTCACAAAGTTTAAAATGTCCAACACGATATGAGTCAATGGAGACGCCCTCACATGTATGTGCGTATGTTTGTTTTCCCGCTTATTTTGCTTTATAATCATGATTTAAGCGACCTTGATTCACAAGCAACGTGACATCTGAAATGACCGAGCGCGTGAGAGGTTACCGCCGTTGATTTTATTCACTGAAGGTGTCTCTTTAAAAAGGTATATGTATATATATATATATATATGTGTGTGTGTGTATTGTGGGGTTATGAGCCAGGTTTGGTTATAAAATTTACTGAGTTTTAGTTGGACTATTAGACAAAAAGTGAATGTTTTATGACGGTTAAGTTTCAGATTTGCCGTCTTAAATACCTCGTGAGAAAAGTTGAGACGTACTATGACAAATGTTTTTACAGAATTGTAATTTCCCATGTATGAAACAGGACGCCTGAAAATGGGTTAATATCTAGATCCGCACCCGGTGGAAAAAATGGAAACTAAAATGTGTAACAGTTGTAAGGCATCGTATATTGACGGAATAAGACGGAAAAAAAGCGCGCTGACAAACGGGGTTGGGGGGTGGGGGGCTCGGGAAATTCCCAGGATCAACCGTAGAGGATCATGGAAAAAAATATGTGTAACAGGTGTAAGGCATCGTATATTGAAGGAATATGACGAAAACAAAGCGCGCTGACAAACGGGGGGGGGGGGCTCGGAAAATTGCCTACGATTTAAAGAAAAATTTACCATCAATTTTCACCATTGTGTTTCTGATTCGCGACCCCATGTCGAATTTATCGATTTTTTTCAGAACTGTGGGAACTTTTCAAAATTTTCGTGCGTTAGTTTTGAATTATGACATTGGGCTATGTGTGTGAAATGCGTTTAAAATGGTGAAATTGATGGTAAATTTTTCTTTAATCGTAGGCAATTTCCGAGCCCCCCCCCCCCGTTGTCAGCGCGCTTTGTTTTTGTCATATTCCTCAATATACGATGCCTTACACCTGTTACACATATTTTTTCCATTTTTCCCACCGGGTGCGGATCTAGATATTAACCGCTAAGGAGATTCCATTGGTATCTTGAATGTCATATTGGAATATGTTTTGTATGTGCCCTTCACTGCTTTTCCCTACTCAGTTCGACTCCCTAAATGTAGATAGGACAGTACTCCACCGTATCCCTTAGAACTGCGATTGTCTTGGGGTTTTTTTTTTACGCTTATTAGTTCTGAAGGGACGGGCAGGGCCTATGTCCTTCGCAGACATCCCACTCACGAAACGGGTAACATCGCGACCATTAACTTTTGCTTAACTTGTAGAAACAACATGAATAGAGAGATAAGTTCAGAGGACTGATGTTCGTATAGAGAAGGACCGCATGCAGTAGATTGTGCGTGGCTTATGAACACAACCTGGATTATGAAAGATGAGGTGGGATGGATACTGCATCTCCTGTTGCCTAATCACCTCTTATTTTCTTTTTCTTTTCTTTGTTTCCTTGCAATTAAATTGTGATTCCAACTTTATGTAAATAAAACTTTTTTTTTAAATTTTAGATTAAAATTTTTATTGCCTTCACTGTATTTACCGGAGGTTAATGCTGTTTTGCCCCTCTCCTAGAAAACTGTATAAAAAAAAAAATTCTTTCGGATTCCTACGTGTTTGATGTCGAAGATTACGAATAGGCAAAAAAAAAACCTTTTTTTTTTTAAATTTCACATCCACCTCTTAAATTTTTTATTTTGTTTACTTTAAAGAGATCGTAGCGAATTGACGAACATATGCAAATCGAAATTAAATACAGACGAAAACATTAAAGTGAAAAGAATTTGCGTTTTACTTGTGTTTGCCTTAAATAATTGTAAATAATAATTTAATGTAAATTAAATATACACCGTTTTATGAGAAACAATGTTTAATCATAATTGTTATAAAGTTTAATAAGGTGTTCAAATTTCACCCCCTCTCCCAATTTTAAATTTTGAACTTTTTCATCCATTTATTTATTTGTCTGTCTATTTATCTCTGTCCGTTTATTCATGAAATATATTTGTCATTTGTGGAAGCACATGGTCTAGTAGCTAGAGCAGCGGACTCGCGGGTTCGAGTCTCAGACCGGGCGATGTGTGTGCTTATGAGCGAAACACTTAAGCTCCACGTGGCCCCGGCAGAAGGTAATGGCGAACTTCTGCTGAGTCTTTCGCCACAACTTCCTCTCACCCTTTCTTCCTGCGTCTTGCAGCTCACCTGTGACGGACCGGCGTCCCGTCCAGGTGAGGAGCCTATACGCCAAGGAAACCGGGAAACCTGCCCTTATGAGCCAAGCATGGCTCGAGAAGGAACAAACAATATTTGTCAACTAAATGTGGCGGTCCTATAGAAGAGTGTTACTGTTGCTTTTAGCCACAGAAAGATATTCATATCTATCTCTTTATACAGATACCTATATGCTTATTGAATTTAAAATTTTGAAAATGTGGTTGTGGGTGTGTTTTTTTGCATATTCGTAATCTCTGACATCTAAAACGTAGGGATCTGAAAAGATTCTTTTAAAAACATACATTCTTCAAGGAGAGGTGCAAAACTGCATTAGCCCCATTTACCGTTTTACAAAATCAAACTGGAAAACTGGACAAAATAGAGAACACTATTGAAAAAATTAAAAAGAAAAAACGGAAAAAAAAAAAAGAGAGAAAAGGAAAAATACAAAAAACAACAACCGATTCACCACCTTGGGTTGAAAAGTTGGGGATGCTGTGAAACCTTTCTCGTGTTTATTGAGACACGCCAGCACGCTTGCAGTGTTGCTGTGGGTGATTGCAAGGCTGATGCCCTGGAACAGCCAGGTGCTCACATGAGCCTCACCAATTACCTCTGCAAGGCAATAAAAATTTTAATTTAAAATAAAAAGAATTTTAAATGTAAATAAGACTAGTTTTGTTAGTTTGAAAAGTTAAAAAAAAAGACGCGTGGATTAGACCCTCCTCCTATTGTTTCTGTTTATAATTTTAAAATATAAGAGAGCTTGAGGTCATTGGGCAGAGGTAAAGAATACGCACACCCCCTGTTTTCGGTGTAACAAAACCCTTAACCCTATAATGAGTATGAAGGTTTAGATACCTGTGGAGTATCTCCTTCTCCCATTGTAAATGCTTTGTAGTTTCAGGGAGCTGGAATCATCATCATCATCATCATTTAGTGTCCGCTTTCCATGCTAGCATGGGTTGGACAGTTCAACTGGGGTCTGTGAAGCCAGAAGGCTGCATCAGGCCCAGTCTGATCTGGCAGTGTTTCTACGACTGGATGCCCTTCCTAATGCCAACCACTCCGTGAGTGTAGTGGGTGCTTTTTACGTGCCACCCGCACAGGTGCCAGACGGAGCTGGCAAACGGCCACGAACGGATGGTGCTTTTACGTGCCACCTGCACGGGGGCCAGGCGAGGCTGGCAACGGCCACGAATGGATGGTGCTACGTGCCAGGCCAGGCTGGCAACGGACACGAACGTATGGAGGCCAGTCGGGGCGGCGCTGGCAATGGCCACGATTGGATGGTTCGCTTAACCACAGCTGCAATTTCCATTGATGTTGATCGACTTCGATTTTGGTTCTGCTTTCTGATATCTGATTTGATTTGGTTTGATTTTGATTTTGATTTTCACTTGTCTCAGAATTCTACACACAGCTTTACAGACAGCTGTTCCAGTCACAACCAGTGCAACCACATGGCCATGGTGCAGTGTGAGTGAGATTTTTATGGCTTTCTTTGACAAATATGCTAAAAAAAATATGAAATGGAAATAAACTACAAATCTGATTTAGCACAACTGCTGTGGGTGCAGAGGTAGCCTTGAAAAAAGTATGTAAGTGGTTGTGTAGAAAGACGTTTGCTTGCAAACCACATGGTTCTAAGTTCAATCCCACTACATAGCACCTGGGGCAAACATCTACTACAGCCTCAGGACGACCAAAGTCTTGTCAGTAGATTTAGTCCACAGAAACTGAAAGAAGCCCGTGGTATATGTGTTTCTTTGTATCCCACCGCCACTTGACAATTGATGTTGGTGTGTTCAAATCTCTGTGACTTAACAGTTCAGCAGAAATGACTGACAGAATAAATACCAGACTTGAAAAGAAAAATAAGAACAGAAGTCGATTCATTCGACTAGAAATTTTTCAAGACAGTGCTCCAGCATGACCACCTAATAACTAAAACAAGTAAATGACAAAAATTACAAAGTATAAAACTCCACAAAAACAAAAACTGCAACCTACGTTCCAGCTGTACTCTTGGTATCAAGTTCAGTCTTCAACATGTCTCTTTCTTTCTGTAAATCCTCTATTTCTGATTGCCAATTTATCCATTGAAGCTTGATTGCCAATTTGTTATGTCTGTGCGAAGTGAAGTGATGAGAATGTTAGGGGAAACATGGTTCATGAAGGCCTTCTTTACACCTCTAACACATGGTCCTGCACCTTTTCGTCCTCGAGGCATTCTCCTGTCACTAGACACAACAGTCCTTTTCTTTGTTTTGAGGGATGGTGACCATGCCTCTAGTCTCCTCAGAGGGACCATTCCTCTGGTCCGTGTAGTCTTTGATCAAAGCCTCAACAACCAAAACACAAAACCTGTATTGAGGCATGGCATGTCTATCTGATGTGTGCTCCTTGTAAAGTATACACGAGTTCTGCAGCATTATGGAGAGAACATTGAAAGTTCCTTTTTTACAGCATTTTGGTGTCCTCCTCTCATCTAGATAGCTGTACAGCATCATGTCACCCTGGTCTACCCCAACATGTACTTGTTGTAAGCAAGCACAGAGAAGTGCTTGTCAACATGTGCTGCAACTCCACAGGTTTGGTCTCGTTTTCTCACTTCCACCTGCTGTCTCCCAGCTTTCTTCTTGGTAGAGAGCAACAGCACAGCATTTTGGGGGGGACTTCTTGCAGAAAGCTGTGACCAAGATTTGTCCCTGTCTGAAGTTCAGACTCTCACCTGGTGTTAGCTGTACTTTTAGGCCTTTTGAAAGCTCCTTTCTATTTCTCTGAACAGTCAGTTCATGGATGGGTAATAAAAAATTGTTGACATAAATCCTTTCTTTCAGGTATCCCTATAAGAAAAAAATCTGGGCTAGTCAAGTTTGGGAAACGTGAAGGCCAGTTGACATTGCCATAGTAGATTATTCTATCTCCAAAGCACTGCCATAGCAACTGTATTGTTTCTCTTGCAGTATGAGCAGTTGCCCCATCTTGCTGGAACCATGTGTGAGGTCTACTTTGACTGGCCTTGACTAGCTTGGATTTTTTCTTGTGAGGATACCTGAAAGAGAGGGTTTACGTCAATAAACCAAAGACCCTGGTGCAACTGGAGGAGAAATGCAATAGAGAAATCAGAGAAGTGGGGTCTGAAGCCCTTAAGGGTGTTATGGTACAAATTTTGGAAAGAGCACAGATATGTGAAGCCAAAAATGGCTGCCATTTAAGCAATGTCATTTTTCATATGTGATATAGTGGTGTTGCAAAATTTGACTTGTGCATATTAATTTCCATTATGTCCTTTATATTGTATCAAAATTTCATGCATTTATTTGTAAAGTTAAGGAAGTTATTAAGAAGTGAAACCCATCAGTGACTTTTGGGACACCCTGTATATCTTCTGAAGGTTTCAATCTTGGGAGATTTAAATTTTTGTACCAGTTTCAACACCATTAAGTCTTGCTGAATTAAAGGTACTTTTTTTTTCTTCCAAATAACGAAGAATCAAAATTTAATTTAAGTTTGATAGAATAAGTAATCCAACTCCATTTTATCTAATTTAACCTCTTTATTGTTTTTCATTATTTTGGTTCACTGTCAGAATATCCCTAATATCTTACAATTGCTATATATTTCAAGGTGTCTGATGATATTGAACCCACAAACTAAAGATTGAAGACTGGCATTACCAAGGACACTGAGAATCTTGTTTATACAACTTAAGTTCTACCACTGAAATATTTCCTTTGAATTGCAAGTAATATTTGATAATGACTGCACATATGTAACTCTAACATGGTTTCTGTGATGGTGTAACATCAAAATTTACTGAGATTTTCTTTTTGTCTTAAAGACTTTGAAGAAAGTATATCTTTTTTATTGAAAATATTTAAAGAAATATTTCCTTGATGCAAATTCCAGGAGTATTTTTTTTTATTTTGTGAAGAAAATTTGTTATGGAGGAGAAACTGAGTAAGAGTCAAGTTCATAATGAGAGACGATCTAATAATAATGGTGTTTCACATCAAATAAAGTAGACATCATACATGTGTGGCATCTGTGGGGAGTCTTTTAAAATGCAAAAATGTTTAATTTAACATCAGCCTTTGTACACAGATTCTGAACTCTATGACTGATATTTGTGGTAAAAAGTTCTCCACAGATGAAAATTTATCTACCCACAAACATATTCACACAGAGATGAAACCATATTGCCATGATATTTGTGGGGAGGCACTCTCTGAAGAAAATGGTTTATCTAACCACAAATGTATCCACACAGAAGAAAAACCATACCGTTGTGATATTTGTGGTAAAAAGTTCCTGAGAAATACTGGTTTGTTGAACCATATACGAATTCACACAGGAGAGAAACCATACGTCTGCAGCATTTGTGAGAAAGCATTTTCTCAACATAGTAACTTGATGAACCATAGCAGAATTCACACAGGTGAGAAACCACATCGTTGTGATATTTGTGGTAAATCATTCTCTCAAAACAGCAATCTGTTGGTTCATCGCCGTATTCACACAGGAGAAAAACCATACCACTGTGATATATGTGGTAAAGCATTTTCCCAGAATGGTAATTTATTAATCCATAGAAGTACTCATGGAGGAGAGAAGCAATATCATTGTGATATATGTGGTAAAGGATTCTTTGTTAATTCTTCTTTAACTAGACACATACGAGTTCACACAGGTGAAAAGCCATACTGCTGTGATATCTGTGGGAAAACATTCACTGCTTCGAGTTCATTATCAATGCATAAACTTAACCATACAGGTAATAAGCCATACCACTGTGACATTTGTGATAAAGCTTTCCTTAACAATAACACTTTGTTGAAGCACAGAAGAAGTCATACAGGTGAGAAACCATATCACTGTGATATCTGTGGCAAAGCATTCTCTCAAAACAGCAATTTATTAACGCATACACGCATTCACACAGGTGAAAAGCCATATCATTGTGATATTTGTGACAAAACATTCTCGCAAAATATTAATTTGATAATTCATAGGTCTGCTCACAGAGGAGAGAAACTCTATCCTTGTGATATTTGTGGTAATGCTTTCTCCAGTATTTCTTCTTTATCAACTCACAGACGTATTCATACAGGAGAAAGACCACACTGCTGTGATATTTGCGGCAAAGCATTCACTGCTTCCAGTTCATTGTCAATGCATAAGCTTACACACACAGGTGAGAAGCCATACTACTGTGAAATCTGTGGTAAAAATTTCCCAAAAACTAGCATTTTGTTGAATCACAGACGAATTCACACAGGTGAGAAACCATACCAGTGTAACATTTGCAAGAAAGCATTCTCTCAGAATAGTAATTTATTGACCCACAAACGTGTTCACACAGGTGAGAAACCATATCAGTGTGATACCTGTTGTAAATCATTCTCTCAAAATATCAATTTATTAACCCATAGACGTATTCATCTTTGACAAGACAAGTCTCATAAAGTTAATTGTACAGAAGAAGAAAAAATACCTGAGATATATGTGGTAAAAATTAATGAGGTACTTATGGTACAATGGAAAACTATATTCATGGCATACTAATGACGTAAATACAGCCAGGGACTCAGCTTGCAATTTATTTAATTGAAGAGCAGCAGTGACATGTATTCTTTGACTGAAGAATCAGTAGCAGTATTAAGCCAGCCATGAAACTCGAGCTCACATCTCTGTGATTACTGGTCATAGTGCTTTACCTTTAATAATGATAATAATAATAATAACAAGAGCACTCAGAGAGCACAAACCTCCGCCAAGGTAACACCAACATCCTCTCAACGTTTAGCTGAAGACGATTTTTAAAATGAGAATATCTGAAATAAACTCGACTGTCCTCACAGACGAGAATACTAAAAACGAACCCGACCGCTAACGAAACTTAAGTAAAAAAGAACGGAAAAATAATCCAGAATCTTTGTCTGGTACCTGATTGATCCCAATGGTAGTCATGGAATGTAAAGGTGGCTGTAGAAAAATTAGTAACAGTAATAAATAGTTCATCCTTATCTAATACAAGTCCAAGTTAACAAATTCACCATTCAAAATAGTTACAGCCTAAAGGGAGATAATTGAGAAAGACTTAATAATAATGAAATTATTGTATATGGTGCTCAGGTGCACCACAACTTGTCAAAAAGACTTGAAAGTTAATGCTAGATTGTAATCATGTAAAGTAAATATAACAAAAAAATAATCCAGAATCCTTATCTGGTACCGGATCGATCCCAAAATCTAATCAGTTCATGCCAGTCACGAGGCCAAACATCCCTGAAAGTTTCATCTGAATCCATCCAGTGGTTCTTGAGATATTTTGTCCACAGACAAACAAACAAACATGACTGAAAACAATGCTTTCACTAAGGCGGAGGTAATAATAATTTTTTCTTTATTAGCCACAAGTGCTCACATAACAGGAAGTGACAAAACAGGACGATACAATGGGTTTTAAAACCTTTAAAACAGTGTAAAAAGCTGCCTGGGTTTCATGTCTGTATGCCCTTCCTAATGCCAACCACTTTACAGAGTGTACTGTGTGCTTTTTATGTGGCACTTGCACAACAAAGATCTCTTGGCAGAAAGAGAGTTGGAGTTGGGAGCATGACCATAAAGGACATACCTGTATGGCTGGATGGCCATGATTTTACTTACATTCTTTTCTACTCAAGACACAGGAGGGGGCCAGTTGATTAGATCAATACCAGTATGCAACTGGTACTTAATTTATCAACCCCAATAGGATGAACGGCAAAGTCAACCTCGGCGGAATTTCAACTCAGAACATAAAGGCATGAAATACTGTTGAGCATTTCACCCAGTGCACTAATGTTTCTGCCAGCTTACTGCCTTATTTACTTACATTGACTTGACACAATTTTATTTACATTGACATGTCTTCTCAAGTATAGCAAATCACTAGAAGTCTCAGTCCCTTGTCATCTCAATGAACATTAATCAATGATGATGAACTATTGTTTTTATATGATTTCCATTATTTTGAATAACTATCCCATTGTTTAGACCAGATAAGGTCTCCACATTACAGATGGAAAAAGTGAAAAATAAAGAAATATATATATACACCTATATAAATGACATGTTTTGTTGTAATCTCTGTGCAGTAATTTGTTATTTTCTACAGTTCTCTACAAGCCAGTATTTATATAATTGCAAATGTATTCACACAGGTAATATCTGTGATGATGCATTCCCTCAATATAGTAATTATTTACACAAAAAAGAAACCATGCCATTGTGATATTTGTGGTAAAGTATTCTCTCTAATTTAAACACAAATATGTCCACAAAAGAGAAAAGCCCTACTATTTTAGTATTTATAGCATTCTCTCTGAAGTTCTAATTTATTGATCCATAAAATCAAAGATAAATCAAATCACTGTAATATCTGTAACAAAACTCCTTGAAGGATATCCAGGTGGCATTTGAGAGGGCCAGCCATTGGATATGGATGAAAAAGAATGATGAAACCTGGTTGGAGAGGTGATGATCCCAAAATGGACTTGAGTTTGAATACTAGTCAGTTGAAACAATAAATGGGGCCTCACATCAGTGAGTGGGGCTGGGACACTGTAAAGTTATTGAGAGGAAGGCCCTGAAATGATGCACATTCTCTCATGATGACCCCTGAAACCTACTGGCACCTGGTACATGAAGTTTTCAACTGACTGCATTTCCTTAATAAACTGTTTCTAAGTCTCTAGAGAGTAAATCATGCTATTGGGACATCTGTAGCAAAACATTCCCTGCTGATAGTTTGTGTTAATAAACACAAGTATACAAGGGGGTGCTGAAAAATTCCTGGCTTTGCGTATTAAGAAAATACAGGAGGATCAATTAAGATTTTATTCAATATGTTCCCCTCTCAAATTTACACACTTATTGCAGTGGTCCTTCAGTTTTTCTAAGCCCTATAAAAGAACTCGGGAGGTTGGGTCTCCAAGCAGGCCTTCCACAAAACCCTTAAAGCCAGGAACTTTTCAGCACCCCTTCATAGCTGTATTCATACAGGAGAAAAACCAGAATTATATCTCTGATAAAATTTTCTTTGAAAGTAATTCAATATCAATGCATAAGTACATTCTCATCAGTGAAAGGCCCCATCATTGTGATATCTATGGTACGACAGTCACTGCTAGTTATTCATTATCTATACATCGGTCATCACACTGGAGATAAAACAATAGTATTGTGATATCTGAGCTATAACATTCTCACAGAATTGTAATTTACTGATCAGTGGCAGCTCATGTATAGGCACTGCGGAACTGCAGCACCCCCTATTTCCATTCAATATAATGAGTCCTTTTTTTTCTTTACTTCTTTCTTTATACTTGTACATTATATAATCCTTAAGCTTAATGTCAGTAGCCATCCCCTAGTTTATAAAAAAAAATACAAAAATCCTCATATAGAACTCTGTGCTTCACAGTTCCAGCTGCACAAGCGGCAAGCTGGCAGAAACGTTAGCACACCAGACGATAATGCTTGGCGGTATTTTGTTTGTCTTTATGTTCTGAGTTCAGATTCTGCCAAGGTCGACTTTGCCTTTCATCCTTTTGGAATTGATAAATTAAGTACCATTTGCATACTGGGGTCGATGTAATCGACTGTCCCCCCCCTCCTCTGCCAAACTTTCGGGCCTTGTGCCTAGAATAGAAAAGTTCCAACTATGCAGTATTTGGCTGTTATGCACATGTTCACGTGTCCGAGATAGGAAGCTACATGCTAGGGAGAGAGAGCACTGTGGTTCACGCAGTGCTGACCCAGGTGTGCTAGTGAAAGGTAGTGTTTCTTTTTGACTCCGCGTGTGTTGTGCTTAAAAACATGTTTATATTCTTGAATGTGATAAAGTGTAGAATTAGATTATTATCCTGCTTCCAGCTACAGTGTTGCTACCAGGATTTGAAAAATAGGGCAAATTTCCTTCCCTTATTTTGTGATTTAGGGGGAATTTTTGAAAAACAAGGGTGAATTCATGGCAGTGTTCAGTGAATGAATTAAACACACTACCCTGCAGTGGCTAAAATGTGAACTGATCAAGTTTATGTAAAAGTTTCCTTTTTATTTATGCACCCTTTTCAAGCCTAGCCTGGCTCATGGGCCCAGTTTCTGTGGCATATGTGTTCCTCCCTAGCTGGACGGGACGCCAGTCCATCGCAGTGTTACTCAAGAAACAGGAAGAAAGAGTGAGAGAAAGTTGGGGCAAAAGAGTACAACAGGGGTCGCCACCACCACCTGCCGGAGCCTCGTGGAACTTTAGGTGTTTTTGCTCAATAAACACACACAATGCCTGGTCTGAGAATCGAAATAGCGATCCTACAACCGCGACTCCACTGCCCTAACCACTGGGCCATTGCACCTCCTTGTTTCCTTTTACAGAATATTAAAACAACAGCTAAAAATTTTCTGAAGCAGCACCCCTACTAATTTTATCTATGAGCTGCCACTATTACTGATGTTTTAATGTGTTCATGCTGAAGAAAAAGCATATTGTAGTGATTTCTGTGATTAAATACTCTTTTTTAAAAAATTTTTATATGACTTTGAACACAGAAACAAGTAAAAGAGTAAAGAGATGCACCTTCACTCAGGAGAGAAGGAAACTACCACTGTAATATCTGGAGTAAAAGATTCTTTCAAAGGACGTTTTTTTTCTTTTTAACCCTAGATGTTGTTTGTAAAGATTAGAAAGTCTACAAATGTAATGAGAAATTCTCTCAACAAGGCAATTTACTAACCCCCAAATTTTTACATGTAATTTCTCACAAGAGTTGGCAAGCGGGAGAGCCTTGTACAGCTTGCCAGCCTTTTAAACGTGTTAAATGATGATGATGATAGTGATTGAATATTTTCATTATAATATAAATGGGTAATGATGGACAGTATCATGCAGATTGGTTATCATTCATAACCACTCGACCTGATATCCCTAGTCATATATAGATGGAAATATCAAAGTATATCTCACAACTAATTTAGCTTCACTAGATGATTATATGCTGTACTACCACTGATATTTTACAAAGTAAAATAGATTCTGTCACTCCATTCCAGGCAGGAGCCCTTTTTAAGAAGTGGGCCATCCCACTAAAAATAATTCAAGGTAACTTTTCGTTAGGCATATCATTCAGAAAGTCCTACAAGCAAATAGTTAATTCATGACTGCTCTACTTTTTAATGAAGAGGAAAACATTAAGAATATATATATATGCAGTGTTATTCTCTTTGCTCACTGTGTTTATGATTTATTATTGCTTAGCAGATACCAGCACAGATCAGCAGTTTTATTCACTGAAGTTATAAACATGTCCATTGGCTCTTGTTCGATTCATTGGTGCTTCCGCTTGATGAGACAACGATGTTAAAACACTAGTTGAACCGGAACTCCTTGTCCTATTGAATTGAGTGTTGCGAATGCGTATTCGTTGTTGAGAAGCTATTCTGTAACAAAACACAACAATGATTTGCATATTCATGTTCAAATCTGTCAGAACGTATGAATGTTTAAATGCACTACATCGTCATAGTTTAGAAAAGCTTTTATATCTTCACTGTTTTCGATTCCCAAGACTCTCTGTTACCATCCAATTCCATTATTATGAATTTGAATTGGGAGCCTGAGTCATAATGAATCTTTGATTAGCTAATTACACAACCATGTACGCGATTCTTATGGATGTGTTGCAGTTACCCTCTTGATAGAGTTTATTGATCTCTACCATTGATCTTCTGGGATTCCTCCGCCCAGCATCAATGTAAGAAGTACCGTTGGCTCAGTTGAGCTGTTCCGCCACCTCTTCACAATCTGCTATACTGCAGTCCCGTGACTTCGCCGTATCTCTGGCAGGGTGGCTGAATAGAGTTCTATGCCATGTCAAAGAGCAGCCCGTAACTAATAAAAATCAATAAACAAGTAAGAGGCATGCATATCTCCCACGCCAGTGTTGGGACACTAGCATTCCCCGTTAGAAGAAAGGGCTTGGACTTGAGAAACACTCTCCGACCACGACCATCTCTTACCACAATCACATCTCTATCTACCTACCCTCCATCCAGTCTCTTCTCTCTGCCTATCATCCCCCTCTCTCTTTTCTCTGTCATTTTCATCTCATCCTACTCCTCACTCTGTAATTCTCTATTCACTGCGAGACAATTTTATCTACTTCCTGTCTCTTTATTTCTACGGTTGTATTCCAAAAGTTTGTTGTCTTTCGCGGCAACCAAATTCACCGATCCCCTCGACACTTTCTTCCTATATATATATATATGTAAATGTATGTGTGTATATGTACGTATATATAATACGGCTGTTCTACATATATGGTCTGTGGTTATCGAAAGAGAAATGTCACAATGAAGAGCTATCGGAACCTACCCACTGGAGGTAAATAAAATAACTTTTTTTTTAATGGTATTTGCCTAAAATCATTGTTAAATGTAGATTGTTTAGTGGTTTTTTTTATCAGGAATTACGACGATTTTTTGGAGACATGAATTTATCAGTATGAATAATAATAATACGTAAGAACAAACACTCTGACAAAATCAGTTTCATTCACAAAAGGACTTGGACTGAGTTTGATCTGTTTTTATTTCCCAGCTCAATTAAAGCGCCATCAAAACCAACTCATTACATTCATGATTAAATTTAATGAAATGAGCTTTTGATATATATATATATATGTATATATATATATATATTCATAAATGAGGGTGAAAAATTAGATATTAATTTAATAATACCGTCAGTTTAACACCTGGCTATACCAGAATAAGGAGCTATTTCTAGCACTAGAGTTAGCCACTTATCGTTAACTCTCTTATATTTATATATATATATATATATATATATATATATATATATATATATATCCCTTTAGTGTTCGCATTATTCCGCCAAAACTAATGCTTTTTCATCCACTTCGTTTTGAACTAATCATGCATCATCTTGTAGCGATGAGATTTTGATGAGGTAGCTGTTAATTTTAAAAACAATATTGTAGGGTAGGTGTGAGAGACCAGATCTGGCCAGTTTGACCATAAAACAGGCAGAATACTTATGGCCGGTTTAAATGCTAAAGGGATATATATATAGATATATGTATGTATATTGTCATATTTTACATCATACGTTTGACGTCAGTTTAGTTTCGTATCAACCAACTACAAGAACATCTCCTTTGTTGATACTAAACTGGTTTAAAGAATACTTTATACCCTGTCAGACAGAAGACCGTGATCAGAGGCTTTCCAGCCATGCCCATCTTGTCAGTTTTAGACGATGTATTTAGAAATCAATATACAGTATTTTGTTTTCAGACTGTATGTAAAGTGCGTTTGATGGAAATTTGACTGCTGTTTCTAAAAGGCTAAAACAAAGGTTCTGTTCGTTGGTTGTCAGTGTTAGAGTTTGTTTTTAATCAAGAGTTCTTTTATTGGCATTCTTTCGATATAACTCGACCAAATCAAAACACTTCAATTCGGGTATTTCCGTGAAAGCAAATGACAGTTCGATTCTGTTTTCTGCTTGGAAATTTTCAGATTTTACCTACACACATGAAACAGGTAAGAACAAATGGTTAATATAGGGCGTAACAAATATCAGAAAATCAAAAAAAAAGTGTGTAATAGGTTGTAAAACAACTTCCTATGAACGAATATGAAAAAAAAAATTCGCGCACGCGAAAGGGGGGTGGGGGAGAGGCCTCGGAAAATTCACGGGAAGTTCCGAAAGCGTCTGAGGGCTGACCCGGGCACCAAAACAAAAAAAAATAGTGTAATATGTGTGTAAAACAACTTGCTCTAAACGATATGAAAAAAAAAATGCGCTCTCGAGAAAGAGGGGTGGGGGAGAGGCCTCGGAATATTTATATCGGGAATTTCCGAAAGCGTCTGAACCGGGCACAAAACAAAAACAAAAAACAGCGTAATAGGTGTAAAACAACTTGCTCTAAACGACTATCATGAAAAAAATGCGCGCTCGCGAAAGGGGGGGGGGGAGAGGCTTCGGAAATTTCACATCTTCAGTCCACGGCCTTTAAACTAAGAAAAAATAGTGTAATTGGTGTAAAACTATTGTTCTAAACGAGTATCAAGAACCACACTCACACATGAATAATAAACTCCGTATTCGCAAAAAAAAAATAAATAAAGAGAAGAAATTCTGGAAAAAGTGAAGAAATGTTGGATCTCCGCCATGTGAATCAAAATACGTGTCAGAAACATCTTGAAATACTACAGAAATTATGTTACGAAAATGATAATGTTACATACCTCTTTGAGGGTCCATCGATAATGATGATAAAGAAATGAGTTGGATTTGAACTCAGAATATTGACTAACACAACTACATACTACAAGACTCAAAATATTCAGCCAAGTCACCACCCTTTAACTAGCAATAATAATAACATCAATAACATAACAGCCAAAAGATTTATTTGTTCTGAAAATAACAATCATAGTAAATAAATATGTTCTTTAATATCACATTCATGTGCACAGTTAAACACACTTACATACAAACAGTCACGCATGCATAATACAGAACGGAACACATAAATGAAGGATGCATTACTTAGTATATATTACATCTAGAGATTTTGATTAATAAGTCAAATATGCAAATTATAAAGATAATTAATTGCTTTACTAAACAGTGTTGTAAAGGTGAAAAAATAAATTTGGGAAAAAAAATACACGCCAAAACTAATTATAAAGGATAATTAGGGAAGGATTGACACAAAATAATAATTTTTTCTGTCTCTTTTTTTCTGATAAATGCATCTTAATAAGTGAGAAGAATTGCATATATCTGAACTATTTCAAAGAAAAGCATAAATTTAATGTTTAAAATAGCTTTAACCAAGGAATGAGATCCAACATTTCTTCACTTTTCCAGAATTTCTTCTTTTATTATTTTTTTTTTGCGAAATACGGAGTTTATGATTCATGTGTGAGTGTGTGTTCTTGATACTCGTTTAGAACAAGTAGTTTTACACCAATTACACTATTTTTTCTTAGTTTAAAGGCCGTGGACTGAAGATGTGAAATTTCCGAAGCCTCTCCCCAACCCCCCTTTCGCGAGCGCGCATTTTTTTCATGATAGTCGTTTAGAGCAAGTTGTTTTACACCTATTACGCTGTTTTTGTTTTTGTTTTTGTGCCCGGTTCAGATGCTTTCGGAAATTCCCGATATAAATATTCCGAGGCCTCCCCACCCCTCTTTCTCGAGAGCGCATTTTTTTTTGTCATATTGTTTAGAGCAAGTTGTTTTACACATATTACACTATTTTTTTTTGTTTTGGTGCCCGGGTCAGCTCCTCAGACGCTTTCGGAACTTCCCGATGTGAATTTTCCGAGGCCTCTCCCCCACCCCCCTTTCGCGTGCGCGAATTTTTTTTTTCATATTCGTTCATAGGAAGTTGTTTTACACCTATTACACACATTTTTTTTTTGATTTTCTGATATTTGTTACGCCCTATATTAACCGAACAAATATGCAAGGCTTTTTTTCTTCAAGTTTAAAATGAGACATTTCTGGCATAATTTCGTTATAGCTATACTCCACAACGCAGGTGTTTGTACCTCCTTGTCTTGACATCACGTGATTGTTGTAAATAAATGTCATTTATTTCCAATATTCTGTGAAAGCATGTCTAGCCTTGGGGGAAATCTTACCTTGCTTGGAAACCGGTAAGGATTGGTAACAAAAGGGGCATATGAATATAGAAAATCTGCTTCAGTAAGCTGTCTGATTCATGCAAGCATGGTAAAGTGGGTGTTAAAACAGTGATGATGATATATAGATAGATAATGGAGCCTGGTGCAGCCCCTGGCCTTACCGGCTCAGCTCCAGTCAAACTGGCCAAAACATGCCAGCATGGAAAATGGATGTTAAATGATGATGATGATAAGTGTGTGTTCATGTTTAAATTCTGCACTTTGCATGGAAATGCATTGAGATACAAACAGTGATGTTTGTTAACATTCCCTGTCAATGAATCATCTGTTAGTTTTTGCACCTCTAACTCGTTAGTGTTCAGTTTACTCAGTCAAAAGTAGTGCTTCACATTGTTTTGAATTAGACATGCATTACTTTGTAGCTTTGAGATTTCGGCGATGTGATTGTTTATGTTTAAAATGACATTTTAGAGTATGTATGAGAGGCCAGATCTGGCCAGTTTGAACATATAACAAGTCGAATATTTTGGCTGGATATAGCCAGTTTAAATGCTAAATGGTTAAAGATGAACAGAATGAAAAGTCCCTTACTTGAAACACATGATTTAGCAACAGGAAGGACAATTTGCTATATTCTATGTTCTGTTCTGCTATTTTTCTCTTTTTTTTTTTTTACTGTCTAGGCCAGTGGTTCTCAACCATTTTTCATCTATGGACCCCTTTGATTAATATTCTTTTCTGGTGGACCCCTGTAGCCATTCAATGTTCAAAATCTATTTTTATAGATACTTCTTTCAAAATTCCTATTTTGCTTTTCATACATTAACTTGTGTAGGTCGAACTATGTAAAAGGTTTGAAAAATAAATTTACCTGTTTCTTGCAATAAATACATCTAAAGGAAATTTTTTTTATGGACCCTTAATATATACTGTGAATCCATAAATTACTATTTTGCTTGCATGAACTCCCAAAAATCTCATTGACACCCCAGTTGTGAACCACTGACCTAAACGATGTCACTTTAGTTTGCAATCTACCTGGCCATTTACACTTGAGTGTGCAGTTTAATTCTTATTCAAATCAGATCATTTGAAGGTTTTGGCTATGGATACTGCAGTAGACTGCATGCTAAAGTTGCACCAACTAGACTGTCCTCACTATTCTTTACTGTGTCAACATCGTAATATCTTTTATACATCTTGTGCTCTCTTCATTTATTTCAGGGTATCTGATGATATTGAGATGACACCCTGAAGACTAAAGAATGATATTGCTAAGGATACAAGGGATTGTGTTTATATAACTTCAATTTTATCGCCATGAACTATTTCTTGTGAAATGCAATTAATTTCATAATGACTGTATTATTTCTGTGATGGTGTAACATCAAGATTTACCGAGACTTTTCAGTTGTCTTACATAATTTCTTCCATAACTTTTCATAAAAAAATATTTTTTATTCAAAATATTGTAAGTAGTATTTCTCTTGAAAATTAAAAGAGAAAGATTTTTCTATTTTGTAAAGAACACTTGAAGCTATGGAGGTAAAAGTGAGTGTAAGTCAGGTCCATAATGAAACTCAACCTGATAATAATGATGTTTCTCATCAAACAGAGAAGGCATCATACATGTGTGACATCTGTGGGGACTCTTTCAAAATACAAAAATGTTTAATTCAACATCAGTCTATACACACAGTTTCCGAACTATATGATTGTGATATTTGTGGTGAAAAGTTTTCTACAAATGAAAATTTATCCAATCACAAACAAATTCATGCAGAGATGAAACCATATTGCTGTGATATTTGTGGGAAGGTACTTTCTGAAAAGAATGGTTTATTTAACCACAAATGTATTCATGCAGAAGAAAAACCATACCACTGTGATATTTGTGGGAAAGAATTCTCTCAAAACAGTAAGTTATTAACCCATAGACGTATTCACACAGGAGAAAAACCATATCGTTGTGATATCTGTGGCCAAACCTTTTCTGTTAATGGTTCATTATCTACACACAAACGTAGTCACACAGGAGAAAAACCATATCGTTGTGATATTTGTGGGAAAACGTTCTCAGCTAGTAGCACATTGTCTACACATAAACAAATTCATACTGGCGAAAAACCATACCATTGTGATATCTGTAGTAAATCATTCTCTCTAAATAGTAATTTGTTGAAACATAGACGCATTCACACAGGAGAGAAACCATACCACTGTGATATTTGTGGTAAAAAATTCTCTCATAGTAGTAATTTATTAACCCATAGACGTATACATACTGGGGAAAAACCATACCATTGTGATATTTGTGGTAAAAAATGCAATACTAAGGAACGTTTATTAAGCCACAAACGCATTCACACAGGGGAAAAACCATACAAATGTGGTATCTGTGGTAATACATTCTCTGATAAGGGGTATTTACAGTCCCATAAACTGATTCATACAGGAGAAAAACCATATCACTGTGATGAATGTGGTAAAAAATTCTCTACAAAACAATATCTATCTAACCACAAACGTACTCATGCAGGAATAAAACCATGCCACTGTGATATTTGTGGTAAAGCATTCTCTCGGAATAGTCACTTGTTGACTCATAAACGTATTCACACAGGTGAGAAACCATATCACTGTGATATTTGTGGTAAATCGTTCACTCTAAATGGTCATTTAACTAAACACAAACGTATTCACACAGGCGAGAAACCTTATCACTGTGATACCTGTGGTATGACATTCTCTCAGAGCTCTAATTTATTGACCCATAGACGTATTCATACAGGAAATAAACCATACCACTGTGATATCTGTGGTAAAACTTTCTCTGCCAATGATTCTTTATCCAGACACAAACGTATTCACACAGGGGAAAAACCATATCATTGTGATATCTGTGGTAAGACATTCTCTGATAGTAGTTCTGTGTCATCTCACAAGCGAGTTCATACTGGTGAAAGGCCATATCATTGTGATATCTGTGGTAAAACATTCACTGCTAGTAATTCATTATCTACACACCAAACTATTCACACAGGCGAGAAACCATATCATTGTGATATTTGTGGTATAAAATTCTCTAAAAATTGTAATTTAATGAGGCATAAACGTCTTCACACGGGAGAGAAACCATATCACTGTGATTTCTGTGATAAAACATTCACCTCTAGTTCTGATTTGAACACACACAAACGTGTTCATACAGGAGAGAAACCATATCACTGTGGTATCTGTGGTAAATCATTCTCTCAGAATAGTCACTTATTGAACCATAGACGTATTCACACAGGTGATAAACCTTATCAATGTGATATTTGTAGTAAGGCATTTTCTAGAAAAGGTGACTTATTAAATCACAAACGTTTACACAGGAAAGAAACTACATCTCTATGATATTTGTGATAGATAATTATCCTGTTAACCTGTTAGCATTTAAACTGGCCATATCCAGCCCAAATATTCTACTTGCCTTATGTTTAAACTGACTGGGTCCAGCCTTTCACACCTACCCTGTAATGTCATTGAAATTTCAAGGCTACAAGATAATTCATGATTAATGCAAAACAATATGAACAAATAAGCATTACATTTGACAATAATTTAAATGCTAAAGAGTTAATCAGTTATTATACAGAGAATATATACTAATTCTGCTGAAATTCTTCAAAAGCTATTTATGTTAAGATAATTAAGTTGTGATAAGATTACAGGCATCCTAGACCAACCACATCCCAATAAAGACATTCAAATGATTGGTAATATCTCATTCAACACACTCTAAGCTTTTTCTCACACACAATTTGTCTTTCCTACCCAAACAACACTTTCCTCTGCTCTTCAGATCAGATGAAATACAGTGGGATTACTTTGAGTAATCCTAGATGCCCCTCGATGCAGTTAGCTATAACCCAGATTATAAAAGTACTAGTACCTGCCTGAATATTTTATCCCTATTCATTTTATACATATATATATGCGAAAGTAAAGAATATGTACACCCAGTGTTTAGGGTTAGGATTTTTGTTACATCAAAAACTGGTGGTGTACGTATTCTTTACCTCCGCCATATATATGTATGTATGTATATATATATATATATATAGCAATAAGAAAATGGAGGAGAACAATAGGTGGTTCATCAACTTTTAGACATTATATTATGTTAATTTATTTATTTACTAAACTGATAATTACAATAATATACATACATATAACATATTCTTTACATAAAAGATATAAAATATAGTAATATATAAGGATACCAGTAATTATTATAAAAAAACATGAATATAAATTGGGAAAATAACTTACAGCTGTTTCAGCCCATAGATAAAAATACCTCATTCTACCTTTATACATACAGGGCCAACAGTTCTCAACTGGTACTTATTTTATCAACCCCAAATGGGGTTCAAAGACAAAGTTGACTTTGGCAGAATTTGAACTGAGAACGTAAAGACAGACAAAATGCCTCTAAGCATTTTGCCTGGCATGCTAACATCTCTCCTTTTGTTACTCACATTGTATACCCATCCCACAACACCCACGCTTGCCACTTCTTTCATCCCTAGGAAGAGGAGAAACTTTATTAATAAAACTTATGCAATATCTTTGGTAAATATATTTACACTCGGATTTTATGTCAGTGTTGTGTAATGTTGGAATTGTTTTGAATATTTTCCTTTGTTGTAAAATGAAAATAATAAAATATGCAGCTATAATTGTAACCACACTCGACTTTATTAAGCTGTTTGCTATGCTGGATGTGTGATGTCAGTGTGCATGCTTCACACAGCACTGATGTATTGAGAGAGGAGTTGGGCATGAGAGGAATTGTATGCAATGTACAAGAGAGGAGACTATGTTGGCTCAGTCGTGTGAATTGGAGGGAATTTGTGAAAGATGGATGCCCAGGAAGATATGGGACAAAGTATTGAAGGCTGATCTGAAAATGCTGAACCCTACAAAAGAGATGTCGGAGGATTGAGATATGTACATTGTTGTTCTCACAACAGTATTGAGATCCTAGAAAAAGCATTGGTAAGGGTTCCAGTGCCCTGTAAAAGGCAGCCAGTGTAAAGTGGTTGGTGTTAGGTAGGGCATCCAGACCAAAACAGACTATGGAGCCTGGTGCAGCCCCTGGCCTTGCCAGTTCCTGTCAAGTTGTCCAACCCATGCCAACATGGTAAATGGCTGTTAAATGATGTTATTGTAACTTCAGGTCAGCTCTACCCCAGCAATTGTATAGCACACAGGGAAACTATGACCCATAAATCTATTGTTGCAGTTATACCATTACCTCAGCCTAGCTGAGAGAACTATATTGAACACTTTGACATACAGCAATGAATCTAATGAAGAGCACTCCGTCGATTACGACGATGAGGGTTCCAGTTGATCCGATCAACGGAACAGCCTGCTCGTGAAATTAACGTGTAAGTGGCTGAGCACTCCACAGACACGTGTACCCTTAACGTAGTTCTTGGGGATATTCAGCGTGATACAGAGAGTGACAAGGCCGGCCCTTTGAAATACAGGTACAACAGAAACAGGAAGTAAGAGTGAGAGAAAGTTGTGGTGAAAGAGTACAGCAGGGATCACCACCATCCCTGCCGGAGCCTCGTGGAGCTTTTAGGTGTTTTCGCTCAATAAACACTCACGCCTGGTCTGGGAATCAAAGCCGCGAGTCCGCTGCCCTAACCACTGGGCCATTGCGCCTCCACAATGAATCTAATAGAAGGCTGCATAACAATCTAGATATTTTGTGCTCTTTACATTTACTGGTCAATTGTATGCCTGTAACTTCTGGTTGTTGCTGCAGCAGTGGTGAGTAATAAGGATTTGGTCAGAAGGCAAGAGAAACTGTTGCCTGCTGAGGAACTGTTCTTCTGCACTTATACGTAGTGTGCATACTTGCACTATGTGTATGAAGGCTATTGATGCTACAGTCATTTCTGTGTCTCGGCTAAATGAAAGGGATTGTGTTTTCAAATGCAGTAGGATCTCACAAGCTTTGTAGAATGTCACAGGCAATTTTGCAAGTCAGAAGGCATTGTGGCAGACTACCATTGGCGAGTTTAGCAGAATTATGGCAATACAACCAGAAGGCATTGTGGCAGTATATCACAAAATCACAAAAAATAATGCAAAGAATTATGGACAATACATCTTGGAAGATTTTTGGAGAGGTGAAAGAGCAAGAAATCTAACTTATAAAATTTGCATTATTTAACAAAATAAATATGCTTAATAAGATAAGGGATACATAACCTTTGCAACTGCATCCAGGAGTTGAAAAATTTTGCCAAACATTTGAGCCACATAAACCCAGCTAAATTCTCTCTGCTATTTGCCTTCCAAACCTGTGTGGCCTTTTGCTCAAGACTGCATGGTTTCCTCATGATTTGTACAGACCCTGTATAAGATACACTTAATTAAATTCCACTCTGGTTGGTAGACTATGAACAAAGGTGCTGCCACTCATTTTCGAATGTCTAACAACATCTATAAAAAAGATATGTGATGTGGTGCTTATTTAATTACAGATCTCTTCCATGGAGGTGTCTGAGTTTACATGGTAAATGTTAATGTAATATCTGGCTTGCCTATATCAAGTAGTATTCAGTATTCTCCATAAGTAAAATTACATATCTTTAAAAGTTCCTGCAACACATATACGATGATGAAACTGCATGTAATTTAAAACTTGGTCTATACAAAGAAAACATGTTGAATTGGTGACACAAGCAAGTTCTTCACACTTCATACATTTAATTATATCTCATTTAGTTACCAATAATTGTACACAATGTCTGAAGATCACTTATTCATAATCCACTTAAGGCTAGGGTTTTTAAAAATATATTTTGACCTAATTAAAGGTCTAGTATTCTGAATTCAAACTTCAAACCAAGGATCTGCATACGGTTAACCTCATAGCAGTGTTTATAGTCGTATCTGGTTTCTAAATCTTCCTTTCATATTCTTGGCACTCAAAAACTATTAGTAGGCCAACAAAATAATGCGAGCTAGTCCTACATACACTTAATTCACTTCAAACCATGACAGTGGACAGACCTTGAATAAAGTTGCTAGACTAATAACCAGTCAAAAGTAACTGGATACAATTGGTAGTCGTCTATGGAGCAGAAATGTGCATTGGACAAATTTAAACCAAACATGCTGTATAATTGATTGTGGAAATAAAAAATAATATGCAGATGTACTAATTGCCGTATAGTTATCTTGGATGTACTCTCAGTAAAAAATATTTAAAATCCAGTGAAGCAAACCCAGGATTTACCACTCGGATGAAATAAAGTGGGATTGCTTACTTTGAGTAATCCTAGGTGCCCCTCGATACAGTTAGCCATAACCCAGATTACAACAGTGCTAGCATAGTACCTGCCTGGATATTTTATCCCTATCCATTGTGTATATATATATATATATATATATATATATATATAAATGGGTGTGTGTGTATATATATATATATATGTATACATATATATATATGCATGTATATATATATATGGGTGAAAGTAAAGAATACGTACACCCGGTATTTAGGGTTTTTGTTACTCCGAAAACGGGTGGTGTACACATTCTTTACCTCCGCCATATATATATATACATACATACAGGGCCAACAGTTCTCAATTTATCAACCCCAAACGGGGTTCAAAGACAAAGTTGACTTCGGCAGAATTTGAACCGAAAACCTAAAGACAGACAAAATGCCTCTAAGCATTTTGCCTGGTGTGCTAATACTTTTCTACTGTAGGCACAAGGCCTGAAATTTTGAGGGAGAGAGCCAGTCGATTAGATCGACCCGAGTATGCAGCTGGTACTTAATTTATTGATCCCGAAAGGATGAAAGGCAAAGTCAACCTCGACGGAATTTGAATTCAGAACGTAAAGATAAACGAAATGTCGCTAAGCATTTTGCCGGGGGTGCTAACAATTCTGCCAGCTCACCATCCTTACACAAACACACACACATATATATATATAACATTTAAATAATGAGGGAGATAAATTTAATATTAATTTAATTTATATCAATTTAAAACCAGTAGCCTAGCATACAAAATTCTGAAAAATCAGAGAAAATTCTAATACGTGTACATTTAAAGTGCAAAAACCACTAGGTGGTCAGCCGTATGCTAGAAGTAGATCACCTACGATCAAACTACAAAGTTATATATATATATATATATATATATATATATATATATATATATATATATATATATAGATAGATAGATAAAGGGTTAAGAGGTTTTATGCAAGCAAATTTACATTAAAAAAAACAAAAAGAAAATATTTCAAGAACTTTATCATGGATAAAAGAAATATTTGCATTTTTATCAAAATAAGCTTGTGGGGTTCAGTTTGATCAGATTAAAAAGTAAATAAAAATTAAGGGAGAGATAAGTCAATTTTTAACACTTTTTTATACAACATATGACTTCTTTCAAAAAAGGAATGGTAATGAACAGATTTGCTCCTTTTACAACGCTTGCAGTGCCATAATTTTACATCAGCAACGTCACCTGGTGTAGTAAGGTCACATGGGGAATTACAATTTTCACAGGTGTACATATTGATAATTAGTCAACGCCGTGCCAACCACTGAAGAATGTTGTCTTCAGCTTTTCCTAATTAGTCGACGATTCCTTTCAGACTGATTCGTCCCTTCACTTTGTTTTCTACTTATCTCCCCCTTAATTTTTATGCACTTTCTTTAATCTAACCAAACTGAACAATTACCAGCTTTTGGTTTCTACCTCTTAAAAGGATAATTTAGTCACGCTGAAATAAAACGGAATAAAAGATAGTATATTTTAAATCGGCAATCTTTCGTCTCTAGTAGACCTTTCCGTCGATTTCCGTAAAAAAATTTTTTTTTTTTACATATGGGCTTGCGGGAACTTTTGAAGTAATGAGAGCGAAAGAGACTAAGAGAAAGCGATTGCATGACGAGGGAAGTTCTTTTGAATTTACCGTCCAGGGGAAGCATTGATGTACATGTGTGTGTGTGTTTGATGGGGTGTGGGAGACAGACAGTATGTTGTGTAAGTGAAGTGCTTCTGTTAGTGTGTGTGAAAGAGAGAGATAACTGAATTTTTTTACTCGGTGTATGTATATTACTTCAAAAGTTCCCGCAAGCCCATATGTAAAAAAAAAATTAATTTTTTTACGGAAATCGACGGAAAGGTCTACTAGAGACGAAAGATCGCCTTTAAATCAAATTAATGTTTCATGATTATTTCAATTCTTTTTCCCTTTTATGCCAATATGACTAAATCATCTTTTTTAAACGATTGAAATGGGTAAGTATCTTCCGCTATAGTTGCTGGCCGACGGAACGTTTGTGAGTGGATTTGGTAAGCGGAAACTTAAGGATGATGGTTGTATATGTGCATTATATCTATGTATATACCATTGTTTTTGTGTTTATCTCCCACCATCGCTTGACAGCTGTTGGTGTGTTTACGTACCCGTAAGCTAGCGGTTCAGCAAAAAGATTCTGACAGAATAAGTACCCTTAAAATACTGTTGTCGATTTAAAGGTGGTCCAATGACTAAAACAAGTAGAAAATAAAAGATATATTATTTCTAGGTGAGAATACCGATTCGAAGGTAGCACATTTTACTTAAACTTAGCCAAGAATAATGTATCTTGAAAGAAAGAAGATATAGCAACGAAAACTTTATAGTTCACTGTACTTGGGGACTATAATAACATAAACAAAACAAAAGTCCCGCCATTTTTAAATTACAGGAAGTCAAACATTAAGACGACAAGAGTGATTCCCCCTGAATATTTCATCGTAATTATCGTGGATTTGAACTGTAACGTACTTGTTAAGTAAACCGAGCTATTTGTTTAAAGACGTGGAAACAGAATAAGTTTAGACTATATGAAGACAGGGAAACGAGAATCATTATCCAAAGGTAGTAGATGCAATGAGAAGATTGATTTGAAATTGTGTTTGTTTGTACCAGGCGTTAAAGAACAATCGATCATTTCGTGAAAGATCAAATCAGGACGTGAGGTTTTAGATTTACTACAAATCAAACTTGTGACAGTTGCAATTCAAAAACCTCAGGTAAGTAAACATTGTAGGCATTTCAAATGATGTTTATAATGTTAGATTTTCTTATAAGCCTAATCTTTTTGTTTTTATCTCACTGTATCATTCCTGTAGGGTATCCTTGTAGGGTATGCCTGGCGTTATCTTAATTAGCGTGAGACATTGACTTTTTCCAATACCCACTATGTAAGCATGGCTGTGTAGTAAAGATGCTGGCTCTTCAACCGCGTAGTTTCACGTTCAGGCCCTCTGCGCGACATCTTGGGCAAATGTCTTCTATAACCCCGGGCTGTGAGTGAATTTGGCAGATGAAAACTGTATGGAAGTCTGTCGAGTATGTAAGTTTGGGTTTGTACCCCCACCGAATGAAAGGCTGTGCTCCAGCATGGCCACAGTCAAATGACTTAAACAAGTAACAGAGTAAAGAGTATATCCTACGTCTGTCTTAACATTTGTTCTGAAAGTCTATGGTTAGAAATTTCTTCCTTAAAGTGTCAGTATTGTAATGTTGCTTATATCATATTCTCTGTTTATATTTCAGGGTATTTGATAATATCAAGATTTTGAAGACTAAAGAAATGACATTACCAGCGATATTGGGAATCTTGTTTCACGAAGGTGATATTTGAAGAAACTGTACTCTTGAAAATACCGAAAGAAATATTTATCTTGAAAATTAGAGAAGAAAAGTATTTTTCAATTTTGTGAAGAAAATTTGATGTTATGGAGGAGGAACTAAACAAAAGTCAGATCCATAATGAAATACAACTTGATTATAATGATGTTTCTCATCAAACGGAGAAAACATCATTCATGTGTGACATTTGTGGGGAGTCTTTTAAAATACAAAACTGTTTAATTCAACATCAGTCTATTCATACAGATTCAGAGCTCTATAATTGTAAAATTTGTGGTGAAAAGTTCTCTACAAATGAAAATTTAATTAACCATAAACATATTCACACAAAAGAAAATCCATACCAGTGTGATATTTGTGGTAAGACATACTCTGCTATTAGATTAGCAAGAAGACACAGACTTATTCACACAAGTGGGAAGCCTTTCCAATGTAATATTTGTGGTAAATCGTATACTGTAAATAGTAGTTTATCTAAACACAAACGTAGTCACACAGGAGAGAAACCATTCAACTGTGATATCTGTGATAAAACTTTCACTGTTAAATTTTCTTTAACTGTACACAAACGTATTCACACAGGAGAAAAACCATACCACTGTGATATCTGTGGCAAAAAATTTTCTGCTAGAGGTTTGGCAACAAGGCATAAAATTATTCACTCGGGCAACAAGCCATATCAATGTGATATTTGTGGTAAATCGTTCTACCAAGAAAACCATTTATTGATACATAAACGTGTTCACACAGGAGAGAAACCATATCATTGTGATATCTGTGGTAAAACTTTCTCTGTTAAATGTTCTTTAACTATACACAGACGTAATCACACTGGAGAAAAACCATATCGGTGTGATATCTGTGGTAAAACGTTCACTGGCAGTACTCTGGTATCAACACACAAACTTTCTCACACTGGCAAGAGGCTTTACAAATGTGACGTTTGTGGTAAAGGATTCAATATGAATTGTCACTTAACTAAACACAAACGTATTCACACAGGGGAGAAACCATACCCGTGTGATATTTGTGGTAAGTCATTCTCACAAACTTCAAATTTAACAACCCATAAACGTATTCATACAGGAGAAAAACCATACCACTGTGATATTTGTGGTAAAAAGTTCTCCACAAATGAGCATTTATCTAACCACAAATATATACACACAGGGGAAAAACGATATCACTGTGATATTTGTGGTAAAGCATTCTCCCAAAGAGGTAATTTAAAGCCTCATAAGCTTCTTCACTCAGGAGAAAAACCTTATCACTGTGATATATGTGGTAAAAATTTCTCTACCAAAGATTATTTATCTAATCACAAACGCATTCATTCAAAGGTAAAAACATGCCGTTGTGATATTTGTGGTAAAGCATTCTCTCGAAATAGGGATTTATTGACACATAATCGCATTCACACAGGTGAGAAACCATATCATTGTGATGTTTGTGGTAAATCATTTACTATAAGTGGTCATTTAACTAAACACAAACGTGTTCATACAGGAGAAAAACCATACCATTGTAGCACCTGTGGTAGAATGTTCTCTAATAGTTCGATTTTATTGGCCCATAAACGTATTCACACAGGAGAGAAACCATACCACTGTGATATCTGTGGTAAATCATTCACTATAAGTGGATCTTTAACCAAACATAAACGTATTCACACAGGTGAAAAACCATTCCATTGTAATATTTGTGGTAAAACTTTCTCTGAAAGTAGTTCTGTAATATCTCATAAACGCGTTCACACTGGAGAAAAGCCATATCATTGTGATATCTGTGGAAAAACATTCACTGCTAGTGTTTCATTATCTACACACCAAACAATTCACACAGGAGAGAAACCATATGACTGTGATATATGTGGTAGATCATTCTCGCGATCTTGTAATTTATCAAGGCATAAACGTCTTCACACAGGAGATAAACCGTATCATTGTGATTCATGTGAAAAAACGTTTACTTCTAATTCTGATTTAAACACACACAAACGTATTCACACAGGAGAGAAACCATATCACTGTGACATCTGTGGTAAGTCATTCTCTCAAAATAGCCATTTATTGAACCATAAACGTATCCATACTGGTGACAAACCATATCGCTGTGATATTTGTAGTAAGGCATTCTCTCAACAAAGTACTTTGTCTGTCCACAAACGTATACACAGGTGAAAATCTACACCTCTGTATTTGATTTAGAACATTATCATATTAATATTTTAACTGTGAAATTGAATTTTATGATTATTACAGAAATGATGATGTATATATATGAATCATCATCATCATCGTTTAACGTCCGTTCTCCATGCTAGCATGGGTTGGACGGTTCGACCGGGGATCTGGGAAGCCAGAAGGCTGTGCCAGGCTCCAGTCTGATCTGGCAGTGTTTCTACAGCTGGATGCCCTTCCTAACGCCAACCACTCCATGAGTGTAGTGGGTGCTTTTTACATGCCACCGGCACAGGTGCTAGGCGAGGTTGGCAACGGCCACAATCGGATTGGTGCTTTTTACGTGCCACCGGCACGGAAGCCAGTCAAGGCGGCTCTGGCATCGGCCACATTCGGATGGTGCTTTTTACGTACCATTAGCACGGAAGGCAGTCAAAAAGTAGAATTGTTATTTTCTGAAAATTACATTGCATCAGTAGACTTGATATATTTCAACAGAAACTCATTCCACTTATGACATTCCTCAACAAAAGATAGATTGCAATATAAAACTGCTTTCAGCAGTTAAGAGGATTGGAAATTTGAGTGAATATTTCTGCTTTCTTCTGTGAACATGTAAAGTTTTTTTGTAGCAAATCAGCCAAGTATTTTGTGGAGCCAATGTGCAGGAAATAAGTTGTGTGAGCTATATCTATATATTTACCATCAACAATTGAAAGAAGAAAAAGGAGGTCCTTTCAGTTCATTAACTAAATTTCTCATAATAAATTTTTATCATTAAAGAACTTATTTTGTATATTGTGGCTGGTATTTATTGAGCCACCACTGATAAGTGTCATCTTTCATAAAATTCAACCAGAGTTATCATCTGATGTGATGTAATTGGAAACTCTGAGCAGCTACTCCGAGACTTCAGCTCTTAATAAATCTTATGCCATTCTACTTTACTCTTTTTTGTATTTATTTTGCTTCATTGTGTATATATTTTTTTATATATTAATGTACATACACACATAAATCTAATGCATGTAAATTTTGTGTGTGTATATATATATAATTTATGGATGTGAAAAATCTCCATTCTCCTTATAATTATTAATATTATTAATTACTCTATAGAAGATATGCAGTCCTGAGCAAGACACACAATTACCAAACTCGAAAAACTTGACGAGGGCTTGGCCAAAGAGAAAAGGAGCTATCTTCTCCCCTTTCTCTCTGTTCCACAACACAACCTCTTTCACTAAAGACATTCTATCTTCCCATAGAAAGTCAAGGTGGTAGGATAATCTTAAAGAACTAAGCTGATAGCAGGATCTGTCCTACATGTACCAGCAGGTGTTTGACATATCTCTACAAATTAGCAATGTTCAAGTACTATTTATCAGTCCTGAATGTAGAATAGTTTCATTGCTCTGTGCACACCTCAAGCAGGCCTGATGAAGAATTAGGGTCCTGTGTCTGTCCCATGTGCACATTTTGTAGTATTTAATGCATTTTTCATTTATGTAGAGTTAAACTCAAACTGACAATGCTCCCGTGTAGCTTTGCTAGACTAGAGATTTCTGGAAATTGTCCATGGGTCATGGCCCAAAATCATTCAAAACAAACCAGCTGGTTGATTTCCAGCAATCTTCCTGAGATTGTTGTCACTTTTGCTTGCCACTTTATAAAACACCTCATCCACCAACATTCCAGTTGTCCTTGTCTTGGTCTTTGCTTGACCCAGGAAACGATAATTATGTCAAAGAGGAGAAGATGACAAAAAAGGGGAAAGGGAAAGATGATGAAAGAGAGGAAGGACAAGAAGAATAGGAATGTAAAAGGGATTAAGAAATAAAATAAAAGAATGGCACAAGGCCAGCAATTTTAGTGGGAAGGAATTAGCTGATTATATTGACTCTAGTACTTGATTGATATTTTATTTTTTTCAAGGATGAAAGGCAAAATAACTTTGGTGGTATCTGAATTTAAAATGTGTTAAATGCTGAAAGAAATGCAGTTAAGTATTTTGCTAGCTTGTCCACATAAACAATAATAATAATAAGAGCACTCAGAGAGTGCAAATCTCTGCCAAGGCAACACCAATGTCCTCTCAATGATTAGCTGGAGATGATTTTTAAAATGAGAATATCTGAAATAAACTCAACTGTTCTCACAAATGAGAATACTAAAACTGAACCTGATTGCTCTCAAAAATTAAGTAAAAAAAAACTGGGAAAATAATCCAGAATCCTTGTCCAATACCAGATTGATCTCAAAATTTAATCAGTTCCTGCCAGTCATGAGGCTAAATATCCCTGAAAGTTTCATCCAAATCCATCCAGCAGTTCTTGAGATATCTTGTCCATGGACAAACAAACAAATACAACTGAAAACAATACCTCCGCTTTCGCTAAGGAGGAGGTAATTATTTTCTACAGTAAGTACAAGGTCTGAAATTTGTGTGTGTGGTGGGGGTCTTGTCAATTACATTGACCCCAGTGCTCGACTCCAAAAGGATGAAAGGCAAAGATGGCCTCAGCAGAATTTGGAGTCAGAATGTAAATATGGGCAAAATAACACCAAGCATTTTGTCCAGCATGCTAACAATTCTGCCAGCTTGCTACCTTAAGAAAGTTCTAACTGGGCCCCTCCTGTGAGGTCATGCATTGTTTTTATTGATATGAAATCACTATGTCATGCACATATGGTTGTGATGCATGTGCCTGGTGTACCCTTGTCAAACGGGTACTTATGATGGGTATACTGGGCTTCGTATATTTTACCCCAGTGTCACTTTGATGGCATGCGCTGTGCTCTCAATGATAATAATAATGATAATCTTTTCTACTAAAGGCACAAGGCCTGAAATTTTGTGTGTTTCACAATTTCTCATACTTTCTAGGAGTAATAAAGGGTAAAGACACCCTTTGGTCATAAATGACCATGCGATTGCACCTAGAAAGTTCCCCTCTGAGGCACAAGTCCAAGCAGGGTTGCTTGTGGAAGACCAGTAGTCACCTTTGCATACCAACATCCCCTCTCCACACCATCAATGTTATCCAAGGGAAAGGCAAAGGCCAATACAGCTTGGCATCAGTGACATTGCAACTCATTTCTACAGTCAAGTGAACAGGAACAATGTGAAATAAAGCATCTTGCTCAAGAACACAACACAGCTTGGTCTGGTAATCAAACTCAATACCTTGTGATTGTGAGCCCAACACTACAACCATTGGGCCCATCAATTTGCCATCCCATTCTCCAAAATTTCAGGATTAGTGCCCATAGTAGAAAGGATTATTATTATGACTAAGGCAGTGAGTTGGCAGAATTGTCACTGTGCCAGAGAAAATGCTTAGCATAATTTCTTCACCTTTTCCGGGTTGATAAAATTATTAGTTGAGCACTGGGGTCAATGAACTTGACTTAAATCTCCATTCAATATGGCTGGTGTTGTGCTAAAATTTTGATCAAGGCAGTCTTCCGTTCTGAGTTCAAATTCTGCTAAGGTCGACTTTGCCTTTCATTCATTCGGGATCGATAGAAAAAAGTACCAGTTGAGTACTGGGGTCAATTTAATCGACTATCCCCCTTCTTCCAAATTTCAGGCCTTGTGCCTATAGTAGAAAGGATTATTATTATGACTGACCTATATAAATGAGAAATAAAATTATATTTAAAACCGTGAAGGCTATAGTTGCAGTAGTAATGATACAACAAAGTTAAGTTTTTTGTTTTTCAATGGCTATTGTGTTCCATACTGTAATTGCAATATACAAAACACACATACACATATATATATATATATATATCATATATATTCATGTATACAGGAATCTGTTAAATTCCACATTATTTTTCAAAATTATCGTGAAAATTTGAAAAGCTACAAATGGTTGGAGGAAATTTAACAAGATCCAAAATATATGTGGTCAACCGAAGAGCCCAAATTCCACAACGTAAAACAAGCATGGATAAACTTTTTCGAGAAGAGGGTCGCATGAGACATGGTTCATTATTACGTGGCTGCACGTCTGAATTAAAATTCCGTCATTTTCCTCTAGGAAAGCCATTCAGTGAGACCCATCAAACATAATCGACCTGTGACTGCTATCTTTATATATAAAAGTGAAGTTGTGTGTCTGTCTCCTACGAGTTAGATTCCTAACTACTCCCACATTTTGCGGTGCAGTGTAACCAAAAGCGGGTATCTTATAGTCGTGATTCATATCGAGCCCTTCTGGGTATTACCGCGCGTCTACGATGAGTCTACGATTTAAAAAAAAAATTACCATCATTTTTTCCCATTTTAATGCATTTTTCGCTATTATATAAGGGAAGTAACTCTCTAAAAATGTCTACGATGAGTCAACGATTTAAAAAAAAATTTACCATAATTTTTTTGCTATTTTTTGGCTATAACTCTCTAAAAATGCTTATATAGTTATTTCCCTTACAAACCCGAGCAACGCCGGGCGATACTGCTAGTATATATATATATAAATACCCACAATTGTACTCGCAAACTCTCGAAAACATCCGGTTCCGGGATGCTATCAGCCTACTTCTGTTACCGACCCAAACATTCACCATTCGTTTATTATTTGTGCAATTCTAACCACAGAACAGCCCTCCACACCCACCTGAAGGAAGGTATGAGCACCACAACATTTCCTCTATATCTCTAGACATATACAGTATAATGTAATAACTTATCTTCTTCTGTCAAACTACTAGGCGCCAACGAATCGAGTTTCCAATTTCACATTTCGTTCCATTTCTCACTACACATTAGTATTAGATCGTTTTTTCTAACATGTTGGATCTTACTGAGAAGTGCATAATCCCCTCGACATAGTAGTATTCTGTCAGACTTACAATTTTAGAGAAAACGCTTTCCTTCCCAATATTCCCCGGTTTTAAACTGTTTACGTTTTAACTGATACTTCTCGAAAGTATTAAGTATTTGAGCACGTTATTTCCACGTGAGAATACCGATTTCAGTGTGAGCACATTTCACTTAAAGATGTTTTGGCGAAGTTTCGCATGTCGTAGCACAGATTTCCGTAAAAAACTTTTATTTTTTTACATAAGTAATGAGAGCGAAAGAGACTAAGAGGAAGCGATTTTATGACGAGAAGGTTTCACTTTGAAATCGGCCTGTGTGTGTTTGATGGGGTGTGGGAGACAGGCAGTATGTTGTGTAAGTGAAGTGCTTCTGTTAGTGTGTGCGAAGAGACAGAGAGAGTAATGTGTGAAAGAGAGAGATAACTGATTTTTTACTCGGTGTATGTGTATATGTATGTCTGCATGTATGTGTGTGTGTGTATGTATCTATGTATGTGTGTATGTATGTATGTATGGTCGATTCAGTGTAATTTTTTACTCGGTGTATGTGTATATGTATGTCTGCATGTATGTGTGTGTGTGTATGTATCTATGTGTGTGTGTGTAAGTATGTGTGTGTGTATGTATGTATGTGTGTGTGTGTATGTATCTATGTATGTGTGTGTGTGTATGTATGTATGTATGTACTCGGTGTATGTGTATATGTATGTCTGTCTCTTCGCACACACTAACAGAAGCACTTCACTTACACAACATACTGCCTGTCTCCCACACCCCATCAAACACACACAGGCCGACTTCAAAGTGAAACCTTCTCGTCGTAAAATCGCTTCCTCTTAGTCTCTTTCGCTCTCATTACTTATGTAAAAAAATAAAAGTTTTTTACGGAAATCGACGGAAATCTGTGCTACTACAACCGAAACTATGCCCTCGGTACTATGATAATATAAACGAAAGGAAAAACCCGCCAGTTTTCAATTAGAGGAAGTCAAACATTGATGACAAGAGTGATTTCCCCTTTGTTTCTCAGATTGTGATGATCGTAAATCTGAATTGCAAGGAAATGTTTTAGGGGGGCAGATATTCTACTGCTTGATGTTCTCTCTGCTTCCAAGCAAAGTAATATTTCCCCATGGTTAGACATGATTTTTCAAAATCATCATCGTTTAACGTCTGTTTTCTATGCTAGCATGGGTTGGACGATTTGACTGATGGCTGGCGAACCAGACAGCTGCACCAGGCTTCAATCTTGATCTGGCAGAGTTTCTACAGCTGGATGCCCTTCCTAACGCCAATCACTCCGAGGGTGTATTGGGTGCTTTTATGTGTCACCGGCATGAGGACCAGTCAGGCGGTACTGGTAACGGCCACGCTCAAATGGTGTTTTTTACGTGACACCTGCACAGGAGCCAGTCCAGCGGCACTGGCAACGACCTCGCTCGAATGTTTATTGGGAATTAATGACAATGCTTATATGGCAATGGCACTTATTTAACAACTGTCATAAGGTATCAACAAAAGGATACACATATACGTCTGTGTGTGTGATTTCGCTCATACACACAATGGGATTCATTCAGTTTCCGTCTACCAAATCCACTCACAAGGCTTTGGTTGGCCGGGAGCTATAGTTGAAGACAACTGCCCAAGGTGCTACACAGTGGGACTGTACTGAAAACCATACGGTTCTGAATATGGCTTCTTAATCACACAGCCATATCTGTGTGTGTTGATTATTCCACTAGTTCACTATAATCCTAATGGTAAGAAAGACAAAGTATCGAACATGGTGCAGGGTGCTCACTACTCTTGTCTCCTTTCATTCAGAGCAATGTAACCAAGTAGTTGACTGGAAGGTGATAGCAGAAGATAAGTTTGGGTGAGACAATGAAAGAAGTGAGAATATGATGAGGAAAGACGGTGGTATGGTAAAGAGGTAGAGGGGAGATATATGGAAGAGCCAGTGATAGAAAAAATAATGAAAGATAGAGAGAGAGAGAGAAGAAATAGTTTTATATTTGCTAGTAGAAGAGGAGAGAGCAAGTGATGGACACTCACAGAAATGGTAATATTGGTTTCAAATTTTGGCACAAGGCCAGTAAATTTGGGGGAAGGGGTTAAGTCAATTATATTGATCTGAAATATCAAATGGTACTTGTTTTATCAACCCCAAAAGGATGAAAGGCAAAGTCGACCTTGGTGGAATTAGAACTCAGAATGTAAAGGCTGATGAGATGCTTGTATGCATTTTGTCCAGCATGCTAACAATACTGCCAGCTCACCACCTTACAGAAGGGTAACATTGACTATTAAGAGAGTGAGGTCAGTGATGACTGTCAGTAAATGTTAACTGGTGGAAAAGAGAAGGAAGGGTAGAAATAAAGTGATACAGTTTGGTGGTAGAGTGGAAAGAATATGACCAGATTAATGTTTTCCTTAATAGACAAGCAGTATGGGACAGTGAAGAGGAGAAAGGGTGTGTGACAGTGAGATGGTAAGGGAAGCGTCTGGTGTAGATTTAAACATGTACTCCTATTGACCCCTAGTCATTTGTTCTCCATGCTCCCTTAGATGCTCATTAGCTCCCCCATTCAGCCTTCAACTACAATGTAAGAGCGTACTTTTGATGCAAGTCTCATAAAATGCTACTCTAATTTCTAAAGCTGCAAATATTACATAAATTTTCACTTCAAATTTTGCGTAAACAATTGTAAGTAGAGTTGGCATGGAAACAATTGTAACTAATCATTAAAGCTGTCTTAAAGTATTTCTTTTATTATTTGGATTATACACATACAAACACACACAAGGGGCTTCTTTCAGATTCCATCTGTCAATTCCACTCACAAGGTTTTTGGTCAACCTGGGGCTGTAGTAGAAGACACTTACTCAAGGTGCCTCACAATGGGATCAAACCTGGAACTATATAGTAGGTAAGCAAACTTCTTACCACATAGTCACTCCTGCACCTATAAATATCTGTGAAAAATTTGCCAAACCAGTTCCTGAACAAAGTCCTTGTGATATTTGTTCTACATCCACTTGCATATACTCCTTTGACACGCCTGACGCCAGAAATGCAGTGAAAACCTGTAACCAATACTTCAGTGATTCTGATATGAAACCAGTAAAGTTCGATACATTAATTGGCGTCATGTATTTGTAACGGAGAACCTTGTTGAGATTCAGTTTGTTTACAGTAAATCATGGCTTGTTTATCCATTGTTCTATTCATCTATCCTCCATTTGTGCCATAGATGGATTACCTTATTCAGCTTCACCTTTCGTGGCTTCTATTGCATAATGCATTTGCTTAACCTCTTAATATAAGCAAGGACAGAGTATATCCCAGCAGTTGGCACCCGCATGACAAGAACTCTCTGAGGGACATTCCTTTTGGCTGATGCAAGACAATAGCAGTAATTGCATTGTTCACTCAACTCCATAAAACCATTGAAGAGGTGCAGATGTGACTGTGTGCTGAGAAGTTTGCTTCCCAGATTCATGGTTCCAGGTTCACTCCCTCTGTATGGTACTTTGGGCAAGCACCTTCTACTATAGCCTCGGGTCAACTAAAGCTTTGTGTTTAGATTTGGTAAATGGGAACTAAAAGAAGCCTCTTGTGTGTGTATGTATGTATGTATGTATGTATATGTATATATATATATATATATATATATATATATATATATAATAATAAATGAAAAAATGCATTAAATGCTACAAAATGTGCACATGGGATAGACACAGAAGGACTCTAATTCTTCATCAGATGAAGAATTAGGATCCTTCAGTGTATGTTTTGCATTTTTCATTCCAGCCGTAGAAACATTGCTAGATCAGACTGGGCCTGGTGCAGCCTTCTGGCTTCCCAGACCCCAGTTGAACCGTCCAACCCATGCTAGCATGGAAAGCGGACGCTAAATGATGATATATATAATATATATATATATATATGTGTTTGTATTTGTCTCTGACCACTGCTTGACAACTGGTGTTGGTTTATTTCCATCCCCATTATTTATCAATTTGGCAAAAGAGACCAATAACACAAGTACCAGGCTTAATAAATAAGTTACTGGGGTTGATTCATTCAAGGCAGTGCTCCAGCATGGCTACAGTCTAATGACTGAAACAAGTAAAAGATGTGTTGTTATTAATGAGATTGTGTAGACGGTGAAATGGCAGAATTGTTGGCACGCTGGACGAAATGCTTAATGGTATTTCGCTATTGCTATATTCTGAGTTCAGATTCCGCTGGGGTTGACTTTGCCTATCATCCTTTTGGAGTAAATGAAATAAGTACCAGTGAAACACTGGGGTCGATGTGATTGACTAGTCCCCTCCCACAATTTCAGGTAGTACTGTATTACTTACAGGTATAATGACATTGTTTGGTTTAGTATTTCCTCCATACCTGTGATAACACTGAAAAAATAACTAGAATATAGCTTCACTACCTAGATTGATTACTTTTCTCTCTGAATGAATCATTATCATTGGACTCTGGTAATTTACAGGTATAGTGATGTCTCCGTACATCAGTAGTTAACTGCACCCATTTCATCCGCATACGCATACCATTCTGTCTTTTTTTCTGTGTATATACTCTCACTGTATTTTTGTATTTTATCATTTTCTGTGTTTTCAATGTCTGTGATCAAAAATTTCTTCTCTCTGTTATCATTGTATTGTTTCTTACATCATACTCCCTATATGTATTTCAGGGTATCTGATGGTATTGAGATTTTGAAAATGAAAGAATGACTTGACCAAAGATATAGGGAACATTGTTTGAGAAAGTTCACTGAAGAAACTATATTCATTATTGAAATTATCGAAAGAAATATTTCTCTGAAAATTACAGAACTATGGGTTTTTAGAAAATTTTATTTATTTGTAAGTAAACCTGAAAGTTATGGAAGATGAACTGAATGAGAGTCAGGTCCATAATGAAACACAGCCTGATGATAATAATGTTTCTCATCAAACAGAGAAGGCATCATACATGTGTGACATCTGTGGAAAGTCTTTTAAATTTAGAAGACATTTAATTCAACATCACTCTGTTCACAAAAGCCAGAAACCATACAAATGTGATGTTTGTGGTAAAACATACTCTTTAAATAGTAGTTTATATAAACACACACTTTCTCACACAGGAGAGAAACCATACCATTGTGATATCTGTGGTCAAAATTTCTCTGTTAAATATTCTTTAACTTTACATAAACGTATTCACACAGGTGAAAAGCCATATCACTGTGATATCTGTGGTAAAAGGTTCTCTGTTAGTAGTTCAGTAACGGTGCACAAAGTTATTCACACAGGCCAGAAACCATACCATTGTGATATCTGTGGTAAAGCATTCAGTTTCAGTTCCTATCTATCTAAACATAAACGTCTTCACACAGGGGAGAAGCCATGCTGCTGTGATATTTGTGGTAAGACATTCACACAAATTTCTCATTTAAAAACTCATACACGTGTTCACACAGGAGAAAAACCGTATCACTGTGATGTTTGTGGCAAAAAGTTCTCTACAAATGAACATTTATCTAGTCACAAATATGTTCACACAGGGGTAAAACGATATCACTGTGATATTTGTGGTAAAGCATTCCCCCGAAGTGGCAATTTAAAGATCCATAAATTTCTTCATACAGGAGAAAAACCTTATCACTGTGATATATGTGGAAAAAACTTCTCTACAAATGATTATTTATCCAACCACAAACGCATTCATTCAAAGGTAAAAACCTGCCGTTGTGATATTTGTGGTAAAGCATTCTCTCGAAATAGGGATTTATTGACACATAATCGCATTCACACAGGTGAGAAACCATATCATTGTGATGTTTGTGGTAAATCATTTACTATAAGTGGTCATTTAACTAAACACAAACGTATTCACACAGGGGAGAAACCATTCCATTGCAGTATCTGTGGAAAAAACTTTGCTAGAAGTGGATATTTATCCCAACATAGACGTATTCACACAGGAGAGAAACCATTTCACTGTGATATCTGTGGTAAAAATTTCGCTTTAAGTGGATCTTTAACCAAACATAAACGTATTCACACAGGTGAAAAACCATTCCATTGTGATATCTGTGGTAAAACTTTCTCTGAAAGTAGTTCTGTAATATCTCATAAACGTGTTCACACTGGAGAAAAGCCATATCATTGTGATATCTGTGGAAAAACATTCACTGCTAGTAATTCATTATCTGCACATCAAACTATTCACACAGGAGAGAAACCATACGGCTGTGATATATGTGGTAAAGCTTTCTCGCGATCTGGTAATTTATTGAGACATAAACATATTCACACAGGACATAAACCATATCAGTGTGACATATGTGATAAAACGTTCTCTTGCAGTTCTTACTTAGATAAGCACAAACATGTTCACAATGGAGACAAGCCATACCATTGTGACATCTGCGGTAAATCATTTTCTCAAAATAATCATTTATTGAATCATAGACATATTCATACAGGCGACAAACCTTATCACTGTGGTCTTTGTGGTAAAACATTCTCTCAACAAAGTACTTTGTCTGTCCACAAACGTTTACACAATTGAGAATCTATGCACCGTTGATATTTCTGTTAGTAGATTGTCACACTAAGCTTTTTGTAATGAGTCGGCCTGTAACCATTTATATTTTTATTGAGAATATCAACCAAGCATTTTGTAGAGACTTCAATAAATTTAGATCTTTAGAAAATATTATAGTATCAGTGAAAGGGAATTTCTGCTTGAAGCTGGTGAATTTATATTGCATCCAACTTTCAACTTTAAAACAGACACATCTGAAAATATTGATATCAAGCTACATGTTAATAATAATGTCCATTTAACTTTTCGTTGAATTTTTCAATAAAATATTAATTTTTTATGGAACTTCTAGTGTCACAGTCTTTTTAAAAGTTCTTACATTACAGATATCAACAGATGTTCACTCAATGGAATTTTGCCGTTCAAAATATAAGGGACATTGGCATGTTTGACTTTAAAATTTATTCTTGTCTGTGATGATGCCATGATAAAAGCACCAGTGATGGTACCCTGAAAAAAAAAAAGGATTGGTGATAGTGTCACATAAAAAACACTGGTGTTAGTACCACATGTAAAGTACTGATGCTGGTTATATGTAAAAAGCACCCAGTACATGGTATAAAGTGGTTGGTGTTAAGAAGGGCATCCAGCCATAGAAACCATGCAAAAATTAACAATGGGGCCTGGTGCAGCCCTTGGCCTTACCAGCTCCCATCAAGCCCTTACTAGCATGGAAAATGGACATTAAATGATGATAATTATGGAGGTGTGCTGTTACCTGTGTGTGTATGTATATACAAAAGTATGTGTTGTATTGTTATTTTTAGTATGTGCAATATTCATTATGCAACCTCACTTGTAACAAATGTGATTGCTCCCACATAAAGACTGCTCCAACTAATGTGTTTATACTCCAAGCTGCTGACTCATGCCAACAACCCACACTGCCATTTGTAGTAATCTATACAAAGAATTGATATTGCTGAACATATCGGGTCGAAGACCCGACAAATGAAGTGAGTTCATGGCTCGCAGGGCGGCCTGCAGTGCTAACCTTGGATTGTAGAGTGACCTGCTGTTCTTGAGGAGACCTATTGAGTCAAGTACATCAACATCAAAATAAAAATTCAAATAGAAATTGTAGTTAAGACACCCGTGCCGGTGACACGTAAAAAGCACCGTCCGAACGTGGAAGATGCCAGCGCCGCCTGACTGGTGTCCATGTTGGTGACATGTAAAAGTACCAACCGATTGTGGCTGTTTGCCAACCTGCTCTGGCCCCTGTGCCGGTAGCATGTAAAAAGCACCCACTACACTCACGGAGTGGTTGGCGTTAGGAAGGGCATCCAGCTGTAGAAACACTGCCAGATCAGACTGGAGCCTGGTGCAGCCTCCATGGCTTCCAGACCCCAGTCGAACCGTCCAACCCATGCTAGCATGGAAAATGGATGTTAAATGATGATGATGACGACTGTGATGCCAACATCCTGCCTGTACACATGGACTTAAAAATTCAGAAGATGCCTTGTGTTGTTTTAGCAGAATTGATACTACTTGACCTGAACTAACCAATAGAAGCCACCTTGAATTCCTGTCAAATCTACTCTACTTCTAGCTTCTGATGAGATGGACATTTCCTGTGAGCCAATGATATTTTTAGTTGTGGAACTGTCTCAAACTTTCATAATTATATAAATATGTGCATGTATGTGTGTGTGTGTGCCAGTTATCAGTGTAAGACTTAGATTTTGAGAAGGAAAAACTAAAAGTCATGAAGTCAACAAGGAGTCTTAACTGTGCCTACTAAACATAACTCAGTCTAACACTACTTGTCTTTATATGGAATTCTGTGGGTGTGTGATGTATCTACATTATAACAGTACTTTTCATTCACAATCTGGTAAGTATTAAAGTTTAGAAACATTTTGCTTATCTTTAGATTTGGAGATTAAAAACTACTTGTTTCTGGGATGCAGAATATGTTATGAACTTACTAAGAGTTTAGGACTTTTTGTATTTTATTTCTTATAAATAATGAATAGGTGTGGATCACTGGATCCTGTCAAACTCTCCAACTCATGCCAGCATGGAAAATGGATGTATAATGAAGATGATGAGGTACCTAATCATGCTCTGTTTTACAGTTTCGTGTTCAGTATTTTATAAAATATGTGCGGTAAGAAGTTTGCTTCACAAGCACATGGTTCAAGGTTCAGTTTCATTGTGGAACTTTGGGCAAGTGTCTTCTGCTGTAGTCCCCGGGCTGACCAAAGCCTTGCAAATGGATTGAACCTTACAATATGTGGTGCATCGCTGTACTTGAGAAGACCTGCCAACCACAATAGGATTCAGATCTAAAAAACAAGGTACCGTGTAAAATGCATTGATGTGGGTGCTGGTGCCACATAAAAAGCACTGGTGATGGTGCCATGTGAAAAGCATCCAGTACACTCTGTGGATTTGTGGGTGTTAGGAAGGGCATCCAGCTGTAGAAACTAAGCCAAAACAGGCTATGAAACCTGGTGCAGCACCTGGCCTTGTCATTTCCTGTCAAACCAATGCCAGCATGGAAAATAGATGTTAAATGTTGATGATGATGATGTTGATATGTCTGTGTCTGTGTCAGTGTCTCCTTGCGTTCACACCATGTGATAGTTGTAAATGAATATCACTGTTATGCTTGTGGTGTCCTCTGTTCTCAATCTTCCATGAGAAAACGTGTCTGGTTTGGGGGAAGTATGACCTTACTTGGAAATAGGTGAAGGTCAGTGCCGAGAAGGACATATCTGCTACAACAAAATCCCATCCAACCCATGTGAGCAAAGAATAGTGAGCATAAAAATAATGAGAGAAATCTATGCACATCGCACACAAGAAAAATTAGGTTTTAGAAATTATAGAATATGATAGTGCTGTTCATATAGAACAGAAGTGGAAATTATCTGGTGTTCCAATAACCATAATCAACCATCTTCTGTTATAGCTTCAGGCTGACCAAAGCCTTGTGAGTGGATTTAGTAGACAGAAACTGTGAGAAGCCTGTCATATATATATGTATATATTTATGTGTTTGTCCCCCAACCCTTGCTTGATAATTGATGCTGGTATGTTTATGTTGCCGTAACTTAGCAGTTTGGCAAAAGAGACCAAGAGAATATGTACCAGGCTTACAAAAAATAAGTCCTGGGGTTGATTTCTTTGACTTAATGGCGATGTTCCAGCATGGCCGCAGTCAAATGACTGAAACAAATAAAAGAAAAAATGCAGATGGTGAGTTTAGATGTTCCCTTTTTTTTTAGCTTTGGTATTCTTTGGGATTTATATTTCAAACTTCTGACATGATTCTTCAGAAATACCTTTATCTTTCATTTGTTTGTCATTGGACTGAGGAGCTCCAGCATAGTCAAACTGATCAAACTTCTGCCAAGTACTTATTTTTTACATTTTAAGTCGGGTACTGCTGTCAATATCTTTTGCTGAACTGCTAATGTTATGGGGACATAAACAAACTGACACCAGTTGCCAAGTGATGGGGAAGTAAAAAGGCACACACACACACACACACATATGACTGTCTCCTTATAGTTCCATCTACCAAGTTCCTTCACAAGGCATTGGTCAGCTTGGAGCTAGAGCAGAAAACTTGCCTATGCAATGCAATGGGACTGAACCTGAAGCCACATGGCTGCAAAGTAAACTTCTTAATTGCACATGCCTGCTTAACTTCTTAAAAGAGTCAGCCATGTGTCCATCAATATAATGATTGTCCTGAATTTTCGAGGAATACGTTAAGAGATGGGGATAGTGAATATAAAGTTGAAGTGATGTTATTTATATTTGTCTTTGCCATATGTAGTCATCAATTTAAAAATTGCCTGATGGATCTTTTCTCTTTGAACAGCAGATTGAGAAATTAATTTTTTGTAACTAAACACTTTCAAACTTCGGACACTGGTAGAATGTGTCATACAAAACATCTTTTACTCTTAGCGTCTTTGAGAAAAGTTTCTATTTACAAAGTTATTTCGTGTTAAAGTTGACATGTTTCAGTAATTTCAACCAATCAATGACGTGTATTCAGCTGAATAAAATTACTGCCGTTGTTTGTCAACAACAACTATCAGCAGTGTATATGAAGGCTATTGAACCAGAAACCATTGTCCATGGTTGTCCTCTTGTCTCCAGACAATCAATCAGTTTTGGAGCAATTCTCATATCTTGAGATTATTTCTCTTTCTCAAGTGGTACTGGTTATAATTTCCATTTGGCAATTATGAGACTTAGGTAATTTTGATATATCAAGAATTTTTGTGATAAAATATTTAACAAACCAGAATTGGTCTGTGTTATTGAAAGCCACGTATCACTTGGAGTTATAGCTCATTTTTGTTACACAGGTATGGCTGTGTGATAAGAAGCTTGCTTCCGGTATAACTTTTATTTAGTTCGACTGCTGTATTTGTGAGTAACACGTTTTTTGGTTGTCTTAGTGGTGCAACGTTTTCCCTCTGGCTTAATGGTGGGGCATAGGGTAATAAGTTGTGAGGATTTGAATTCTTCTTCTTCAGACTTTGTGTCGTCTGAGGAAGAAATAGTGAGATGTTTGAAGAAGATTGATGCAGTAATAGAAACAAGGAATTGGACTGCAGTGGCAAAGGGAAAAATTGAAGACATAAGTCTGGAAGAGCTGAGCAAGTTCAAGGAAAACTTAAAAGGGAGGGGAATGGCGTGAAAGTGTTCCCCTGCAAAGAAATGTTAAAGGATAAGGAAGAGAGAACAATTGTTTACAGGACATATGCAGTGGCAACAAGAAAAATAGAAGTGGTGTTGGATGCACAAGTTGAAAAAGCGTTGAGGCCAGCTTGGCAAGGGATTTCTTACCTTGCCAGAAGAAAGAAGTTTGGAACAGTGGAGGTGCAGTTCTGGGAGGTATCTACCATCAGGCTGTACTCAGCAACACCATTAAAAACAGATGAAGTGGTGCTTCTACCTGCATAACTTGGGAGGTGTGTGTCAAGGATTAGAGTAGAAGACATGCCCTCAGAAGTGGATGTAGCCTGGCTAGTAGCTGCCATACTGCTAGGCATGGAAGAAAAGATAGTGGTCCTGCAGACCATCAGAACACCCTACAGAAACTGGTAAGAGCAGAGCCTGGACATGGTAGTACAGGTGGCCCCAGAGGATATTGAAGGTATGGTGGAAACCATTACGGTCGCAGACATGACACTGAAAGTTAGAGTGGAAGGGAGGATTCCGCGGTGCTATAAATTTGGCCTGAAAGGCTACATTAGAGCAGATTGTCCCTCACCACATGTGAAGGCTAAGGAAAGGCAAGAGAGTGAGAAAGTAGTTGATACTCCACTGCCCATGGAAGCTGAGGAGGAAACTGAACTGGCACAGCAGATGCAAACAAGTACCAGCGTCGAGGAAGAGGAGAACACCAGCTGGGAAATGAATGGCAGGAAAAAAAAGAAGGAAGAGGAGAAAAAAGACACATGTGGTAAAGGACAACCCCAACCCACACCCACCTGGCTCCCACCCACACCCCCACTATCTACAATCACCAATTCTTCCCATACCCCACCTGACATAAACACAAGCACAAACACACAGGAGCCCCAAATTTTCCCACCCTGGCCCCTGGATAAATTTGTAATATTGTATAACAGGAAAAAGGGAGAACTTTGTTATGAGATAAAGACATGGGACAGAGCAATAGAAGTGGACATAACAAGGGTGGAGGGGAGTAGCCCAAGGATGTTTGCTGTACAGTGGCGGACCCGGAATACCTCTTGAGATTAAGGAATTACGAGGAAGAAATTAACATTGATTGGTGGGTTACGAAGATGGATATCAGCAAAATACCTAAAAGGGCCAGTTATACATATATTTTGATGGAATTTGACATAGACATTTTCCCAAAAAGTGGAAACTAGCTGTTACAAAGGTATTATAAATGTTAGTATAAATTAATGTTTTCAACAAAAAAGGTAAAAAAAAGGTTATATTAACAGGTTCAAAGAAGTTGCTTGGAGGTGGGAGCCAAACAGCTTCATTCCATTTTTTCATTAAAGAATAGTGCTAGAATAAGAATAGCCTGGGCAAAGTTTAGGGAGCTCTTACCTCTGCTGGTGACTAAAGGCCTCTCGCTCAGAGTAAAAGGCAGACTGTATGATGCGTGTGTACGAACAGCCATGCTACATGGCAGCGAAACATGGGCTGTGACTGCTGAGGACATGCGTAAGCTCGTGAGGAATGAAGCCAGTATGCTCCGATGGATGTGTAATGTCAGTGTACATACTCGACAGAGCGTTAGCACCTTGAGAGAAATGTTGTACCTAAGAAGCATCAGTTGTGGTGTGCAAGAGAGACGATTGCGCTGGTATGGTCATGTGGCGAGAATGGATGAAGATAGGTGTGTGAGAAAGTGCCAATCCCTAGCAGTTGAGGGAACCCGTGGAAGAGGTAGACCAAGGAAAAACCTGGGACGAGGTGGTGAAGCACGACCTTCGAAATTTAGGCCTCACTGAGGAAATGACCAGAGACCGAGACCTTTGGAAATATTCTGTACGTGAGAAGACCAGGCAGGACAAGTGAGCCCAGCCCACTTATGAATTCCTTTCCTCCCTGGACACAAGACCGGTTGAGGCAAGCGAAGTCGATATAGAACCTCATCCGACGACAGACACCATCCCACCCCCCATGCTTGCGAAGACATGTTGGGGCAAGCGAAATCGAAATCGAAATCGAAACCGAATTGAACCAGCCAGGATCCCTGGCCTGGTGGTACGTAAAAAGCACTATCCGACTCGGGGCCGTGGCACGTAAAATACTCCAATGCGACCGTACGACAGGCACCCATGCCAACCCCCTTTGCTTGTGAAGACATGTTGGGGCAAGCGAATCGAAATCGAATTGAACCAGCCAGGATCCCTGGTCTGGTGGTACGTAAAAAGCACTATCCGACTCGTGGCCGTGGCACGTAAAATACTCCAATGCGACCGTACGACAGGCACCCTTGCCAACCCCCTTTGCTTGTGAAGACATGTTGGGGCAAGCGAATCGAAATCGAATTGAACCAGCCAGGATCCCTGGTCTGGTGGTACGTAAAAAGCACTATCCGACTCGTGGCCGATGCCAGCACCGCCTCGACTGGCTTCCGTGCCGGTGGCACATAAAATACACCAATCTGACCGTGGCCGTTGCCAGCCCCGCCTGGCACCGTGCAGGTGGCACGTAAAAAGCACCCACTACACTCACGGAGTGGTTGGCGTTAGGAAGGGCATCCAGCTGTAGAAACATTGCCAAATTAGACTGGAGCCTGGTGCAGCCTTCTGGCTTCCCAGAACCCCGGTCGAACCGTCCAACCCATGCTAGCATGGAGAACGGACGTTAAACGACGATGATGATGATGATGATTCAATTCATCTTTTCCATTCGTTTTTTTTTTTTTGTCCCCACCTTGTGCTGTCCCCTCTATGTACGGCTTTCATGGCCAATTTTATAGAATAAAGGAGCTTGCTTCCCAACAACATTGTTCTGGGTTCAGTCCCACTGCTTGGCACCTTGGGTAAATGTCTTCTGCTATAGCCTCGGGCTGACTAAAGTCTTGTGAGTGGACTTGGAAACTGAAAGAAGCCCGTCGTATATATATATATTATATATATATATATATATATATATGTATGTATATATATGCATATACATTTTTTTATTTATGTATTTTGGTTTGTGTCTATCACTGTTTGAGTTGCATAATAGTAGTTTTATCTCTAATTCATATTTTATATATATATATATATATATATATAATTGTGTCTGCGTTTGTCCCCCACCCTCACCATTGCTTGACAACCGATGTTAGTGTGTTAGTGTGTTAACGTTCCCGTAACTTACACACACACCCACACTTGGCAGTCCAGCAAAAATGACCGACGAATAAGTACTAGGCTAACAAAGAATAAGTCCTGGGGTCGATTTGTTCGACTAAAGGCGTTGCTCCAGCATGGCCACAGTCAAACGACCGAAACAAACAAAAGCTATACAGCTATATATAGAGAGAGAGAAAGAAAGAGAGGGATCCATCTATTTATTAATATATGTATACGCATGTATGTGTGTGGGACAGGATATCTTTTTTCCACACTGCTCACACGCACATTCATGACCATCCCATTCATATATAATTGTAAACATCCGGTTCCGGCACGCCATCTTCCTACGTTTGTTTCTTATTATTTACACAGCTCTGCATCTGAACACCCTTTCATGTACAAGGTATGGACACGACTAAGTTTTATTTATCTATATATACAATATGTAATATTTTGCTTTCCCCAGCTAAACCGAGCCCCAGTCCATCAAGTGTTCATTCAATTTCGTATTTCGTTCCTTTTCTCCCAATACGTCGTTATTCATTCCGTCTCTCTGTCCCTTGCATCGACTCTTTTAATCTCTTATTTGTTTCAGTCATTTTGACTGCGGCCATGCTGGAGCACCGCCTGTAGTCGAACAAATAGACCCCAAGATTTATTCTTTACTAGCTTAGTTCTTATTCCATTAGTCTCTTTTGATGTAAACACACAAGCTTCGGTTGGGAGGACAAACACAGACACACAAACATATATACATATATACGACGGGTTTCCAGCTACCAAATCCACTCACAAGGCTTTGGTCGGCCCGAAGCTATGATAGAACACACTTGCCCAAGGTGTCACGCAGTGGGACTGAACCCGGAAGCATGTGGTTGGTAAATAAGCTACTTACCACACAGCCATCATATTTTTCTGTCATTCTTGCCATCCAAGGATGGAACAGAGTCTTTCTCTTCCGATCTCCTTTGATTTTTAAATGACTTATAGAATTACAATTTTACTGTTATTCTACAAATGCAAAAACGACCACAATATTAGTAATTCTGAGTACGTTATTTTAAACTAGAGAATACTGATTCGAAAGTGAGTACATTTGAATATGTTTTAATTAGCCAATAATAATATATCTTCTAATCTAGGAGATATAACAGGAAAGACTTTATCGGACGGAGAATATAGGGTTTTAGTATTATAAACAAGAGAACAGACCGCCCCCCTTTCACCATTTTTCATATATAATTAAACATTGAAAGACAAGAGTGATTTCCCTTGTATATCTCAGATTGTGGATTAAACCGCAACGACCCTGCTCGATATAAATAAAGCTATGTACTTTTTCACAGCATACCTAATGACGAGCGTAATACAATATCTTAATACAGAACGAATATTGTGTAGACTTCATTAAAAAATCCGGTACTAGTATCGTAGAGTGGTATTGTTAATGAGATAAGCTTTTAAAAGAAAACGAAGGTGATAGTCTTTGAAAAATTCTTTGACAAAAAGAATCTTTTCTGAAGGTTGCCACCATTATCTACATGACCGCGAATCTCACAGTGGTGTCCATTTCCATAGTAACAAGCAAAGCTGTAGTCTGCCCTGTTTTCATTGTAACAAAGACGCGTTGTACTTAGCACGACTGTGACACGTTCATCACCACAAGTTTTGATGAGCGATATTTTGTGCCTGGGCCATTTCTGTCGATTTCTAATAGACAGAAATTTCTAATAAACAGAAAATGCAAGCTTCCCATTCTTGTTTTCTGACTGGAATAAAAATTATCAAACTTTGAAACTCTGTATCATTTGTGTAAGTTTTTTTTGGTGAACAAACGAGTCCCAAATTCGGATTCAGTGTGAAAAATTGCATCCATATTTCAAATTCGAAAAATTTCAATCAATTTGATAATTTCCAAATCTGTGACTAGCTGAAAAAATTTGATAAAAGTAATTGATGCAAGGTCTGTTGTTCTTAATTTAATGATAAGGGATACTATGATACCTGCTGGTATTGCAACAGTATTTGGTCCATTATCTCCTCCATACCTGTGGTAACACTCAACAAATTATGATAGTGTGTACCATCACTAAATAAAGTGATTTCCTTTCTCTTTGAATAAATCATTGGCCTCAGTCACAGATTCTTGTGTTTTACAGATGTAGTAATGACTGATTACATCAGTGAGTGATATTGATTACTCATTTGGTTGACATCACTCATTTCAGTCATCCTCATACCATTGTTTCTTTGCTCTGGGTGTATATATATCCTGTCTCTCTTAACATTTGTTTTCAATATCGATGGTCAGAAATCTCTTCCTTCAGTGTCAGCATCATATTGTTGTTTCTATCATATTCTCTTTATATATTTCAGGATATATGATGGTATCAAAACTTTGAAGAGTGAAGAATGGCATTATCAAAGATACAGGGAATCATGTTTCACAAAAATCACATTGAAGAAACTGTACCCTAATTTTGAAAATAAAGAAGAATAAAAGAATTATTTCTCTGTTGAGAATTACAGGATAAGGTTTTCTACTTTTCTGAAGGAGATTTGAAAATTATGGAGGAGAAACTGAGTGAGGATCAGTTCCATAAGAAAAGACAAAGTGATAATGATGTTTCTCATCAAACAGATAAGACATCATACATGTGTGACATCTGTGGGAAGTCTTTTAAAGTTAAGAGGTATTTTGTTCGACATCAGTCTGTTCACAAAAGCCAGAAACCATACCATTGTGATATTTGTGGTAAATCATATGCTTTAAATAGTAGTTTGTCTAAACATAAACGTAGTCACACTGGAGAGAGACCATACTGTTGTGATATTTGTGGCCACAGTTGCATTTTTAAATTTTCTTTAATTATACACAAACGTACTCACACAGGAGAAAAACCATATGATTGTGATATTTGTGGTAAGAAATTCTCTACTAGTGGTGCTGTAACAACGCATAGAATTATTCATACAGGCAACAAACGGAAACTGTGCCAGTGTGACATTTGTGGTAAGACTTTCTCCCAAGATAACAATTTAGTGATACATAAACGTGTTCACACAGG